>NC_053155.1:60390586-60697086 GCF_016835505.1 Polypterus senegalus
GTAAATATAATGGCTCATTAAGTGGCTTTAAAGTATATGGAATCAAAGAGGTTCATAAAGGTGTGGTCCTGGTTTGATGACACATGTAACATCATGGCATGCTCGGCATTATGCATGGTGTGCAAGCATTGTTGCTTAAACTTATGGGAAAATATTTTTATTGGAGAGATGACAACGTTCACTGTGGTTTCAAGAGGTACAGAGAACAGATTTACAATTCAGAGGAAGGGACACTATCATTGCCTTTTTTATTCTACTGAACAAAACTATGTATGAAGCTCCTTAAGTGAAAAAAAATGACTGGAGGTAAAAAGAGAATTTTGATGTGATAACAAAAAAAATTGATAGGAAAGAAAAATGTGATTTTATGGAATGGGGAAAATAATATGAAATACTTGTGTTCTCCTGCAAAATGTTTGCCTTTTTTCTCAAAAGTATTTCCGGTACCAAATCAAGCTTTTGAAGTTTTAAGATGTTAGGAGAAGACACACAATCAACCCTCGTGACAAGTTGACTGAAACAAAGCAAATGAACACAACACCTGCTGTGAGAGTGACTGCTGTGTTCACATGCTGTATTTCAATCAATTTTCCTTTTTTGTTATCTTTTGTTGAATTTATTAAAAAGCATGTAACATTCCATACAATCAAGTCAAACTTAACAAAACTAAATTCAATTCAACCCTCACACATGAGAAAGAGAGGAAGGTCAAGAGTCAGACTAAAACTTTGAGAGTAGTAAAGAGGGAAAGGAGTCCTCCCCAATATACTGTAAGTGCTTGTTCTAAAATGTCATTGAGTAGATCCTTCCAGGTTTTAAAACAAGTTTTGAACAGGACCTCTAAGTGAGAATTAGATTTTTCCAATTACATATAGTATATAACATCAGACTTAAAAAAGGTGGGCTAGGATTCTTCCAGTTGAGCAAGGTAAGTCTATGTGCTAATAATGAAGTAAAGGCAATTACAGTTTGTTTGTCCTTCTCCACTTTAAACCCATCTGGAAGTACACCAAACACAGCTGTTAATGGGTTAGGAGGAACTGTGACACCAAGGCTGTCCGATAGGCATTTAAAAATTTTTGTCCAGAAAGATGTTAATTTGGTACATGGCCAAAACATGTGGCCTAGTGAGGCTGGAGCTTCACTACAACATTTGCAGGTTGGATCTTACCCTGGAAACATTATGGACAATTTTAAATTATGTAGAGGTGTTTGATAAAATATTTTAAGTTGAAAAATTGAATGCTTTGCACATAGGGATTGAATTCTGTGCATGGCTGCCTTCCACTCCTTTACTGAAATGTTGAATAAGAGATCCTTTTTTCACTATACTCTGGGATCTTTGAAAGGTAGGGACATTAAAATGTTTTCATATATTATAGAAACGCTGTCTGAATCTTCAAGACTGATCAGTATTTCTTTTGGAATTGAAATACATGGGAGGTGAAGAAATCGGGCAGATTTCATTTAGTTTCTAATTTGGAAATAGTGGAAAAATTGTGTTGATGGGAAGCTAAATTTGGAGTGTAATTGTTCGTAGGATGCAAAGACATTATTTATATACAAATCTCTAAATGATTTAATCCAATACATTTTCCAAACATTAAAAACTATGTAAGTTTTGAGACAGTGGAAAAAGGTGGTTATCATATAGAGGTGCCATAGATAAAAGCTTCTTTAACTTGAAGTTGTTCCTACATTGGGTCCATATTCTGTTTGAATGAAGGACAATTGGGTTGTTAGTATATTGACGATACCTTGTACTGTATTTACTGGTGTACAAAAATTGGAATATATAGAAGTACTGCAGGATTTTAATTATATTGCAGACCATGCCAGTGTGTGTTCATTTATCTGTGTCAATTTCCAAGATTTATAGCTTGTATATTTGCTGCACAGTAATACAATTGAAAATTAGGTATTCTGATTTAAGTCGTTATAGGGTCGTCTTTTGGATGCATGGGTATTTCAAATTCCAAACAAATTAGGTTATGATTGAATCTAATTTCTCAAAAAATTGTTTGTTAATGTATATGGGGTTGTTTTGAAATAGAAGCAGAAGCTTAGCAAGAATATTCATCTTGATAGTGTTAATTCTCCCTGCTAAATTAAGATGAAGAGTAGACCACATATGCATGTCTTCAAATGTTTTTGAAAAAGAGCATTATATTTACTTGTTATGTTTACCGCTAAGTATTTAAACTGATCTGCAATGATACACAGTAGTCCAATCTAGTGTTGTTTGATAGAGAATTCACTGGAAAAAGCACACTTTGTTCAAATTCATTTTGAGTGCAGTTAGGGTGCAGGCACAGAATTTTATGGGTCTGATATAACCATATGTTTGTATGATTATTTTATATATTTTAAGCCCTTAGAAACTCTTCCACACCGTTTATAAATATTCTCCGCACAGTTATACAGTAAACCCTTGTTTATCGCGGTTAATCCGCTCCAGACAGATAAATGAATTTCCACGAAGTAGGATTCTTTATTTATAAATCAAAAATTTTCGCAGTTAGAGCATAGAAAACCTGTTTACGACCTTCTAAATACGTTTTTTTTAACATTATTAGAGCCCTCTAGACATGAAATAACACCCTTTAGTCAAAAGTTTAAACTGTGCTCCATGACAAGACAGAGATGACAGTTCTTTCTCACAATTAAAAGAATGCAAACATATCTTCCTCTTCAAAGTGCGCGTAAGGAGCGAGAACGTCAGAGAGAGAGTAAAGTAAACAATGAAAATCAATAGGGCTGTTGTGCTTTTAAGTATGCAAGCACCGCGTGATAAAGCAGCTGCAATGAAGGGATCAATGCGAAGGTAGCCTTTCAGCATTTTTACAGGAGCGTCCAGCAACAGCCTCTGTGCAAAAGCCCGAGATTAAAGCAAACAATCAAAAATCAATAAGTGTGCTTTTGGACGCACCTCGATAAAGCGGCATTTCTTAGAGGATCGTCCGTATCCACTAGGCAAACAGCTTCTGTGCAAACAGCACCTCTGCTCACACCCTCCGCCAGGCGCAGAGAATGTCAGAGAGGGTGAGATAGAGGCAGAGACAAGCAAACAATCGAGCACCGTGCAGGAGGTATATCTTATAGCATTGAGGAGTTTTAGTTAATATATAATACGTGCTCTGATTGGGTAGCCTCTAAGCCATCCGCCAATAGCGCCCCTTGTATGAAATCAACTGGGCAAACAAACTAAGGAAGCATGTACCATGAATTAAAAGACCCATTGTCCGCAGAAATCCGCTAATCTGCGAAAATCCAATATACATTTACATATGCTTACATATAAAATCCATGATAGAGCAAAACCGCTGAAAGTCAAAGCGATACAGCATACAGTACCATATCATCTGCATATAATGATATTTTCTGTTCAAGCCCTTCTCTGAAAATCCCGTTTTCTCTGACGCATTTTGAAAGTAAAAAGCCAATGGCTCAATGGTGATTACAAATAGTAGTGGTGACGGGGGCATCCCTGTCTAGTACCAGGTTCTAGTTTGAAGTAGTCTGAAATAATGTTGTTTATACAAACTGAAGCTTCTGGACTGGTATACTGTAGTTTGATCCATGCACATATGTTCGGACCAAACCCAAATCTATGCAATGTGGTGAACAGGTAATCCCATTCAACCATATCAAATGCTTTTTCTGCATTCAAAGATAATATGATCTCTGGAGTGTTAGACATTATGGGTGGATATATTAAATTAAATAGGCATCAAAGATTGTAAACTAAGTGTCTGTCTTTAATAAATCCGGTTTGGTCTTGTGATATTACTGAAGAAGGCACTTTCTCAATCCTTCTAGCCAGAACTTTGGAGAGTATCTTAACTCATTATTCAGAAGCAAGACTGGTCTATATGATGCACATTGTAATATTTCATTTTTTTCTTAGGAAAAATGGTAATTAATGCTTGGTGAAAAGTTTGAGGCAGAAGAATATTGTCTCAGGCTTCTATAAATGTTGCTAATAAAAGGGTAGCTAAGTTAATTGAAAATTTTTTATAAAATTCAGCAGGGTAGCCATCAGGACCTGGGGTCTCATGCATAACTCCGTGCGTAGAATTTGCACTATAACATGATGTAAGCACAAAAGCTAAAATGTGCTTACACACAGAAAAATCCAGATGCAGGAACCTGTGCATTCGCCAACTTCCACGTTCTTCCGCTACATAAATCCCGGTCAGCGTCAAAAGTAACACGCGTGCACGCGTGTGCTGTCCCGCCCCAACTCCTCCCAGAATTATGCCTCTTTGAATATGCAAATCAATATAAATAGCCATTAAGCTCAGCCTTCTGTGAAAAGACAATAAGAAATGCATGGGGGAAAATATAAGAATTTCAATGAATACCAAATGGAGGCAAAGGAAAAACATGCTATTTGTTGATTTAAACTGTGGTATAATCAACAAAAGGAAGTTGATCGAGTGACATAGCATGTCGGAGAAACTCGAAAGCTCAAGTTCACAAAGTCGCACAGTGCCAAAATAAAAAAGAAGTTATCATATATCAAAGTCGCCATGAAAAGGGAGTTGTAGCCCGCCGTCTAAGCTTATTAGGGCACAGACAAAAAAATAGGCACACAGTGGGAAAAAAGCACGAAATATCAACTTTAATCTCGAAATTTCCACTTTAATCACATAGTTTACTTTGTCATTAAAGTAGAACATCATAAACTTAATCTTAAAATCATTTAATTTACTAGCTACTTTAGTTACGATGGGATTTGAGAAACAAGTTAAATGCTTTGTTTTGTATTTGATCTTCAATGTGCTCTATTTGTGTTAATAACTACGTGCTTCCGTACTTTCTCTTTCTCCGACAGGACACAGAATCCATTACATTCATGCTATTACAGCTCTCTGAATAATTAAAAAAATGAGATGTATACGTGATATCATTTTCATGATGATTGGAATGAAAGCATGTTATTAAACCTGGGAACACGATGGTGCAGTGATTGTTCATGTCTCACACAAGATGCT
Organism: Polypterus senegalus; assembly: GCF_016835505.1. Classification (NCBI taxonomy): domain Eukaryota; kingdom Metazoa; phylum Chordata; class Cladistia; order Polypteriformes; family Polypteridae; genus Polypterus; species Polypterus senegalus. The sequence goes on from NC_053155.1 coordinate 60,395,584, forward strand.
GCTGCGCCATGCGCGACCTTCAATGAAATTATTTATTGTAATAGTACTGTCTCTTTTAAACATACTACCCTCCAATTCCTGTCCTTACTTTTCTTTCCCCAAATACCCAATCTCCACACAATCACCTCTGTAATAGACGTTAAGCCATCTGTAAGCTTACAACGACGATTCTTCAAAACTTTTAAGGAACATTGAAATATCTTCATAGTAAGTGTTTTATTATTCTATCCGTCTATCTTTCCAGTATCGCGCCAGCCTCAGTAAATATACAGCACAAGGCAGGGACTATACGTGAACTTGCTAGCGCTGCAGCACTGTGTCCTCACATGTTTAATTATTAACAATACAGATTATTTAAGTGAAGTTAAAGTTTTATCTATACAGTATAATATAATCAACATATTTTGCAGCATTTCATCTTAAAAACCATATCGCCATCATATGTAAATACGTGCTTTATAAAGTGGCGCAGGTTGTGCAATATTATAACTGTAGTGCAAGTTTACAGTGAGGTGATTGTACTTACAGTATAAGTACAAACATTTCTACAAGGAGCAATTGATTGAGTGCGTTTATAGTTCTTGGGATGAAACTGTTTTTGAACCACGAGGTCCGTACAGGAAAGGTTTTGAAACATTTTGCTGTGGCTGAGGCAGCGTGTGCTTGATGCTGTATCCCGATAATTCTCTTTCTGATCAGCTGCTGCTGTGATTCCCCACTCAGATACAGTGATATAAATACTCCGAGTGGTGCAGTGAGAGTAATATGGAAAAAGATGATCCGCTGTGGTAACCCTTAACGGGAGCAGCTGAAAGAAGAAAAAGAAGAAGAAGAAGAAGGTACAGTGAGAGTAACAACGCTAAAGCAGTTATGATATTTGGAATACTATGGCTATTCCCTGGGCCATTATATTGTTACAGGTTAATTACAATCAGATGCATTACACTAATAAACAATATGCTGTTAGTTTCAGTGTATTTATAAAGCCGTGTCAGGAATGTGGTTCTAAGAAATAAAGAGTAACCACACAGGAACAGTAGTACTGCTTTGATACTGGGTACCGGCAGTTTGCAAAACCAAGCGGAGAACTTGCGTACGACACGGTATGAGGTACCGTGGAAAAGTGCGTGGCTTTATGCCAAGTGTAGGTTTTGGTGCTAGTGGTGCTGCAAGCGGTGACCCGGTTGTAACTGAACAGAGGCCATTGAGGGTGAACGGGGTGGTGGGGGATAGCATTGTAGTGAGCCATGGGTGGCTGCCTTTTGAATGGGGGGGTGTTGGGCAATTCACTATCCACTTTGGCCACACCGTGTTCGTTCTCGGTTGGCGGACGCGGCAGGCAGCATAATGTAGTGGAGGTGACTGTGAGGTGGGTGGGTGTTGAACCGCCATTCGCCGCCCCCATTCAGTCTCAATAACAAGCCTGCTTGTACTGTTACGCACATGGCAGGAAGTTGTCTCTTGTCAGTATATCAGACGTGTTGACGACGGGTGCCTTCCTACTGTGATAGTGTGTACAGTGCTGTGCAGAAGAGCTCATCTTAACCTTTTGTCTTCACCCTTCAAGAATGTTTCTGAAACACAAATCTGATGCAAGTGCTGGTGATACAGTAAAGAAGAAAAAAAACATCACCATTGAAAATAAAGTAGAAATAATAAAAAGATCAGAGAGAAGTGAAACTCCCATCATTCATTGGCAGAGCAGTTAGTTACAGTCGGTCAACAACAACATTTATTAAAAAGTCTCTATCATCCACATTGGGTGCATAGATATTATCAAAATTACTTTACAATTAAATAAATTACCCATCACCATCACGTATTCTCTTCAGGATGAGATACTACATCTGATACTAAAAATGAAATTGTTCTATAAATTAAGATTCTCACACCTCTAGTTTTCTTTTTTTACCTGGAATGGAATATTTGGGCAATCCAATCTCTTTGCACCTGAAAGTGATCCTGTAAAAGTACTGTCTTGGCGTTTAGACCTGTTAGATGAGAGAATACTTTCTTCCTCTTTAATTTATGATTGAGACCTTTGATATTCCAGCTCACAAAGTTCACTATATGGTCATAGAGACATTGCTTCTGAACTTTTGTTGTTATTTTATAGTCTTAAATTAGAGTAGTACATTATTATATATGATAGCTTTAATCCTAATTTCCAATACTGCCAGGAGTTATAGCTATGAAGCCTTGTTGTGTTGGTACTTACAATTGTGAGGACCAAAATGAACAGTCCAAGCTGAAGGTAACGATCACCTCAATGATCACTGCAATATCTACCGCACTCAGAGGGGAGATCAATTAATATATATTAATTTATTATTAATATTATATTAATATTCAAGAGTAATATAAAGATTACAAAGGATATAACGAAAAGTAAAAAGGACATACAGTAAGCGTGTCAAATGAGAAGCTGCTTCAGGATATTAAAGACTTTGAGAAACATTTAAGTAATGGCTTTGAGGCAACCACATACTTGGACCAAACACCTCAAAACCTAGAAGCCTTATTGTACGTTTCAGCGAATTACAATCTAAAGCAAATCTATTGTCACTTCTCAGACTGAAACATCAGATTATATCTGAAAATAACTGCATTCACATTTTACCTGATTTTTCATCTTTAACAGCTGCTAACCATACCACATTTAAAGCATTAAACAGTGCTTAGGCAAAGCTAAATTCAGATAGAGCCTCTTGTATCCTGTTACATTGAGAGTGGACATTTAAGGCAAGTTCTACATTTTTAGCTCTCCAGATGAAGCAGAAAAAAAGCTAAAAAAATGGATCCCAACACTTTTTGAAATACGATTGTGAGTTGCATTGTGTCCTGGCATGGGAAAGAAGATTTTACCTGCAATTTCGCCTATTTATAATGAGACTTTTGCCATAATTATACATTCTATTTCTTTCCCAGCTACTTTAACATTTTCATTTCAATTATAATTGTATGTATATTTGCATGTATATATACAGTATATATATATTACATATATACTACCTGTCCCCTGCGGCTCCGCCTGTGTAGAAGAGAAACAGGACAGACTTTAACAATCAAACAAAAAAAATGTAATAATTTGTATTGAGAAGAATTTATATTGATAGCTTTTGTATCCGAGGGCCTCTTGATATACAATATTTTTGGTGTAATTTAGCTGTGATCTCTTTGCCAGAAATGTAAAAATTTGGCAAGGTATCGTTATCTAAGCAGAGGCAAGGTACTTTCCAACAATGTGGGAAGAGGTACAGCGACTCGAACTGAGGCTGGCACAAGAGTGAGGATGGCCTTGCCACACTCCCTACTCCTGAGGTTCCGCCTCTCCCTTCCTTCCACCCACAGCCTGTCTCTCAGATTTGCACAAATAAATCAGTGCCACAACCAAGCTATAATACTTAGCACGATGAGAGAAGACGCAAAATCAACTGGAATGTTCTAAATCCGTTAAGCAGTTCTCTTATGAATAGTAGATAGACAGATAGACAGACATTAGATTTTATATATATAGATATTTATGTGTATACATTTTTTTTCCCAAACAGGTCTGTTTTAACATCATATCCTTGGGTTATTGTATTAGTATTGTAGTATCATACTTTATCCCCTTTCAATAGGTACTATTTAAAATCACCGTGGGTTTATTCTTTCGGGCATGTTCAGGATTATATTCTAGGTTTATAGTATTTGGACAATTTTGCCAATAGATATCTCTCACTTTATTCCTTATACACCGCTGCTTGGGGGCTTGTTTTCTTCTGGACGTGCTCTATTTCCAGGCATGTCAGAGGACTGGGACTTTGTGAAGTGTGGTCCAGCCTCACTTGAGGAGGCAAAATGGGGGGGGGGGGTCTATCCTTTTTATCTCAACAATTCAGTCAATTTTTCATGTCGGTTGCTCTTGTGTCTTCTCAAACTTTAACTTTATTTATTCATTTCAGGGGATTTGTAATAGAAGCATATTAATATATTATGTTATATAGATCAATATTATTTTCTAAAATAATAAAAATTAGAAAAAACAAATGAGCAACAAATATTAATAATACTTCTGTCTAATAATATTTTAGAGGAATAGGTAATGATGCTGCCTCTCAGTGAGTAGACTCAGATTTAATTAGTTAATGGAAGTGTGTTGTCTTTTCCCTTTCTTCTCTGGACAGTCCAAAGGTAAGCTCTCATGTTGATAGGAAACATCAAAAACAGGATAAGTGGATGAGCGAGGTTCATTTCTGCCTTATGCCCAGGGCCTTCGAGATTAGTTTTGTGCTCTTTGTACATTTTGTTGGTCAAGTGGATTCAGACTCTGAATGGAAAGATGGACATTCTATTAAATATTATATTATTTCTATACAGATCAATTTGATTTTTTATTGCCGAACTGGTTAGACAAACATAATTATTGACCTCATACTTTCATTATTTCCCTTTCATGCACTATTTAAACTTCATAAAATCTGATTACAAATGTTGACTGATGCTGGATAAAAACAAATATCTTCAAAAGTATATTTGACTTCAGCCTTTTGTAAAATAAAGTGGCATTTACTCTCTTGTGAACAGGACACCATAGATTCTTTGTTGGTTTGGAGTTAAATGTTTTCATTAAAAGTGAACCAGCTGAGACCACTGCTATTGCTGTTTTTATTCAAGTGGTATTTACATTTAATATTTTTTCTATAGGTTTTCTCTGAGTCTTTGCTTTATACCATTCCATCTAAGTCAATAACATTTAAATAAAAATGAAAGCCACTATTTAATCATGAAATATAGATCTGTATTTAAACTGCTTCTCCACAAGTGTTCAGTTTTCAGTCACGGTGTACACTGTGTTCCTAATTACAATGTGCTAACACAGTAATTACTTTCATAAAAGGTAGTGTTGCCCATAGTTGACTTGCTGTGTGCCCCAGAGCATATCAGCAAACCTACAACAGCTTAGGGTGGTTTTTGTAAATTAGACCTTTTTCTTTAACAAAGATAATAAATAAATAAACAGGTGCAGAAAGAAGTGCCCCTCCTGGAAAATGTCCATGGTAATTACACATGCATTTTCATACCCAGTTGTATTCTCTCTTTGAAGACACCATGAAAAAGTAGAAAAAAAAGAAAAAAAAACTCGGGCCAACCTTTATGAGACAAATGCCTTTTGTCTGTGTGTGTTACGTTTCCTTTGCAGAGAACATATAGTAATAATAACCTCCTATGCATGGATGACTTAAGGTTATTTGGCAAAGATGATCATCTTGATCAACTAATAAAAATCATGAAAGATTTCACTGACAAAATCCAAATGGAATTTAGGCTTCAAATATCCATCAGAACAAAGACAATATTAACAATTCAGAACATTAACTAGAAGAGACAAGAAAAAGAGAAGGACACAAAAACTAGAAATCTTCTTATCACAAACAGTCTAAATCTTCTAAAAGAAGATATTTCAAGATTATATATATTGTGAGATGTAAAGGAGAAATGTGTTACAATAGAGGTAAACTGAAGCATACAAACGCAGTGATGGTTTGGTGCCACGATTACACTAAGCAAGCCAAAGACAGAATAATCAGTATTGAACATGAGCTTGAAAACACCAAATCAATATACTTAGTAACGAAAGCAAAAAATTAAACATCATATTGTGTCGGTTTGGACATATGCAGAGGAGAGATGCTGGGTATATTGGGAAAAAGACTGCAGGATAGAGCTGCCAGGTAAGAGAAAAAGAGGAAGACCTAAGAGGAGATTTATGGATATGGTGAGAGAGGACATGAAGGTGATGGGTGTAACAGAACAAGATGCAGAGGACAGAAAGATATGGAAGAAGGTGATCTGCTGTGGCAACCCCTGATGGGAGCAGCCGAAAGAAGAGGAAGATTAGCCCATCAGAAAGAGCAAACATCATGTCAAACCAGCAACTGACTGGGAACGCTCTTTATGGTCAATATTATGGAGACATAAAAAGACCATAATTTAATAAGAAGTACTGGACAAAAAGAGAAACAGAAAATATAATTAAAAGCCGTTCAAGACCAAGCTTTGAAGACACATTACCATCAGAGGAACATCCTAAAGCAAGATGCTGACAGCACACCAGGTCATGTCATTTGCAGAAATTCTCAGATGACTCTACAGTTATGGGGGTGTATTGATAAAGGGTGCAAATGTTGTTGAACAATGTTTAATGTAAAGTTCATGTTGTAGATAATTTATTTATAATGGGTTACATAAGTTCAGAAATATATAGTTTAAGTTTAAAATATCTAAATGATATGTATAGTAAATTTACATGTTACAATTCGTTTGTTATTGTTAAGTGACATTAAGATAATACAGTATGTATGTAAAGTAATGTGTCTCGGTTGAACGCACTTGGGAGTTATCGGGAGAACATGAGAAAGACCTGCCCCATAGACTGCAGGTGGGCAGATGTCTCTCATGAGGCTCTGCCATGTTGCATTTAAGGATAAAACTATAAATGTCTGAAGCTAAAACAGACAATCAAAGTGATTTAAGGACCTCTTTTCAAGACAAGCAGCCAACGAGGTATTTTATTTGTAAAACGTCTTTTGTTTAATGTTTGCACTAAATGTTTATTTTTTTTATTTCATCCTGTGTACATGTAAGTTACTGTGTATTCACTAATGTGTTTTGTACTGATTATTCACCATGTAGTTCTCACAGCATGAAGGCATGACGGTGTGAGTAAAACAAGACCAAGTAATAAATCCCCATTTCAAAGAACTGACCTGTGTCTGTGTTGTTGAGAACTACAAAGGGGAAGAGACAGAGGAGAGAAGTCAGGTGGAGAATTTTGTTTCTTGGTGCAAAGAGAATTGTCTGCATCTTAACATCAGCAAAACCAAGGAACAAGTTACTGAGTTTCACTGCAACAAAGATCCTCTATGTTCAGTCACTATTCCAGGACTTGATGTCGAGGTGGTCCACTCTTACAAATACTTGGGGGTCCACATTAATGACAGGTTGGATTGGTCTCAGAGCACACAAGGACTATATAAGAAAAGTCCTTTAATGTGGGAAATGATATCTTTGACATCTTCTACAACTCTCTAATGGCTAGTAACATTTTCCTTGCTGTGGTGTGCTGGGCTTATAACGTCACTTCAAGAGATGCCCACTGAATCAATAGGCTAATTAAAAGTGCAAGTTCAGTTATAGGACGCACTCTGGACACCCTGGAGGTTGTAGCAAAGGAGGGAATGAGAAGAAAACTGAGTGCCATTATGAACAATGCTGCATATCTCTCTGACACACTAACACTGAGGTGTTACAACCAATGAAATATTCAGAAGTGTGTCAAGAAGCACTATGGGGGGTCCTTTATATTAACAGCAATTTGCCTGCATAACTCCTCACTGTGACTGTGACAGCCAAGTCAGGAGTTTTTCTTTCTTTTTAGTTTTTCTGTTTGTTCAGACCAAAGTGTGTGTTTATATTTATTTACATACTAATTTACCTATTTATGTACTGTATTTATTCAAAGAGCTTCTGTAAAAAGCCAGATTTCCTCCAGGGAACAAATAAAGTTCTATCTATCTATCTGTCTATTTGTCTAAAATTTGATATTTAATAAAAGATTTTAATCTAACAGTAGAAGATTTTGTAATGTTTTAGGTTAGCGATTTAGAAAGGAACACTGCATGATACAATTTCAGTAAATAGTACAATAGTGCTGGTCATTACTAGCTATGTTTAAAATGTGATTTCACGAGCAAGTCCATCTACCATTTCAGCTGTCTTTTTCTATTTCTATTCCTCACCTATGGTCAAACTTTTTTTTTTCTATCAGTTCAATCATTTTATTCAATTTTAACATCTATTGTATTTTGCAGGTGAAGCACACAGACAGTGGAAGTGCATTTAAGACTAAAACCAGGAAACACTTCTTTACTCAAAGGGTTGTGGGAATCTGGAAGAAATTACTGAGTCATGTAATTGAAGCAGAAGCATAGACAACCTTTAAGAAGAATCTTGAGGAGATATTTTCACAGCTTAGCTTAGCTGTTAGCTAAACAAATGGCTTGATGGACTGAGTGGTCTCTTTTTGTTTGTCAAATTTCTTATGTACTCATGACTGAATTTTTTTTTTCTGTTTTTGCAGCTTTAACCAAGAGATGAATCATTCCACAAGAAACATGCACACTGAAAACATATAATGAAAGAATAAACCAATCAAATATTAGGAAACAAACAGCTATTCAGGCACTGAAAGGCATGAACATCATCAGCAGAACAAGAGTGCTTAGTCCCATAAACAATCAAACACAATTCTCTTGGTCTGCAAACCCATATTCAGATGGCTTGTGACCTATTAGAGTAACAGTCTCCAGACTGGGACATTCTTGAGCATTTTGCAAAAATAAATAAATGTAACATTATATATTTCTTCAAAGGATGTGCTGTCAACAGTTACTTTAGTTAATACAGATAATTTAGGAACAGGAAAACCTGGAATCAGAGCACTTTCTTCAGAGAACTCAGTATGACTTCAATTTTCTTCAGAATAACAAATGCTGTTTGAAGCATAAATTGGTCAATGTCTCTATCATCCAAATCTTATAAGAAATACAGTAGATCCTGTTTGGTTAAATACCAAAGTACCAGAAATCTATTAAGGTCTAGAATTGTAATTTTTAGCAAACAAGTCCTGTTTGCTCTCTTAGCAAATTATTTCTCTTGCTGACAGTATACTAGGTGTTGTATTTAGTAAACTACCAAGTTGTTTTTATTATGTACAAAGAAGTGCATAATTCTCTTCCCTTCATTAAAAATGGTAATTATTTGAAGCATATGAGACAACAAGAAAACATCTAATAGTTTCTGTTAGGATATTAATTAAAGTAATCAAATCATAAACCAAAAGTGAAATTCAAAAGGCAAAGCTTTTTTTCAAAATACCAGTGACCCAAATTCAAAGTAAGCAGTAAGCTCAGTTTGGTGCAATCTCAGATATCCATGACTATTTTAGAGTGGCCTTTATACCAGACAATTACTAGTAATCAAAAATTATAAGCTCACACTGAAGTTGCTTGTTGGGTAGGGAATCTCAAAAACAGCATCAAATGGTGTGGCACATTGCGTCTTCTGGGAGGCAGCTCCTAGCAACACATTCACAAAATGCCAAAGCTACACATTGATGAAACAGTTAAACTTAAACAATTAAAAGAATTTTTACTGTTTTACATAATTGCATTTTACATACAAAGAAATCCCTCATTAATATTACATGAAATTAAAGTCTTCCAAAAACCCATAATAAAGTGGCAGAAAAAAATTTCCTAGTATTGCAAGCTTTATGTAAGAGGATTCAAACCAGAGGCCAAATGTGGAACGAACATCTTATAATAATTAACCAATCCGTGAAATGACTGAAGATGATTCACATTCTGAGGAATACATGTTTTTAATTTTTGGAGACCTGTTGCATCAAAGACATGGCAAACGTATGTGCAAAGGACTTACATTTTTCCTTCCAAGCATGGTACCTTTAGTGGTTCATACTCTATAGTACAGAACAAAAGTTATATGGTGATCTTCATTATCTTTTCCTCTAACTTTGGACAACCAACATAAAATTTGATGCATAGCTTTTGAAAATAGACTTAGTGATGAACTGATGCCATTGCTAGTCCTTCTTCTTCTTCTTTTTTTTCGTCTGCTCCCGTTAGGGGTTGCCACAGTGGATCATCTTCTTCCATATCTTTCTGTCCTTTGCATCTTGCTGTGTCACAGCCATCACCTGCATGTCCTCTCTCACCACATCCGTGAACCTTCTCTTAGGCCTTCCTCTTTTTCTCTTCCCTGGCGGCTCTATCCTTTAACATCCTTCTCCCAATATACTCAACCTCTCTCCTCTGCACATGCCCACAACTACACAATCTCGCCTCTCTGACTTTGTCTCTCAACCGTCCAACTTGAGCTGACCATGTAATGTACTCATTTCTTATCCTGTCCTTACTCATCACATCCAATGCAAATAAAAACTAAATAACTCCTATATTAGTTTTAACTGTTAATAGCTCCTTTGACATTTTATCTGCAGTGGAGGACTGCCGGCTTCGTGCTCCGGCCCTCACCCCTAGGCCACCAGGAGGAGCTCTCCCGACAGCAGGTTCGTGCCCTGAGTTCCAGCAGGGCCTCATGGACTATCTAGTGTTTATACACAGCCCTGCTAGATACCTTGGGGGCCACTGGGAGTCGTTGTAGGGGGGCTCGCGGGCTCTTATTTGCCCTATAACCCGGGAGTACGTCACGGTCATGTGACAGGAAGGAACGACGTGCTCCCTGGTTGAAGAAAAGGACTGTTTACCCTGACCCAGAAGGAATAAGGAACTGTGGATTGATTGGGCAGGAACACCTCCGGGTCAGGGTGTATAAAAGGATTGTGGAGAAGCCCTGAGACTGAGCTGAGCTGGGAGGTAGAGGGGCGAAGTGGCTGGGCGAGGAGGAGAGAGTAGTATTGTTGTTTATTGAGTTTATGAGTAGTGTGGAGGGTGCTTTGTGCATGTTATTGTTAATTAATAAAAAAGTCTTGGACTTTTATCCGGTGTCTGAAGTGGTACCTGAGGGTTGAAGAGGTGGACAAGAACCTCACTGTCACACTGCATAAATTTGCAAATATGCTTTGCTGAGGGCTACTAGAACATAAGAAATCTGACAAACTAGAGGAGACAATTAAGTCCATCAAGCATGTTTATTGAGCTAATATTTAAGCTGTACCAATATCTCACCAGGGTACATCTTAAAGTTGTCAGAGTTTCTGCTTCAACTAAATAGTTCAGTAGTTTGACATAGATACCCACAACTGTTTGAGTAAATAAGTACCTCCTGGTCCTTAATATACCTCTCCTTAATTACCGCTGGTGTCCTCAAATGAGTGATTCACCATTGAGTTGAAGGAATTCTGCTCAATCTATTTTATCAATTCTTTTACGAGTTTTGAAAATCTGGTTTGGGTCCCCAGATAGCCTCCCCTATTTGAAACTAAACAGGTTTTTTTCTGAGTCTTTCAGAATATGTTCTTAAGTCCTGGGATGCACTTTGTTTCACTTCTTTGAGCAGATTTAAATGACTGCTATGTCCTGCTTGCAGTGACTGATCAGAACTGCAGGGGCCTCATGTATAAACGGTGTGTACGCACAAAAATGTTGCGTACGAACGTTTCCACATTCAAATTCAATTGCTCCTTGTAGCACGCTTTGTACTTATAAGTAGAATTACCTCACTGTTATAATATTGCACAAACTGAGCCACTTTATAAAGCGCGTATTTACATATGATGATGATATCATTTTTAAGATGAAATGCAGCAAAACATGTTTATTATATTATACATATAAAACTTTAACTTCATTTAAATAATCTATATTGTTAATAATTAAACATGTGAGGACACAGTGCCTCGCGCTGTATGCTTGCTGGGGCTGGCGCGACACTGGAAGGGCAGATGGATAGAATAATTAAACATGTACTACGAAGATATTTTGTATGTTCCTTAAATGTTTTGAAGAATCAGCATTCTAAGCTTTAAGATGGCTTAACGTCTATTACAGAGCTGATTGTGTGGCGATTGGGTACTTGGAGAAAGAAAAGGAAGGACAGGAATTGGGGGTTAGTACGTTTGAAAGAGACAGTACTGCCGCAATAAATTATTTCATCAAAGGTCACACATGGCGCAGCAAGCATCTAACGTGAGGCATTAACAATCACTGCGCCACCATGTTCCCATGTATAATAACATGCTTTAACTCTTATTATCATGAAAATGATATCAAGTATACATCTCAGTATTTTAATTATTCAGAGAGCTGTAATATCACGAATGTAATGGATTCTGTGTCTTGTTGGAGGAAGACAAAGTCCGTTTAAGAAGCACGTAGTGATTCACACACATAGACCACATAGAAGAACACATACAAAACCAAGTATTTAACCTGCTACTATAGTTAAATGGTATTTGAGAAACTAGTAAATTAAATGATTTAAAGATGAAGTTTATGATATTCTACTTTAATGACAAAATAAACTACGTGATTAAAGTGGAAATTTCGAGATTAAAGTTGACATTTCAAGCTTTTTGTCACTTTGTCCCCATTTATTTTATTTTTCTTTGTACCCTAATAAGCTTTCATATGACACTCAGACAGTGGGTTACGACTCGCCTTTTCACAGAGACTTTGATATCTGACAACCTCCTCAGCAGCACCTACCAAACCTTCTCCCAGAATCTGTAAAAGGTACTGCTTGGTGGATCCATTACCAAAGATTCCAGTGTAGTTCAGCACAAATGTGCAGCATAAATGTGAAGACCTAGAAGAAGAAAAACTCACACTTAAAAGAGGAGATTTTAAATTTAAACTGGAATTGCCATGCCAACCAGCTGTCATGAAGCTCTGGGCCCATTGTACTAAACATTGACTTTTTTCAACACTGGAGCCTGGTGACCTGCTGAAACACACCAACAGAAAGTTCAAGCACTACTGAGTTAAAGCAAAGAAGAATCAGAGGATTTCCAGCAAAAGACTAGCACTAATTTAGTAGCAATTGTGCCCAGAGAGAATAACCCCTGCTGGACAGAAGTGACAGGAAGAGCAAAAAGGTCCAGAAAAGGTAATAAAAGTAGAAAGTAAATAATATTAACAGAGAGAACAGAAAGCAGAAAGTCAAGGATGGCAGTCTGTAAGGCAGACACTGAGGAACACTGCTAGAACATGTGAAGAAGACCACTAAGATATTTAATGAACAAAAATGAAGGCAAACTTTGGCAGCCAGATGTAGTGAATCTGATGATTTTTGTTATCATTGTTTGGCATAGCTGCTGTCATGTTGTTTGTGGATACACTGCCTATTTCTCGACATTGGCTGTTGATTTTTAATAAACTTGCAAACCTTTCTGAAAATATGTTATAAATTTGTCATTATGGGTTTCTGAGTGTAGATTGATTGGCAAAAAAGGAAAATATATCCATTTAAAATTAAATCTAGGACACAGAAAAGTATACAGAAAGTAAAGGGGTCTGAATACTTTCTGAATCCACTGTATTTTCTTTTCTTTTTTAATTGTTTTTCTTTTTCATTTTGTTTCTCTTGTATTTTATTTATGCGCTATTGTGATGTAATAATATTACTCTTTCAAGTTTTGTTTTATGTTAAGATTACATGTGTTACTTTTTCTTTGTGTTTGCCGTTTAATTAACCAGTCTCAAAATGCATGTAGCACGTTAAATGCTTTGTTTTGTATTTGATCTTATGTGATATTACAGCTCTCTGAATAACTGCGTGTCATTTTCATGATGATAGGAGCTAAAGCACATTATTAAACATGTGTTTCATGAGCCTCGTGCTCATGACAAGCATTTATCTTTTGTCGAAATTTGTCGCTGCGTTTTTAATTTTCCTGTTTTAAGCAGTCCCAAGAGTCCACAAACATATTTTGCTGGCTTTTATAAAGTTTGTGAGATATTATAACTGTAGTGCAAGTTTACAGTGGGGTGATTGTACTTATAAGTACAAACCGTTCTACAAGGAGCACTTGGTTGCTGGGTGTCCTTAAAGCTGTATACTGACTCCGCCATTAAGTTGGTAACAGTACCTTGCTTTGACGCTGGGTGCCGCCAAAAACCGTGCGTCGGGCATTGTGTGGCATTGTGTTTTGTTTTTGATTGCAGTTTGTGTTCTTGCTTCTTTTTTGATTATTGAATTAACTGGTGTCTATCCTTATTATGTCTCAAGGAACTATTTATTTGTTTTGTGTTTATTAGCTTTATTTGCTTTTACGTTTGCCTTTTAGACAAGACTATTTTTTTCTTTATTTTCAATCCTGTTTTGCTTTAAGCATCTTTTTTGAATATTTTATAAATATTTAAATATACAAGGTACTTTGTTTTATTTTTGTCTGTCCAGAGTTTTTTTTTTTTTTTTCTTTTTTACCTTTTGATACTCGTGATTTTTTTTTATTTACTTTATAAGTCTTCTCCTCATTTCTGGACTTATGCAAGCCAGAAGAATGCCTGGTAAGTTAGAGTGAGGCCCTCTGGGGTGAGGCCAGTCTAGTAGACCCAGATTGAAAGTAAGGAAGGCCTGGTGTTTTATCTGTTGTGTTGTTATTATTTTTTTAAACCTTGGAAACTTAATTAGGCCAGCATTGTGAGATTTCAGTGGTGCGCTCTGGTTTGTAGGTAATGATAAGTTCAAATAAGTAAGCAGGACCTTGGCCATTTAACACTTTAAATGTTTAAAGAAGGATTTTGAAGCTTAATTGGGAGCCAGTGTAAGGACTTATTTTCATACTCTCTAGTTCTTGTAATAATTCTTGTAGCAGCATTTTGAATGGGAAATGTTATGCACATTTCAGCAACAGAGAAATTATAGGAGTGTGTATAGCTTGTTATCAGCTAAAAATAATATATGAGTACTGCCATAATCAAGGTTATCATTGCAGAAGTGTAAAATGATTGAGAACAAGTGCCATCATATTGGTAAACTGATACACACCCATTATATGGTTAATGAGGAAGCTGTTTTTTAATCTTAACTGCTTAGCACAATGTCCAGCAAACTTCATTGAATGGAGATCATTGTCTTACAGTAGCACCTTCATTTGGTCTCAATATATCTTGCTGATCTTGGGCAATTTTCAGTTCCTATGTCACAATGATTGTTGTATATCATAAAATGATATGCTAGAAAGCTAGCCAACATACTTTACTGGATGCCAATAACTTGAAAATGTTAAAGAGCTAAAAACTCAGAATCAGAAAAAAAATTTATGACATTACAGGCATTCAAAAGTTTAACATACTGGAAAGTGATTATACACTTTGTGTGAGACAGCCCAGACACAGCCAGGTAGACATTGTTGCAAAGCACACACACGTTTATTCACAACTATTATTTACAAAGTGAAGACACATAACCCACTTTCACCCCAAAGTCCAGGCCTTCTTCCTCAATGCTTTTTCAGGTTCGCCTCTCCTCTCCTCTCCTCCAAGCTCTGTCCTGCTACTCTCCTGACTCCAGCCATCAAATGGAAGGAGGCGGCCCCTTTTATATCCACCCGGATGTGCTCCAGGTGCCTCCCAATGAGTGACTTCTGGCACTCCCTGGTGTGGCGGAAGTGCCGGCTGTGCACCCGGAAGCACTCCAGGTGTCCCTGGTCTTCTTCCCCCCAGCACTTCTGGGTGTGGCGGAAGTGCTGAGGACCAGGGCTCTTCAGGCATCTGGGCACCCCCTGGTGGTGACCATGGGCCCTTATAGGGCTGAGCTTCCAAGCTCTGTTCCTGTGGTCCCCATACCATCCAGGGCGGCTGCCCTCTCATGGTCCGGAGGAGGTGTAATCCCTCTTCTGGTCCTTTTGGGCGTCCCAGCTGAGTACCGCCCCCTGCTGCTTGCCAAAACTTCTATGCAGCCACCACCTGAGGTAAGCAGCTTTACGATCAGGTAGATGAAGGTGATTTTATAGAGGGGATAAACACATCAAACTCAAGGACTTTTAGTTTTTTTTAAAGTAAAACCAACACTCAGTGTTATTCCTGACTCAATCATATCAAAGTGTTTGATTTGTTTACCAAAAAAAAGAATATTCTTAGTGGTAGAACACAATCCAGAATGACACTCTAGTAGGCTTAAAATACAAGTTGCAGGAAAGGCTATTTACTGTTCACTGAACAAAGAATAAACTAATGTTGATGGAAACCAAAAGTCAAGGTTTGTATAATAAGCACTTTTGGATAGCATAAAATTCAGGAGCTGAAAGCCTGACTGCTTTGGAAAAAAAGCCCACAACTCTTACCTTGAAGCTCTTCAACACTTTGAATGGGTATTTCTAAAAACTTCCTAAATGGGTTGCAGGCTGAATTGAGCTATTCAAACAATGCAGTTGCTCTAAATTCTATGTTCTTTCCTTAAAACATTTCAACAAAATGCACATTAAAATCTGAGAATCCCAGCTGCCTGTTCATTTAGTTTTGAAATTAACATGATAAATAGTGATGAAGAGAATTTCAAACAGATTTGAATTTTTTTTAAATAATGCACCATTTCCTGTGGTGTTCTTTCCAAACCAAATTGGTCTAAGCTGTGAGATCATCTATCTGGTTCAATCAATCATGTATTTGTACATTCTACTGACATTGCTAACACAAATTGTTATATCCTTCACTAGAAAGTCCCTATAACCCAATGCATGAAGGGATATTTGGCTCCCACAAACTAATAGCTGTTACATTCACAATTTCAATTGAAAAAAAATAAAGCTCATTGTGTCTTGGAGTAACATTACCATCTCAGATCTTCACCTTTTTGTTTATGCTAGGATGAGCCTCCAGCAATTTGTAGGTGAAAAGGTTTACAGGCATGAAGAGATGTCAGCCGCCAGCTATGTACATTGCTTTATAAGATGATTCGGAAAGCAGAAGAATACAGAAAATATATGTAGATATGGCCATGGTCCATCCATCAAGGCATAAGTAGAAGGAAATGTCAAAAATGCATGCTGTTACAGAAACAGAAAACTGGACAGAGCTCAACAACATAGCACTGAAGAAAGTACAAGATTTATTTAAATATAATGCAATAAAGAAAACTCAGAATTAATGCAGTCTTTCTCCACCAGAAAGAAATGATGCTAGCAAAGGAAAATGGCAATGGTCAGGGAAAAAGACACACACACCTAAAGATTGGATTACACAATACATTTGTAGGAAATAGCAAAAAGGTGCATTACTGTTATTTTAATAGTGAGAAGTCATGGACATTCTTTAAAATGTATTCTTTAATATTTCACTGTTTGTAAATACTGGTGGGTGTAGCGATTAGCCCCACCATTTAATGGATCCAGCTTTCTGGGTTCAAATCCTATGCTTGATTTCTGTTACTGTGTTTATTCAAATTTCTAATGATTATTCAAACTATGTTTTAGAAATGAAGTGAAAGAATGGGGTATATTTGGACAATAGTAGGAAAGTCTGTAAAAAATGTCTCTTGCTTAAATTTTGTACAGAAAACTGTGAATAAAAATGCACAACACATTTTTCCTTTGAAGATCATGATGCAGTAATGACCGCATTCAAAATTAAGAAATGACTCAGAAATCAAAGAAACAAAGGAACCTATTAAGTGTGCCTGTCCTTGACAGCGTGCCCTAAAATTGTGGCTTTGCATTACGAAAAGATCATTCTCAATTCTGAGAAACCAAAAGCATCCTCAAAGTGTGCCTTTGAAATTTTTATGTGAATTTTTGTTGCCAGATTACAATATTACCTGTATTACCTGTTTGTCTTTTCCATCTAGTTTTTAAATCAAGGAGCGCAAGAAGAAAAGTAAAGAGGAGAAACACTGCCAAAATAGTTTTTAGTAACTTCAAAAGGACTGAGAAAAATGTAGAACAGTACATAAGAAATAGTCAATGTGTCAAATCTATAAAATGTAAAAGCAGCATCTTTACTAGACAGGATTGGCTCACAAGCTCTTTTTTTTTTTTTTTTTTTTTTATTAATTTTATTGCACTCCATACAAAGCAATCAAGTTTTTACAAAAAGAAAAATAAAGTTAAGAACAGATCGATCCCCACCCTTGAGAAAGAGAGCAAGCCAAACGGCATAAAAATTTTACAGCTTTTAAACATACCTAAATTAATAAATTCTCTATGCTTCATGAACTTATTTTAAAATATTACTGATTAGATCCTGCCATGTTTTGAAAAACGTCTGTACGGATCCTCTAACTGAGTATTTGATTTTTTCCAATTTCAAATAATATAACACATCAGTTTCCCACTGACTTAAAAGAGGAGAGTTTGGATTCTTCCAGTTTATCAGAATAACATTCCAGCTTACGAGGTTAACTGTCCCATCATGGAGACACTGATTCTAAGTTTTTGATGTCATTTTATAGTCTTAACTGGAAGTGAGACAGCTTCGGCCTTAATTTCCTATTTCCCCTAGAGTTGTTGCCATGCAGCTTATTATTACGTTGGTAGTTATAATTATAAAGATTAATAGAATAGATTAGGTATAGATCAAGCCTGCTCTCTTTTTCTCCCCCCTTAACCCCCCACCCTCCCTTTTTGCCTCCCTAAGTGAGGCTAAAACCCACTTCACACAGTCCCAGTCCTCTGACATACCCAGAGACAGAGCACGTCCAAAGCAAAACAAGCCCCAATGCAGCGCTTTAGGGTTAAAAGATAGAGATATCTGTTACCAATATAGTCTTTAAAAAAAGAAAAAAAAAGGGGAAAAAAAGAATTTTGCACTTAAAATATATATATAGTCTTCAGCAATTTTAGTGCATTAAGATGATACACCCAGATAATAAACCCGGGTGATGGTGTTAAAGATGTGTCCAAAATAAGCATAACTAATCTTAATGCAGTAATAGCAATAACAATAAACCAAGGGTATGATATTGAACAGTCTTGTTTAGGGTAGAGATGAAGTAATTAGAAAAAGAAAAAAAAGGAAAGAAAAAGTAATTAAGCACAATAAAACATAAACAGATAGCCCTAGTAATACTAAGTAATAATGAGAACAAATGAGAATATGTGCTGATAAAAACCCTTATTTTAAAACGAATAGATCAGACAGTAGATTATTAACCGCCATGACTCACTATTATGTATCAGAATTGTCCTGGGATCAGCTTTCTTAATCCCTTTTCTGCTTCTTCCTTGCTAGCGAAGACATAGAAATGACCTTGCCATTCCACTTTCAGTTTTGCCGGATACAAGAGGCTGTATTTGACGGTGGCGTGCCGTAACCGCTGTTTGATGTTGTAGAAGGCAGCGCGTTTAGTAGCTGTTGCTGGAGAGAAGTCAGGAAAGATACGAATGTGGTTTTTTTCAAATGTAATATCTTCCTTGTTTCTGAGGAGTGCCATTACCTCTAGCTTAAATGATAATCGCTCAAAACAACTATAAAAGACCTTGGTCTGGGTCTAACGGTGTTTGATCCGCGTACGCGGTAAGCTGCTGCTATCTCAGATTCTGCTTTAAAGTCGTCCCCGATTATTTTAGAAACAAGTTCAGCAGCGAATTTCACCGGGTTTGAACTTTCTTGATTCTCAGGCAGACCTTCAATTCTGAGGTTGTACCTTCTACTTCCATCTTCCAAAGCAGCCAGTCTTTCTCCGAGTTTTTTGCATTCGGAGCTGACATTTTCTGCTTTTTCTTCAGCACTGGTGGCTAAATTTTCGGCTAATTCAATCCTAGTCGTGAATGTCTCCTTGAGATCCTCCAATTGATCAGTAAGCGTTTCAATTTTACCCAGCACCTGTCGGATTTCCACTTGCATTTCTTGTCGCAGCCTTTCATTTGCCTGTTGCAGCATCAGCCGTTGCGTTTCGTTTGCTTGCTGCCATTCCTACTTCAATTCCAGCAACTCTTGTTTCAGCCTCTCATGTGCCTTTGCCCTTGCTTTCTCATTTGCCTTCTCGGTTTTCTTTATATCTTGTACGATCTCAGCGAGCATCACCTCCAATTTAGACATTTTAATTGTGCCTTCTTGTACCGTGGGTGAAGCGTCAGACTCTACTGTAGCCAGTGCTCCCGCTATTCCCAGCTCGCGCGGAGTAATTGAGATCGCGGACTGTAAGGCCCCTTCCAGTTTCAGGTGTTCTCCGATCAGCGAGCTATCGAGATCTGCACTCCCGATCTTACATTCGCTCCCCTTTTCACTCTCAGCCGGCGACGATGTAGCGGACCTTGGTCCCGAAGAGTCTGTACTTTCGCCCAGCTGTTCCTGCTCTCTCTCTGAAAGGCTGTATCTTGAGCTAGGGCTTGCTGATCTTGGCTTGGGTGCAGCTTTAGTTTTCTTTTCTTTCGGACCCCCTTTCTTGCTGGCCATATTTATATATGCTTACATATATAATGTAGCAGTGTCCTTGGGTTGAATAAATGCAGGATATCTCAGGATAATAAGCAAATAATATGAAAAATAACACCGCTGCTAGCGGAGCTCCACTTCAGACGTCCATCTCTCGCATCGGACAAGACCAAATCCGGCTCACAAGCTCTTCTGAAAGAACATATTCAGCTTGAGCACACTGCTACCTGTGGCTATTCCCATGTACTGTATAAGTATATTATTTTATAGATAACTTACATTAATTATCCTTCACATAGTCAAATAGCATGTAGTGTGGGCTCGGCAATTGGCAGGTGCCTGTCCGAGGTTGTTTACTTCCTTCCTTATGCAAAGTGCAGCTATGATAGGCCTCAAGTCTCCTTGACCCTTAATTGGAAATGCAAGTGGATTTAAGAATATTCTAACATTTTAAGAAAGTATTGCTTTGTTGATTGATTAAAAGTTTCAATAAAAATCTGCTGACCTCTAGTCACTCTTAGTATGGTGCAAAAACTACCGCTGCATCTTCTGTAAATCTGTTGCAAATTGTGAAGTTATGTATGCTCTGTCACAAATTGTAACTTGATTTTCCAGATCAAATTAAACAAAATGTTTTTCTAAGATGCAATCATTAAATACAGTACTTTGCTGTTGGAACTTAGAATCCTAGATGTTTAATTTAGTTTAGAGGCTTATAAGCCTTTATTGTCATTATACCAAAAAAGTAAAATAGCCAATTAGCAAAAGCCTTTTAAAGCTTATGTCGGACATCAGCTTATGTCTGACATTAGTGGCCTCTGGACCAGATCTGTGAGTTTTCTCTGGCCCCAATCCACCAACCAACACATTTTTTCAGTTTTATATAAATCATGTACAATCTATAAACATCTGGAATTTATAAAACAATGCACAAGCACAGAACGTGAAGGAACCAGGTGTTGAATTCATGTTAATATGGCAAACAAAGAGCTGGAGAGAATTCATAATGAAATTAAATAATTCATTCCAAATGTGCGGCCCTGATTTTAGAGTCTACATCTTACAATTTACAACAAAGTGGGGTATGAAGGACCATCTCCTTTCCAAAGCCAAGGGACACAAATGGCTCAAAATCAGTACTCTGAGCAAAAGTGTCAGGTGCTCATCCACTCCACCAACTGCAGATGCCTGCAATTTATCTCTGAATTCTTTGTATCATAATATTGGACATAGATGCATTGGTGTTGTGGCAGTTCATCACTAAATAGTTAAAGAGATACGATCATCCTGACTGACACCTTATATCACTCAATTATGGAAGTTCACTGCCAAGACATAGACATGACATTCAACATGATATAATGTACTCTTTGAATGCTTCCACATCAGAAAAGGCTTTATTGTGCTTAGCCAGTATCCATATAGCTGTTGCTGAGTTAGTAATCAGGTGAGCATTGTGCTGCTGTGACCGTAGTTTGCTATAACGGCCTTGACTTTACTGCACCCAGTCTCAGACAGTGGCGATTTCATTTTCATTCAAGTGCCATGCCTTTGAAGACAGTGGAAGTGGAAGCTCTTATTTTAGTCTTTTATGATCATGATGGTTTCATTGCAGATTAGACAGTTCAGCTAGGCATTTCCAAATGGCATTATAAAACATGCCTTTCAGTCCAGATTGTATGATTAATGGTATCAGATTTCCTCTTAAGATATATATATATTTTTTTATTTATTAATTTTATTACAATCAATACATAGCAATCAAGTTTTTACAAAAAAAAAGAATTATGCTAAGAACAGATCGATCCCCACCCTTGAGAGAGAGAGCAAGCCAAACGGTGTAAAATTTAAGGCTTGTAAAATACCTAAATCAACAAATTCTCTGTGCTTTATAAAATCATTTCAAAATATTACTGATTAGATCCTGCCATGTTTTGAAAAAGTCTGCACAGATCCTCTAACTGAGTATTTGATTTTTCCAATTTTAAATAATATAACACATCAGTTTCCCACTGACTTAAAAGAGGAGAGTTTGGGTTCTTCCAGTTTATCAGAATAAGTCTGCGTGCCAACAGTGTAGTGAATGCAATCACAATTTGTTTGTCTTTCTCCACTTTAAGACCCTCTGGAAGAACCCCAAACACAGCTGTTAATGGGTTAGGAGGGATTGTGAGTCCAAGACTGTCTGAGAGGTAATTAAAAATTTTGTCCAGAATAATGTTAATTTGGAGCAGGCCCAGAACATGTGACCTAGTGAGGCTGGGGCTTGGTTGCAACGTTCGCAGGTTGGATCATGCCCTGGAAACATTTTGAGAGTTTTAGTCGAGACAGATGTGCTCGATATATAATTTTGAGTTGTATAATTGTATGCTTTGCGCATATGGAGCTTGAGTGAATTCTCTGCATTGCTACTTTCCACTCCTTTTCTGATATATTAATTGAGAGGTCATTTTCCCAGTGTCCTCTTGGATCTTTGAAAGGAAGGGATTGTAAAAGGATTTTATATATTGTAGAGATGGAGTCTAACTCCTTGAAATTGAGCAATAATTTTTCCAGCGTGGATGAGGGTGCAAGATGAGGAAAATCTGGAAGGTTCTGTTTAACAAAGTTCCTGATTTGAAGATAGTGAAAGAAATTTGTAGCTGGAATGTTAAATTTGGAATGTAATTGTTCATAGGATGCAAAGACGTTGTCTATATAAAGATCTCTAAGCAAGTTAATTCCAAATTTTTCCAGATATTAAAACTGCATATGTTTGTGAGGGTTGAAAGAGGTGGTTCTTTTGCAGGGTGCCACAGAAAGAAGCTTCTCCGTCTTAAAATGCTTTCTACATTGGTTCCAGATTCTAAGTGAGTGGAGCACAATTGGGTTATTAGTGTATTGCCGATAACGTGTGTTTATTGGAGCACAAAGCAAGGAATACAAAGAAGTACTGCAGGATTTTACTTCTATTGCGGTCCATGCCTGTGTATGTTCTTCTATTTGTGTCCAGGTTCTTATCGACTGTATATTTGCCCCCAGTAATAAAACTGGAAGTTAGGTAGAGCCATGCCGCCTTCTGCCTTTTGTCTTTGTAGGGTCGCTCTTTTGATGCGTGGATGTTTAGAATTCCAAATAAATGAGGTTATTGTTGAATCTAATTGCTTAAAGAACGATTTATTAATGTATATTGGTATGTTTTGAAATAAAAAGGAGCTTAGGAAGAATATTCATCTTAACAGTGTTAATTCTTCCAGCTAGTGTGAGATGAAGGGTTGACCATCTATGCAAGTCTTGTTTAATTTTTTCCATGCAGACGACGAAATTTTGTTGATAAAGAGCTTTATGTTTACTTGTGATGTTTACCCCGAGGTATTTAAACTGTTCTGCAATGATAAAAGGAAGGGTGTCTAATCTAATATTATATGCTTGCGAATTCACCGGAAAGAGTACACTTTTATTCAGATTAATTCTGAGACCAGAGAGCTTTTGAAATTCTGTGAGTGCTGCTAAGACTGCAGGCACAGAATTTTCTGGGTCCGATATATACAGTACCATGTCATCTGCATATAATGAGATTTTCTGTTCCAGTCCTTCTCTGCTAATCCCCTTTATCTGATCAGTATTTCGACAATGTATTGCCAGTGGTTCAATGGCAATTGCAAACAGCAGTGGTGACAAAGGGCATCCTTGTCTTGTGCCACGCTCTAGTTTAAAGTAGTCTGAGCAAATGTTATTGATGCAAACTGAAGCTTCTGGGTTAGTATACAGTAATTTAATCCATGCACAAATGTTCGGCCAAACCCAAACTTCTCCAAAATAGTAAAAGGTATTTCCATTCAATCATGTCGAATGCTTTTTCTGCATCCAATGATAATAATATTTCTGGGGTGTTTGATTTAGTTGGTGAGTATATTACATTAAACAGGCGTCAAGATTTGAAGATAAGTGTCGGCCCCTAATAAATCCAGTTTGGTCTTGTGATATTACTGAGGGGAGCACTTTCTCCATCCTTCTAGCTATGATTTTAGAGAGTATTTTAACGTCGTTATTCAGAAGTGAAATTGGTCTGTATGATGCACATTGTAATAAGTCCTTATTTTGTTTTGGAAAGACAGTGATTAGTGCTTGGCTAAAGGTTTGTGGAAGAGATTGGTTATCTCTGGCTTCTGTAAATGTTGCTAATAGGAGGGGAGCTAGCTGAGCGGAGAATTTCTTGTAAAACTCTGCAGGGTAGCCGTCAGGGCCTGCTGCTTTTCCACCTTGGAGTGACTTTATAGCATCCAGTAATTCTGATAATGACAGAGGTTTATCAAGCTCCTCCACACTAATAGCGTCAATTTGTGGTATCTGTAATTTATCCAGAAATGCATTAGATTGTATATTGTCTTCTTTAAACTCAGTAGTATATAGGGATTTATAGTAGTCTCTAAAAGTGTACATTATATTTTTGTGTTCGATGATTTTATCTCCGTTCGTGTTAGTAATTACCGAGATTGCGCTATGCACATCTTGCTTGTGGATTTGTTGCGCTAAAAGCTTATTAGCTTTCTCTCCATGTTCATAATAATGATGTCTGGATTTGTAAATTAGTTGTTCGGTTTCTTTAGTTGTCAAGAGGTTTAATTCTGAATGTAGAGCCTGCCTCCTCTTATGTAGAGTCTCGCTTGGTAGTCTGGCATGTTCTTCATCTATTTTAGTAATTTCGCTTTTTATCTCTGCTACTTTCTTGGCTTCGGATTTATTTCTGTGGGAAAGATATGAGATAATCTGTCCTCTTAAGAAGGCCTTAAGAGTTTCCCAGAGTATTCCTGCAGAGATCTCAGGGGATGTATTTGTCTCTAGAAAGAATTCAATTTGTTTGGATATAAATTCAGTACAATTCTCGTCAGCTAACATCCATCAAAAATTTGGAATGTTACTTCTTGAGTAATCAGTAAAAGTCACATGATTTGCACAACCACTGATAATTTCTTCATTGTTAATTGAATCTATTTGCAGGAATTTGTATTACAATCAAAGAGTTATAGTACAACTATCAAACATTGCTGCTGTATAAGCAAAATACAAAAATCCATCCAATTTACTGTCAATCCAGGCAATCACAAGAAAAGTTAAAATGGTTTAACAGCAGGACCTGATTCAAAGAGTATTTGTTCTATGAAAATTCTGCCCCAGTAGAATTCTGTAGTGCATAAAAAGCAAACGCATTATCAAGTTAAAAATCATCCTGAATTAATACTGAACTTTTAAGAGTTCGGTTCATTTCATGAAACAACCCAAGATGACTCATGGATAGAGGCAGCCACTTTTCAACTGTCATTTCATCTTTGTTGTATCTCATTTTTAGTTTATTGTAAATGTGAATGCTTTACAATGTGAGAATCAAATAATGTCTTTTGGTTTTCATGATTTGACAGCCAAACCCAAGGCCAGAAAATTATTAGAACAATTTTGACAAAAACAGGAAATCCAACCCAACAAAATTACAAAGCTTGCTAATCCTGTTCATCTAATTCTTCCAAAATAACATCAAGTCGTATTTGAAAGACCAGAAAGTTCACTTTCTATAACACCACATGGTAGTTTATTCTATAGGGTGGTCCAGATCTAATTATGCAATTTCATTATGTTAGAACTTATTAAGTTGATTACGTAGAAAATCACCCGACAAATCCTGGACGATCAAGAACTGTGCGAACTGATGACGTGAAGAATCATCTTTGCGCCGAACTGGAATCATCACCGCATAAATCAAAGTCATCCAGATGATCTTGATCTGCATAATTAGATCTGGACCACCCTGTATGTGTCTATCATTCTCTGTATGAAGAAAATTATTCTAAAAATAGTAAAACATCTACCTTTAGCAAGTGTTCAGCTGGGTCCCTGTGTTCTTATTAAACAACATAATTTAAAGTAATACCTAATGTGACCACCAGGATGCATACAGCCGTCCTAAACCGACACAGACAGGCAGAGACATGAGTTTGCCATATTTTATTCACAGCTGGGAAGAGCTTTTCCTTGCACCCCACAGCACAATACAGTCCAAAGTGCCAATACCAAGAGATAGACCATTTCCTTTCATTCTCCCCTCCACTTTCCACCTCCTCCTAACTCTGGCTCGCCGAATGGAGTAAGTTAGCTAATTTTATTCAGCACCTGGGAGTGTTCCAGCTGGTTCATCAGCATTACCTGGATTCACTCCCAGGTGTGTTGGAACTCCATTAAATGGCTCTGCAGCTCCCCTTGGCGGCCCCCACAGAACCCAAGAGGGCTGCACCAAACTCCACCTCCCAGCGTGCCCTGCGGGAATCCGTGGTGCCACAGCCACCCAGAAGGGTGGCCCTCTAGCATCCCAGGGGAGGTAGTGCCTCAGATATGCTCTCTCCCCCGGTCCTTTCATTCCCTTGGCATCCCGGTCTGTAATGGCCACGGCTGCCTGTCACACTAAATAAAGTAATAATAGTTCTTTTCATAATTTTAAACACTTCAATCATGTTATCTCCTAATCTCTGTTTTCTTAAACTGAAAAGGTTCACCTCCTTCAATCTTTCTGCTTTGTCTTTTTTGCAATATGGAGATCAAAACTGAACACAGCACTCAAGATGAGGCCTCACTAGTGTGTTATATACATAATTTAGTTTTTCTTATACTCTACACATCATGCTATATAATAACCTAACATCCTATTAACCTTCTTTAATGCCTTCTGTGCACTGTCTGGATGTCGACAGTAATGGGTTCACTACAACTGCGAGGTCCTTATTGTTATATCACCACAAAAGACATAGACCGTAGTTTAAAAGGGATCAGAAGATGTTTGTGTCTTTGGGTCATCTTTCACCTTTTCTGAAATATCTCACTCTAACTGCATTTCAGCTTTGCTGATCTCCTTTTTAATTGCCTTCATGTCCTCATAAGTACATTCATATGTTTTATACATAAATTATAAGGAAATCCGTATAATTTATTTGTAATGACAAGTATCTTTAAAAGCCTAATGTTTATGATAAAATGCGGTGGGCTGTCACCCTGCCCGGGGTTTGTTTCCTGCCTTGAGCCCTGCGTTGGCTTGGATTGGCTCTAGCAGACCCCCGTGACCCTGTAGTTAGGATACAGCAGGTTGGATAATGGATTGATGGATATTTATGAAAAATATTTTCTGTAAATCAGAATATTATTATTTTTTGCAGCAATATTTGACTATCACTGTGGTCATCTTAAGCACCATTCATCTTCACCATCATAAAAGGACCTAGAAACAAGCCATTTCTCTGTCATTCATTTTATATAGTGTCACAGACGGCCAGGGTCCTTGCCTCTTCACTGAAAGAGGAAGCAAGCATTGGAAGAACAGTACCTCCTCCGGGACGCTAGATGGCAGCTCCCATGGGTTGCAGTGGTGCCTCAGACCCCCTCAGGGCTTCATGGGAGATGGAGTTATCTACAGCCCTGTTGGGACACAGGGGTGCTGCAGCTGCTCCAGTGCCCGTGTGGACGGTTCTTCCACCACACCCGGAAGTGCAGCCAGAAGTGGGGCAACGAACACCTGGAGAACTTCCGGGTAACATATAAAAGGAGCCAGCAGACACCATTTAGGGAGCCAGAGTCAGGAGGAGGGAAACAAAGCTTGCCGAGAGGAGTGCAGGAGACAAAAGAGGAGAAAGGAAGACAGGAAAATAATTGTGTTTAGTTGTTGTGCTTATTGCGATTGTGTTGTGCCTGTTGGAAATGGGGAAGGCGTTGCCCACAGGTGAAGAAAATAAAATAAAACATTTGTGTTTTATTACTGTGCCTGCTGCATCTGACTGTGTTGGGTTGAGTGGCTGCTATGCCCTCTACATTTATCACAATAGTCATTACAAAAATGCTAATTTTAGTCCAACAATCAAATTTCAATCTTTCGGTAATCAGAAACCATTTATATCCATAGATAAACATTATTTGCCATTAGAAGAATGAACAAAGGAGGCTGTTAAATCAGGAAGCCAGTTTGGATTAACTTTTCTTTATTTAAAGAAAACAAAACATAGATTCATAAGCAAGCTGTAACTGAAAACTTTAAATTTTGTAAGATAGTCTTTACTTGGTTTACAGTTCAGAGAACGACGGTGGTGATCAATACATCAGAAATTAGTGCTTGTGAACCAAGCAATGCAATAGTGCCCCCGATTATCAGTGCCCTCAAAAGAAAAAAGCAGGACAACATAAATGTGACAAAGTGAAATAAACTAACAAACAACACAATAAAATAGTCGTAAATACAAACATAACCTGGCAGTGTGAACATTTTCATAAGCTTTATATTCATGTACACTCCAACAGTGGTAACAATAGATTCTTCAAGATTTTAACTTAATGATGAACCGTTACTTTAAGAAAATTTAGCAGTGTGCCTAAGTAATATGTTACCATATTAATTTGCAATTACTATGTTTTTGTTATTTTGTACATTTTTAAATTAGTCCACCATTTAAAATTTAAAAATTGAATAGACAGGATAACACTATTACTACTTAAAATTAAAATATTATCATTATAATAGTAATTACTAATACACTACTGCAACATATGTAGCCCATATTCACTTAAATTACTGTTCTTAATTTTACTGTTAGATAGATAGATAGATAGATAGATAGATAGATAGATAGATAGATAGATAGAAAGAAATCCAATATTCCAATATATTTCCTTCAAGACATGGGTCACATAACTGGCTATATTTAACTTCCAAGTCTCAGAACACAATTATACAGAAATATACAAGTCATAAACAATGTGCTCCAGAACAGAAGGCTTTCTGTCCATCTTTCTCCTCCTGTTTTCTCTCTCTATTTACTTCTGCATCATGGTTTTGCATTAATGTGTATTATGTAAGGCCGCACCAGTCTGGCTGTGGCTTTTGTATGTTCTGTCATTGTTTGATTTGTGTGCAGGCAGAGCATTAAAGGGAACAGCTGATGCAAAAGGCACACCAGACTGTGGCATCTTCTGATGAACAGACACACAGATGACATGAATAGGCCTCCCTTCCTGAGGGGTGGGGAACTCATCTTTCTTTATTTGGTTTTCTTTTCTCAACATGCCTTGCTGGTTTTCAGCAGAGACAAATGATGTAGTCAAATAGGAAACTCGACAGACGCTCCAGTGTTTATGAAATCTCGTTCGCTCTTTTGTGCTTCGTGTGAATGAAACCACATGTAATAATAGCTTCTCCAACACAATCAAATGCTGATATTTCTTCCAAACATTTTCTTAACCTGCTTTCAGGGTTGCCAATCAATGAAAGGAAAATACGTTTTTAGAGAACATATTGTATATGAAATGCAATCTACCTGTTTTATGAATAAATCAAATAGATTATACTTTTCCAAACAAAAGTGGATATCTTCGCATAAATTGTTCTTCTGATATTTTCCATACTGCCTCATTTTTCGTATTGAGCATGTCATCCATTGTCTGCCTGTGATTTGCTGTCTTCTAGCTTGATACTGAGAATTTGATTTGATCCAGGTTATATATCATTCATGTTACATTATCTAATGTTTGTTTGAGTTAACTACTCAATTATTCACTGTTTGAAAAAGAATGAATAATTTATAAGTCTATAAAATCATTTTACATACTTATTAATAAGATGCATATTGTAATTTTTTTAATCGTTGTGGGCTGCTAAAGTAGAGAAAATATTCATTTAGATTTGCTAAAATTAGAAAATAACACTCTCACTCATACCTGTCATGATCAACCTGGCTTAGTGTCAATTCATGCCTTTATCAGGATACCTTGTTATTTCTCTTGGTCTGTAAAATTGAAATACTCCTTCATATTTAGTTTACTTTCTCAATTAATTAACCTTTATTTTATATAACACATCTTACAGAGAGCACCACCAGATGCCAGATGTTTTATTTTTCTTGCAGCTTCAGAACTCTCTTGTCACTGGTTTTATTACAGGGCAGCATGGTGACACTATAGTTAGTGCAGCTGCCACACAGCTCCAGTAGACTGGCCTCAATTCATGGACTGATCACCATCTGCGTGGAGTTTAAACATTCTCCTCACATTCTTATACGTGTCTTTTAGGTACTTTAGCTTCCAACCACATCTAAAACAAAGGCATGTAAGGGAAATTGGCAGTTTTAAATTGACTAAACATAAGTTAGTATTTCCTGTAATAATAAAGTGCCTGGTCATTTTTTTTGACCTTCGCTCATGTACTTTTAACAATTTTTTGATTGATCAAATGTTTCTAATATTTTCGTTTAATGTTTAAAGGAGGCACTTAAAATAAGCATGCTTATAAACAATAGAACACAGTGAGGGAGCATCTACCTAATACGATAAAAAAGCATTGTAAAGGCACTATATAAATAAAATGCATTATTATTAATATTACTACCTCTTAAAAATCTTACTAGATGACTGAGCTGTCTACATCTTTCAGGTAAGTAAACGGCAGGCAGCTAAAAAAAATATTTTGAAGAGCAGCAAGTGCCACTGGAGCGTGAAAGGTCAAGGATGAGGATAGTAACTGAATTTCTTAAACATCACAACTGTTTTAATACTCTGCAAAAAGACATATTGCTAGACTTAAAAGGTTCAAGGTCCCAAATGGGAAACCCTGTTTAGAGCAATCCAGACAAACGGCCATTAAGGAAATAAAAAACACTGCTGAAGTGGGTCTATCATACTCCAATTTTTATTATATTTTTCAGTATTGGTCTCCAAATGAAGATACCATAATGATGTGTCATGGGGTCTTTTGAATTCTGGGAAGTGTAAAATGTGGAGTATAAGAGCAACAAAATGTGAGAATTACAGTGATCCCTCGCTATATCACACTTCGACTTTCGAGGCTTCACCTTATCTCAGATTTTAAATGTAAGCATATTTAAATATATATCACGGATTTTTCGCTGGTTTGCGGATTTCTGCGGACAATGGGTCTTTTAATTTATGGTAGATGCTTCCTCAGTTTGTTTGCCCAGTTGATTTCATACCAGGGACGCTATTGGCGGATGGCTTAGAAGCTACCCAATCAGAGTATGTATTACGTATTAAATAAAACTCCTCAATGATATACGATGTGCTTCCCGAGCGGTGCTTGATTGTTTGCTTTTCTCTGTCTCTCTCTCACATTCTCTGCGCCTGACGGAGGGGGTGTGAGCAGAGGGGCTGTTTGCACAGAGGCTGTTTGCCTAGAAAATATGGACGCTACTCTAAAAAATGCTGAAAGACTACCTTCACATTGCTCCCTTCTTTGCGGCTGCTTCGGCATACTTAAAAGCCCAACAGCACGTATTGATTTTTTGATTGTTTGCTTTTCTGTCACACTCTCTCTCTCTGACATTCTCTGCTCCTGACGGCGCTCCTTTGAAGAGAATATGTTTGCATTCCTTTAATTGTGAGAAAGAACTGTCATCTCTGTCTTGTCATGGAGCACAGTTTAAACTTTTGACTAAAGGCTGTTATTTCATGTCTAGAGGGCTCTAATAATGTTAACAGTGTGGGAGAGTTTATAAGGGCCTAAAATATATAAAAATAACCATACAAACATATGGTTTCTACTTCGCAGATTTTCACCTATCGCGGGGGGTTCTGGAACGCAACCCCCGCGATCGAGGAAGGATTACTGTACTCATCTTCCCCCAGGTTATCCTGGATAAAAGAGAAAAAGGCATGTAAGCCATGGTGCAACCTCAAAATCTGTCTCCCACGTCTTCTTCAAATCTCTCCCTGTAAGACTTACAGCATCATTGTGTACTGTGTATAATGGCTCCTAGGGAACTATTCTGGCTGCAGATTTTTGTTCGAATCAGTATCATTGGGGACCCAAAAGCCCTGCCACCTGAACTTCAGAACAAGTAATCAACCTGAAGCTAAGAATGTTTGGGCCTGGCCAGTACTTGGATGACAGACGATTCAAGATAGCTTGGGGTACTGCTGGAAGAGGTGCTGATAAGGCCAGCAAGGGACGCTTACTCTTTGGTTTTTGTGTGAATCCCACTGTCCTGGTGTAGTGACAGGGGCACTGTGCTCTAAAAATGGGTCGTCCTTCAAATGAGACATAAGGCCTAGATTCTGACTCTCTGTGTCATAAAAGATCCCTGGGGATCTCTCGAAAGAGTAGGGAGTACACTGATGTCCTGGTTAAATTACTCTCCATGGCTTGGTCATTCTGGCCTCTGAATCATTCCCAGTAGTCCCTTACTGGCTAACTGCCTCTCTCACCTCCTAATAACTATTGTATGCTTAGTGTACTGGAAAAAGAATGGCTGCCGTCATACCATTCAGATGGAAGCTACACATTGATGGTGGTTGTTTCCCACTGTCTATGTTAAATGCTGTATAACTATAATTCATTATTATATTTTTCGTCAAAGTGATTTCACTGTATAATTAGATTTTTTTTCTTCTCTTATCCTACCTTTAGCAAAGACCAGTATTTTGAGAATTAAATTTCAGTGGAAATTTGGAAATAAAAGAACACTTTTGTCATTCTCCTATAACTACACCTTTATTTATAGACTTTGCTCCCTAAATGTTTTCTTAATAATGACAATTAACAATGAGTGTACAACCGGTGTCAGAGCTTGGTCCGCATTGCCGGCAGTAAGTCGAACCCGTTTCCAGTGAGAGTTGGACTCCGCCAGGGCTGCCCTTTGTCACCGATTCTGTTCATAACTTTTATGGACAGAATTTCTAGCGCAGCCAGGGTGTTGAAGGGGTCGGTTTGGTGGACTCAGGATTGGGTCACTGCTTTTTGCAGATGATGTTGTCCTGTTTGCTTCATCAGGCCGTGATCTTCAGCTCTCTCTGGATCGGTTCGCAGCTGAGTGTGAAGCGGCTGGGATGAGAATCAGCAGCTCCAAATCCGAGAGCATGGTCCTCAGCCGGAAAAGGGTGGAGTGCCCTCTCAGGGTTGGGGGAGAGATCCTGCCCCAAGTGGAGGAGTTCAAGTATCTCGGGTCTTGTTCACGAGTGAGGGAAGAATGGAGCGTGAGATCGACAGGCGGATCGGTGCGGCGTCCGCAGTGATGCGGGCTCTGCATCGGTCTGTCGTGGTGAAAAAGGAGCTGAGCCGTAAGGCAAGGCTCTCAATTTACCAGTCGATCTACGCTCCTACCCTCACCTATGGTCATGAGCTATGGGTAGTGACCGAAAGAACGAGATCGCGAATACAAGCGGCTGAAATGAGTTTCCTCCGCAGGGTGTCTGGGCTTTCCCTTAAAGATAGGGTGAGAAGCTCAGTCATCCGGGAGGGGCTCAGAGTAGAGCCGCTGCTCCTCCGCATCGAGAGGAGTCAGATGAGGTGGCTCAGGCATCTGATCAGGATGCCTCCTGGATGCCTCCCTGGTGAGGTGTTCCGGGCACGTCCAACCGGGAGGAGGCCCCGGGGAAGACCCAGGACACGCTGGAGGGACTATGTCTCCCGGCTGGCCTGGGAACGCCTGGGATTCTCCCGGAAGAGCTGGAAGAAGTGGCCGGGGAGAGGGAAGTCTGGGCCTCTCTGCTTAAGCTGCTGCCCCCGCGACCCGACCTCGGATAAGCGGAAGAGGATGGATGGATGGATGGATGGATGGAGGAGATACAAGGGTAAATGATTCAAAATGGTGAAAGGCCTCGACTGCTTAAGTGTCAGACTCACTAGAGTAATCATGCCAAAATACTCGACTTAAATACCAGAACAGTTGGAAAAGCAAAATTACAGCCATAATGATAATTATAATGATAAATACAAAGAGGACTGTTTGATTTATGTTAGGTAGATTGCCCAGAGGGGACTGGGCGTTCTTGTGGTCTGGAACCTGTACAGATTTTTTTTTTTTTTTCTCCAGCATTTGGAGTTTTTTTTTTTGTTTTTTCTGTCCACCCTGGCCATCGGACCTTACTTATTCTATGTTAATTAATGTTGACTTATGTTTATTTTTTATTGTGTCTTCTATTTTTCTATTCATTTTGTAAAGCACTTTGAGCTACATTTTTTTGTATGAAAATGTGCTATATAAATCAATGTTGATTGATTGATAGTGAAAATCTTAAAAAATAAAGATAAAAAATACTGAATTATCTACATATAATACACATATATTCTTGGTGCATTCCAGTAAAATTCAGCAAGTCTAGTTTTTACATTTCTGGTGTTGAGCCTTTCATCATTCAGGACTGAGACTGAAAACCATTGCTTTAACCTGACAATTTCAGAAACTCGTTGTTTTGGTATAAATCCATGTTTATGTAGATACTAACTTTATGGTAGACTACTTTCTAAACATTTCATACCTCCTATAATGCTACTGATAAATTCCTATCCAAACTTAATTATGACATTTCTGTCAAGGATGTATTATGAAATATAAGATAACGTATCCAATTCAGTGAAACTGGAAAATTCTTCTCTGGGACAGTGTTCAACATGTGGATTTTCCTAAGCTCACAGATCAATAAATAATGAAAATAATCACTTTAATAAATCAAATTATACATTTCAGGCTCATCTATGATTAACTTCTCAAAAAAATGATGATGCTTTTATTTTATTACTTAACTTATAAAGTTCCATATGTTCATTTCACCTTAATAAATATCTTGTGTTATCCAAATTAAATTAGTCTCTTTTATATTAACTGGCAATTTTGAATTAATACCTTTAGGATTTTGCAAATAATCATTCATTGTGTTTAAATGAGAAATACAATTTTAAATCAAGAGTCCATTGTGAAGAAAGGTACTAAAAAGGGCAATTGAGATATAATAATAGAATCAATTAATCAGTGAATCATAAGGAACAGGGTTCATGCATTAAAGGAAGCTTCTTTTATGATTAAAAAGGTGAAACCATAAAAAATAGACCTTATACTATTTGTTGATTAGTGTGCATATTATTACAGTTATAATTATTGAGATATAAAGGTTTATACTATATCAAGCAGATTCTAAAGTATGATGAGTAAAGGCGGAATACCAATGAAACTTCCAGACCTCTAGGTGAGTTTCTTAATCAGGAATCTCATTACTTCTTAACTAATCTTCAGCTTGTAGGTGGCACACATGAGCTGATGCTGATATTGAAATACAGCCAATGAGGCTGAGGTTTATAAATGAAAACAGTTTATTATAAGAAGAATAATACATCACAGAAGGCTACAGTGGACAGGAGACAGTAGGAAAAAATAACAGAATACTAAATAAATTTATAAACTCACTGTGCCAAACTAAACAAGAGTTAAAGCCCTATCTACCTGGCAGGATGGCTGGTCCACGTTCCTACCTCTTCTTGCCTTGTTCTTTTCTAATCTGACACACTTCTTTCTCTCTCTTAAGGTCTCTGTCCATTACAGTGGGGCACAGTGCCCCATCTTTTTGATTCAGTGACACTGGCAATGTCACTCAATTTACCATGGATTGACAATAATTATCTTCAATAAAGCCACATTTTCACTAATGCTCCTTATTCCACTTTGGAGTGACTTCCCGTTGTGTTGTTCATTAATTTTTCCAGTAATGCATACCTAAACTACTGCATTTTTTCATTTGGTTAAATTCTCAAAACCAATTCAGCTGCAATGTAGTAATGTACAAGTGTAACAGTATAAACTTTCTAGTAAAATTTTCAGTATCTTACATAAACCATTGAAATTGAATCACACACCATTCATAACATTTTACTGTTTATGAACTGTAAACCATAAATATGCACCAATTGCTGACTTTCTTATTAACCCTTGAAATCTGTCTAGTACTAAAATTATTACACATGGATACGTCTACTGCACACTGAGGGAACAAAAATTTGTTTTAATGTTTTACTGTGATTTTCGTGCCGTTTTTGTAAACAAAAAGGTGGCTGTGTGCATACATTGTGTTTGGATCAAGTTTGAGGTATCATGAAGGTATATACTGTAGAGGCTGAGAGTCCTAGCGTTACATGTTATGTTTATTTGGTGAAAAAATTAAATTGGCAAATCACCAATAATAACAGTAATAATAATAATAATTCTTTACCTTCCCATAACGCTTTACTCACTACACTTTGCAAACTTCGCTCAGGAAGGACCTGGGATGCAAACCTATTATCTCCTTATTGCGTGGCAGTGGCACAACTAAATCTTTTAATACGTTGTCGATGCCATGACCAGCTGTCGCGGCCAAGGTGCTTACTGTCACAAAAATAAAAAAATCACTATATCATAGACTACTACTACCACTTCTAGACACACAACAATGTCCTGCATTGTGGATTGAATGTTGCTAGGCTATGCAGAATGCTGCATTTATGGTCTGCACTACTGTAGGATTATATGTAAAAATTTCTGAAGGCTCACAAAATGTATTTTTCTCAGTTTTTCTCTACATTTATGGCGGGAACACGGGCTGGGCCACTTGAAAGTTGCTTCTGGGCTAGGCCAGATCTAGAGGTTAATTCCTTGAAATGTTTTGATATTCAATATTTCCAGACTCTGTCCGTTCATCATAAGTTAGTAATGACACATAGAGACACATAGTCATGGTTCAATAGTAATTGCAAAATGCATTGGTGATAATGGACAGATCTTTCTGATCCAAATTCTACTCTAGAACAGTTAGAATTTACATTGTTAATACAAGGGCTTCTGGTTTACTAATTTGATCCGAGCAAATATACTGGGATTGAATTTGCGTTGTCCATTTGTAGTATAGCAGGTACGCAGCTCCGAATAAAAGGCCAGTTTTTAAATAAATAATCACCGCACTCGCGGTTTATAGAGGGGGCATGGTAGTGGGGTCGGAGTGGTTCTCGGACGCGACATGGCGCGGGCGTTTCCTTGTTTAAGTGCACAGGTGAGGAATTGTCCGTATGCGTAATTGAGGCCGGGAGCTGCTAATCGCACACCCTGTGCCATGTCCCCATTATAAATAGGAGAAGTGCGAGTGCAGAGGGGAGAGAGAAAAGACGAAAAAAGAACACAGAATGGAGGTTAGGGGAGAAAGAAAGAGAAAGCGGGAAGCCGGTACATGATTGTGAATGAGCGACAGCAGCCTCGCTGTAAGAAGGACAGGCAGCTGGGAGAAGTGAGCCCAAGCGGAGTGTATGGCCAGCATCCGGGGGTAGACGGATTGGGTCACACCTGCTGAGTTTTGCAGGAGTGACCACGATTGCTGCATAAGACCAGTAAGGCACCGAGAGTTGGGGATTTGGGATTGGTACCCCAGAGTGAGAAAGTTGCCATATGGAGCCAGAGGATGGAATGCAACTGGACGTGGAGATAGTCAGCTGTAGGTAGGGCGACTCCCCTGGTGCAGAGCCTGGATGGGAGAAGCAGGGGAGCCACCAACTAAACAAGGCACCGGGTTTTAAAAGAGGACAGTTTCCAGCCCTTATTATTGTTTTAACCTTGGTTTTAAAGCATTTATTGATTGGATTTTAACCTTTTGTTTGCACTGCACTATTTATTTGGACACTGGTTTTGTTGTTTTAATAAAAACACTTTTTTGCACTTTTGCACCTTTCCCCTGGCTTCGTTTGGTGTCCTCATTGTCCAGCTCATCTGGGTACATTACCGACGATGTCAGGTTCAAGAGGCTCCCTGAAGGAGTAATGGGAGCATGGAGCAAACCTGCATCATCACACGATTCCTTTACTAATTTGTCCAGAAAAATTGTTTTCAGTGCTGCAGTACATACCTGCAAAGACTTGTTGAGATTGGCTGCTCTTCCAGGATGTCCCAACACCAATAAGAGTTCTTTTCCTGGCCACCTTTAACTTTCCAACATATATTGTTTCAGAATGACCCTAAGTCATAGATTTTTCTAGGATTTTAAAAATGTTCTTGTTTGATTTTGTAAGAAATGATGCTGTTCAGTATATTTGGTTCTTCATTGAGCTCTGTCTTTTCAGCAGTTTTCCTTATAACATAGCTGTGATAGAAAAAATGTTACACATTTGAAAAGTATGTTGTCAAAGCAGTAATGTGTGAATATACTGTTTACACTAAAGCAATTTTTGGGTTTACAGTATATATGATACAGAATCAGAACAGGGCAAAGAACCAATAGGAGCTCTGCATGAAGAAAAACCCAGTTGTATGACTGCACAGCTATCTATATTTGGCAAAGTAGGTAGGCAGATATTGCTGTAGACCAGAAAGCACTGGTAATGTTTCTGGAAAGGAAATTACCAGGGCAAAACAATATGAAAGAAGTTTCAGCAGACTAAAATGAATTACTTCATGTTGGCGCTCTACATTACAGATCCTAGATGAAATGGGGAGGACCCTTCTGCCTGTCAGGCAGATCAGATGTACTTCTATAAACAGAAGAGTGCTAAAGAATGTACTATTCACCAAAGGCCACACTCAGTGATTTTTTTAAGATAACCATTAAACTGTAAATGACTCTGGGTATTTTGCAAAGAGTCTGTATTTAAGGGTGTAAAATGATTAGACTCAACACACTCAAAAAAGGTTTAGGGCCTCAACCTGTATAATTTTCATGGCTGCAAAAGGGTTTGAAAATAGCACTTATGTGCATGGACTGGAGTCTGTAGCTGTACTCACTATAGTTGGAGAAAATGGCGGTTTTATCTGTTGAAACAGGAAGTGGTGTAGTGAACCCAGAATTGATGTGCTTTTGGGGTCGGAACTGGAAGTGAGTTGTTTCTGGGCGCCGGAACTGGAAGTGACGTCTTCAGAGTTGGATCAGAGAGGTTTCCCCATTTTTTGTCTGCAGAGACAACAGAAGAAAGTTTAGCGCACCCCATCACTTCCTGGCCTGGCATAGAATTAACCTCACTTGGTCCATACAGCTTCCCCCTATTCATATATGTGTGATAAGGGTTAGTTGTGGCAACAGTTCAGTCTGAAGTATTGTTTTATTTTGAAAAACCAGATTGGAGTGTAATTATTCTGGACACATAAAAAGTTACCTAATTGAGTGAGCTGAAAGGGGTTTAGATATTGTGTAATCAAGGCAAATGGGGCACTAGGGTTTTATGATACTTTCAAACTATCAAACATTTTCTCTTTTCTCAAACAAAGTTTGCTTCTTACTTGTCTAATGAGTTTCACTGGAGTCACTTATTGCTCTCCTAAGTAACATCATCATCAAATTAAAAATTTCTTCTTTGAATTAAATCA
The DNA here is from genome assembly GCF_016835505.1 of Polypterus senegalus. Lineage (NCBI taxonomy): Eukaryota > Metazoa > Chordata > Cladistia > Polypteriformes > Polypteridae > Polypterus > Polypterus senegalus. The sequence goes on from NC_053155.1 coordinate 60,434,531, forward strand.
TTTATTGGCCCAAACAAATATCTATAAGAAGGAGGCATTTTTGAAGTGAAAGGTGGAGTAGCAATACATCTTTACAACAGCTTCTCTTTTTTGCAGACTGGTGTGTAACCAACTGTTTTTTGGTAATTCACATAATTGCTGGATAATATTCCCAAAACCGATAATAAAACATCTTCTTCAAGCCAGGCTTGCCAAAACACACTGCACTTGAGGTCTCACAAGATGACTGGTAGAGGAAAAGACTTCACAAGCTGCCATTGTGTTCAAATGGTGTGAATTAAAGAAAAATAACGGTTTGCACCATGCATAGTGATGAAACTATACTTTATGACATGTGTACATGGCTATTGTGAGTTAGCCGATGGCGTCTTTAGAATTGCTAAGTACAGTTATTCTACTCTTCCGATTCTAAAACATACAGTAACTAATGAACAGCTTTGACAAGTTTAGCCAATTTCAATTTAATGAAATAAAACTATCTTAATAGAAATCATAACTACAACAGTTACATATGAACAGCATAAAATTATATTGCTGTAATAGATAACTAAGCAGATAATTATTTAAATTTTTTGACTATTGAAAATAGACTTTTCTCTTTCTTAAAATTGTTTTTCTGCATTTACTTTAAATGAATACTCCACCACAAAATGATATTTTTCATATGATACTTCGACTATGTACTTTCTACAAATGTTTTCATTGCCATAAAAAAATTCCTGATACAATAGATGTCTTTAGTGACCATTGTTGGACAACAACAAACAATATCAAAACATCCATAGAAAAAAAATCTCACACTTCTTGTATCGCATAATCCAGCTGTCCCAAATACTTGTACTGTATTTTTACCAAAATATTGTTAAATAAGTCAGATCTAGAAAACATTCTTGTGAGCTAAAACGGAGCATGCTCAGATGCAGGCAAGCCTCTGAATTGTAGACCTGCCTCCTGTTGTTACATTTATTATTCATACCTACAAGAAGCTTGTTGAAGCTTCTTAGATATCCACAAGTCCAAGGCATATTCTCTTAGTGAAAATATTTCCACACACTTTAACTTTTAATCTTTAGTTGAACGTGTTTCTCAGTGAACTTTGCACTGTTACTATCACATGAAATGCAATGTTAGCCAATGGATACGCGGTTACTGGGCTGCACGTGTGACCAATGAATGAGCTTGGGAGTCTTCTGTTTTTTTTCATGATATCATTTACCAGATGTGATTTATTTAAAAATATTGGGGCATTGTGAGCAAACATCTGGATGAGTTCACATGTGAAATATGCAACAAGTAATATGATTTTTTTATAGATGTTTTGATGTTGCTTGTTGTTGACCGATGTTGGTCACCATTGAAATATTGTATCAGAAGCTGAGATTAATATGAGATTAAGAATTTTTCTTGGCCATCACTACAAACTACATGGGGTAAGTAACACATAAAATCGTTTTTGAGTTTAGTACTCATTTAAATGATACTATTGTGAAAAGTTAGGTAAGTAATATATGTTTTCTAAATGATTTTATTATTGTTTTCTTTAAAATATTGTAGCAACTTAGCTGTGCAGTGGCTCATCTTTACAACAACATTTATTTATATAGCACATTTTCATACAAATAATGTAGCTCAAAGTGCTTTACATGATAAAGAAAAGAGAAAAAAAGACAAAGTAAGAATTAAAATAAGACAACATTAATTAACATAGAATAAAAGTAAGGTCCGATGGTCAGGGAGGACAGAAAAAACAAACAAAAAAAAAAACTCCAGACGGCTGGAGAGAAAAAATAAAATCTGCAGGGGTTCCAGACCTTGAGTCCTCCCAGCCCTCTCAGGGCAATGTAAATGACTGATGCAGTGCTATGCAAATGATGACTACTGAGAGTTCATGTAACCAGTGGCACTCTTTGGTTCTCTATGCAAAGAACGTAATGGTGTAGCAGGCACGTGAGTTAAGAGAGTGAACGACACACAAATGGGGCTGCATAAGTGAAAAGTGTGAAAGCAGAGCAACTACTTATAGCATGCTCTAGGGTCAAATGAAACCCCAGTGCCAATAGTCAGGGAGTTCTCCATGGCCACTACAATGCAGAACAGAAGCGTAAATAGTTACCACTAATTTGTTTTTCATACTGTTGCAACATTTCAAGACACTGTTTCCAGTTTATTTCTATTTGAAATCATCAGAAAAAGAATAAACTGTTCTACGTATAGTTATTTTTTTGTTTCATTACTTCATTTATCCACGAGTCACTCCTTTCTTCCTTTACTCTTGGGGAAGGTTGACAAACTATTTTGCTGGATTTATTTTGTCCTGTAGTAAGCAAGTAAATAAATATATTATTTTAATTATATTATTATTAAAATATATTTTTACTCTCCCTTAGAATTATTTTGCTGCAATTACTTTAAAAGGTACTGGTGAAATAGGTAAATAAATACATATTTTAACAAGCTATTTCAATTGTATAATAGTTCTCTTTCTTTACAGTTTCCTGCATTCTCTTTCATAGTGCAACAATTTTAAAAGGAATTAGTTGTAAATTGTTATTACAAATAAATTGAAAGTCTGCCCTCATCCAGCTGCCCGCGGACCAATAGTGAGAAATAAAAAGTTTATTTTTCGTCCTCTCAAGGCTTTCAATAGAGGAAAAATTCAATCACCTGAAGCAAAGAGATCAGCTAAAGTATGCAAATCACTCTGACACAGATCAACCAGGGCATTATCAAAACAACCAAGCCAGAAGCTCAAATCCATACATAACACTAACACATTTAAAAAAAAACTGCTTCTGAAATGAACAAAGAAACACATACACAGCAGTCTTGTGAAATGCTGAACAACAGATCAAACTCATACTGATTTCCCAGATTTAAAATCAAATAAGTCTTTCAGAAAATTATGTCTGACAAGATTTTCACTTTTCTGTTTTGCATCAAAGCAAATCCTAATGATAGTATATATGAAAGGCTTCTCTTAAAGTGTGTCTGACTTGAATGATAGCAGGTTGTACATTTTTCAAAGATTACATAAAAGAAATATTCTAGCTATATAATTTCCAAATAAAAAGTGTGCCATTAATCATCAAACTAATGATATCACTTTCAGCTTTTTTGAGTTTTATTGCATTCCATGTAACTTTCTACTGCTATAATTCACCCTTTTATTTCTTGCTCTTACATAAGTCCAGAACTCTGAGTTAGGTAGGGGATGATGAGGAGGAACACAGGAAGAAAACAGAGGAAATGAGAATGGAATAATTCGTTATAATGTTAGCATACTCTATTTGGTAGGTGGGATGGTTGCACTCTAGCAGTGAGGTAAATTACTTGCTCGGTTGGTGGTCATCATAAGTGTGACAATGGCAACATATTGAAGATGTGGTTAATTTCCAGGTGCACCCACGCTAGCCAAGAGATACAACTCCTCTAAAATATCCTAGATTCCTCCTACAGTTCTTGAAAACTCAGAAAGTGTAGTTTTGAGCTCCTCTTATTCTGCTGAGCTTCTCTGTCTGGCATGATAATTGAATTCAGCTACACACCACAGGAACCTCATTTTGTATTCACATTCCCTTTTTATTGGTCATGACCAGAGCTTGTAAGACAACGCTGACTGAGTAACAAATCTTCCTAGGATTTATATCTAGTTTTATTACTATAATCAGAAACAATGTTTACAAAATGAAATGATTTGAGTGCACATTTGTAGCAAAAAGGTAGTAGATCTCCCAAAACATCTACAGGCAAAGCCTACCCCAGGTAGCCTGGCCCCCAGGTGTATAGGCTGCCTTTGTCTTACACTATCTTAGAAGGGGCCCTGGAATTCATAGTCCAAATTATATACTTCATTGTCTCAAAATACATCAAAAATACACATGCAATGTATTTCTGGGGAAAAGAACCATCAAGACCTTTGGCTAATAAGGACGAGGGCAACAAAGGATCTTTATAAATGCAAGAATTTATTCAGAAATATTGCAAAAGAGTAAAAAGGGCAGAAATAAAGCAAAAGGGTTTGCCTAAAAGGCAGCCCCGAGGAAACAAGTACTAAAAACATAATGCAATAATCAAAAACTAAGAAAAGAAGAAAATAAATCTAATAACCAGAAAATCCAATAGTTACAATGATTTACTTTCCCTGGAACTTCAATGGACCACCGAAGAATCCACTCTCAGCTTCAGTAAATAATTGGAAAAACAATACTTTGAATGAAATCTATACTAATAAAAGGCAAAGCACTCACTCACTCACTCACTGACTCATCACTAATTCTCCAACTTCCCGTGTGGGTGGAAGGCTGAAATTTGGCAGGTTCATTCCTTACAGCTTCCTTACAAAAGTTGGGCAGGTTTCATTTCGAAATTCTATGCGTAATGGTCATAACTGGAAGCTGTTTTTCTCCATTTACTGTAATGGAGATGAGCTTGAACGCCGTGGGGGAGGAGTTTCGTGTGACATCATCACGCCTCACACGTAATCACGCAGTACATAGAAAATCAGGAAGACCTCCAAAAAGCGCTGAAGAAAACATGCATTATATAATTGAGAAGGCAGCGAAACAATAAGAAGCGAGCGAGTGACATATACAACCATATTGATGAGTTCTGCTACTTCGGAAACAAAGCACGATGTAAACCTACACTTTAAATTAAGTTCATAGACAGGCTGCCACTGGCGTTTGTAATTTAGTGCCTGCCCATATAAGGCCGTCCGTCAGCGGCAATCCAATAGCAAACTCCCACTAAATATTCACGGGTTAAGGACTGTGCTTATGCAGAGGAAGATGAGATGGTCAGCGTGGTGTTTGGCACAAACTCAGCGAAACTGCGAGAGAAAGTTTTAAGTGCCAGGACTAAGGTAACATTAAATACAGCCATGGACATAGCACGAGATGGCACCAGCACAACTGGGAACTTCGATGCATGTACACCGAGTGGCTCACGTGAACTGGCGCAGTGCACAGATAAAAGCAACAGTTCCAAAGAGCTGAACAAAACCGAATTACACAATTGAAAAGGCAGCAAAAATATGAAGCGTCTGATACATACAAGCATATTCATAAATCCAGCTACTGTGGAAACAAAGCACACGGTGGAAAAAGTCAATGTCCCGCTAAAGGAAGACAGTGTAAAAAACCCGTGCATGCAGTGTGTCAGGTCTCGGATAAAGAAGAAGACGAGCTGTTTATTGATGCAGTAAGAAACGAATCGATGAATGAAACCTGTCATCTTTACAACGATTGACAAACACGGAATGTAACTTGAACACAACACATCCTACAAATACAAACCTGATTGAAAGAAATAATGATAATCAAATCATTGATGACAGCAACACTCAGTAACACTCACAAAACAAATACTGTATATTGACAGTCATGTTACGTTATTTTTAAAATGTTCCCTTTTCTTTTTCTAGCTTTTTTAACACACTACTTCTCCGCTGCGATACGCGGGTATATATATATGTATATATATATCCCGATCTACATACTCGAATAATGGATACTTTATTCGCCATCAATGATTGTTTTGGTAAAGCCATACTCAGTGTATTCATTAGATGAACGGTAAAAAGTAAGAGCGAGGGAGGATGACTTATTGAGGCATGCAGGCTGTAGTGCGTCAACTCTATCTGAATTGCGATCACATTTGAAAAATATATCTTTTCAAGTTCTATTTAGTCCATATGTGTCAAACTCAAGGGCGGGGCCACATCCGCCCGGCGTGTAATTATATCCAGCCCGAGATCATTTTATATACTGTATTATTGTTATTAATGGCCGGGTATATGAAGCGCTGGTAACACAATAAACTACAGATCCCATAATGCAGCGCTTCAGCTGCCTTGCCGACACTTACGCGTTAATCAAGTCTAGCTTATGATGCTGCAAGTTATTGCGAAGCTAGCTCACACGATGCTGAAGAGAAAAGTTGATTCTGAAAATAGAGCCTTTAAAACCGATGGGAGGCTGAGTATATGTTTACTGAACCCGTGTGTCTCATTTGTGGAGCTAATGTGGCTGTAATTACAGAATTTAATCTAAGACGGCACTATGAGACAAAACATCAGGGAGTTCTGTGTTGTGGAGATTCTCAGGATGGATTGCAGGTGCTCATCAGTGAGGCTGAAAGACCTGAATGCAATGCAGAAGATACAGAAAGCAGAAGAATTAAATAAGAATCTGACACCAGCGGACGTTTTACCGTGCACAATCACAAAGTGATTTCAAGTGAAGTTGCTTTTATGGGAGACACAAATGCACCAGTGCAACTTTCCCTGTTGCCAAGTAATGTTAAACCAAGTCGTCACTACGGTGTTCCCAAATCGCACTTTGCTGATAAACCGGCGCACTGAGTTTGCACGGCGCTTTGGTGACTTTGAAGAACAAAAAAAGTCCGTCTACATGCGGCTCGAACCTTGTGCATGTTTGGTAGCACATATCTGTGTGAGAAGCTCTTCTCAGTGATAAAGACTAACAAAACAGCACACAGGAGTCGCCTCACTGATGAGCACCTGCAATCCATCCTGAGAATCTCCACAACACAGAACCTCACACCAAACAGAAACGAACCTGTTGCCAAAAATAGATGCCAGGCGTCCAGCTCTAAAATGACATATGAGCAAAGACAACTTAATGATTTGATTTGTTATTGCTGAAAGGAACACATTTTATTTATATTTCCAGGTTTTGTTATGCAGCATGTTCATATTTGAATTTGTATAATTTTGAAAGGATATATTTTTATGGAGAGCAAAATCTTTTGGGATATTTAAAATCTAAGTTTATTTTTTATATAAATTTACATAAGAGTAAAGAAATTTGAATGTTTGTTCTTTTAAGTTATTTAAGGTTTGAGTTGATTTATTCACGAATAATATTCCTGTCTGTTTTACCATTCCTACCAAAGATATTTCTGTCGACTAAATAAAAATTCCTTCTATTTAAAATTTAAATAGAACTTGAACAAATACGATAGTTCATAATATCCACGCAGACTTGCACGTAAGAGCGGGAGTTATCCGTTTTAACAAGCAGCGTATTGCACTGATACAAAATAGCTGTGTGTGTATATATGTAGATATGTATGTATATGTATATATATGTTTATATATGTGTGTGTATGTATGTATATATATATATGTGTGTGTATATATGTGTGTGTATGTATGTATGTATGTGTGTATGTATATGTATGTGCATATATGTAGATATATATATGTATGTATGTATATATGTGTATGTGTATATATGGTTGTGTGTAAATATATATATATATATATATATATATATATATATATATATATATGACAGCAACACTCATCACTCACAACAGTGACAAAACAATTACATTGACAATCATGTTACGTTATTTTCAAAATGTTTCCTTTTCTTTTTCATTGCTTCTTCAACACACTACTTCTCCGCTGCGAAGCACGGGTATTTTGCTAGTCCTTATATATAATTTGATACTATCCGTATGTATGGTGTTCACATCAATACCCCATATGTATGGTGTTCGTGTCAATACCTGGACTCAATACAAGTTAGAACCATGCAATGGACCCCTGCCTCAATAGTTAAAATATAACATGGCAAACGTGGATGCATTACTGCATGATTGGCTAAGAATGTTTGAATGCTTCAGTGACGTGTATAGTAAGTCGGTGTTGGTTCGAGCGGATAACAGTAAGTTCGGTTGCTTTTTGTAACGTTGGTTTGGTGGGGCATACTTCCCAGGACTAACATCGTCGACTGACTTAAACCCTTCAACAGCACCATAAGTAATTTAGAACGTATTGCCATTTGCTTGGTACATTGAAATCTATCATTGGGCAGTTCAGTTTTGGCATCTGTCCTTCTGACATCTATTGGCAAACTGAATATTTTAGCCAATCTCAGATCTAAAATGACCATGCCAACATAATTATTATTCCGACTCTGATTAGAGTCGTAAAATACGGTTTGTTTTGAAAATTTGTTGGCTGGAAAAAATCAAATGAGGTGCGCTGAAGAGCTGAGTTCATGTCTTGCAGCCCGGTTAAAACAGGAAGCTCTTCATTACATCAGCCGAAAAGGTCTATTTTAAGCACAAATCAGTGTCATGATAACAAAATCATTTCAAGGACTTCAAAAAACAATTCTTTGCAGAGAAAGTATGGATTTCACAAACGTAGAATTTGTAGCCCGATTCGATCGGACTCCCAGTCGCTAGTAATTTAATAATCATAAAGAAAGGAAAACTTTATCTTACATAAACAGAAACCAGAAAGATAAATGATGAAAGATGGGAACCTGATAAACAACCACAGAAATATTTACCATATAAAAAATAAACTTAAGCAACCAAAAAATAACACTGTAGCTGGTACACCAATTCATTAGTATACTCTCAGTTCACTTTCATTTCATTCATGAAAAACACACAGAGGAACCTGAACTCCTCTACCAGGGAGGCTATTGTTCTTTAACTTGCAGTAAGCAGCCTCTGGGACAGAACCCGAACCTCAGATTTGGAGTTCTCATTGTTGTGATCCTGCCTCTTTAAAATTTCAAAAAGGGATGCTGGCCTTGAAAAAATTAAAGGTAGACCGGCTCATACAATTATCTTATGTAGCCTGACCTGCAGGAAAACCATGAGGTCTCTGGTCCAGTTACAAAACAAAGTCCCTTTACATTTAATTATTTATTGTAAAAATAATTCAAAAAAGGATTACAAAAATAATCCTGTTGGTAAACTTGGTGGGTCTGCCTCCTTAGGTTTCCCCATACAGGACACAGGGTAGATAACAAAAAACACTAATAAAGCGAAAAATAAAATAATAAATAAAACAATACATGTGATATCAACAAACCAAAAACAGGACTAATAACATAATCTACAAAACAATAGATAACAAAAAGAAATAAAAAGTGACTATACTTGACCTATGTGAAAAAAACTGGCTGAACTATGACAGCCTACTGCAGGGTATGCTGGAGGTAACCCTCTGAGAAGGAAATATTTCCATCAAACAGCAAACATTATGCCTTCAGCACAATAAGTAGTGTGTTAAAGAAGTTATGAAAAAAAGGAAACATTTTCTGATATTCAGTCCTCAACAATCACAGGTTAGTAAATTGTATGTCAGAGCTCATGTTCAATTTTTTGGAAACAGTTACCTAACCCACTTTTGTAGGGTTAAATTCTAATATCTTACCCATGAAGTGAACTCCTCTATTATACACTTTAATTAAAAACAAGTTAAGGAACAGCCTCACAAATTGCCAACCAATATTTTGATGCCAAGCTGCTTGCAAAACTTTATTTTTCTTTGAGTACACCCAGATCAGACTGTACAGAATAGTAATACTTTGTACATTTATTCCTGTTTTAGATATTTTTTTCTAGTATGCTTATTTTTGTTTTAAAAGGTGTTGTTAATCAGTGATTATTTAAAATTAGTCCTGTTAAGCATAAGGAATTATGTAACTATTTTTATTTTATATTTTTAATTTTTGTTTTACCTCTGTGCCATTGGTCAGTTGTAGTTTACCTGAGATGTACCCTTCTAACCACAGACCAGATTATCTAGTATGGGACTAAGAGGAGATGATCCTCATGGCTGTCTCAGTGAAAAATATACCAAGATCAGTCTCAAGTTTAACTAATCCTAAATTAGTCATGTTTTGGCTTCATCTTTCTCCTCTGTTTGATTGGATGGCCATCTGAATGTTCCTTAATGGCAGCATGCTGGCAATTAACATGCTAAATAACAATGTGCAGCATGTAAACTCAAAAAAATAACTGCAATATATTAAGCTTCATTAGACTGAAATGAGTGTCCCTTTCATTACTGTAAACAATAACGTCAAGCGTATGGAAAGGCTTTGAAATCTCAATACAGAAAGTAATGATGATGAGAGGTGTATGTTAGCAGAATCATATTTGAAGCATAATTGTCACTTTATAACTCATTTCCCTAAGAGTTGATACTTAGTTATCATTATGCATCCAACTTTTCCTAATAACCAAATGAATCCAACAGTCACTAAAGTGTATAAAATACCTAGTGAGATGTGGGACAATATACATAAAGAATCTCTCATCATAATGCAAACTTCACAGCAGAGCACAAGCCTTATATTATGCATACTGCATTACATAGAGATCTAATGACACTATGAAAGAAATACTGTACAGCATAAAAGCAACTGGTGGCAGCATCTACCAATGTGTACTTTCCTAACCGGCAGCTGAGCAGCATATTACACAGTGTAAACATTTCCATGCATTGCTTGTCTAACATTGAGTTAAATATTATGATTCAGTATCATTCAGTCCAAATGTAAATATAAAGTATGGTTTCCATAAAAATACTTTTTCATGTTCACAACTATCTGTCTGTTAAATGTAGAATTCATTTTGTAACATTAGCAGCTTATGTGGTGGTGAAAGTTAGTAGGGAACTTTGTTCCTCTTCTCTGAATTCAAGAAGCACACTGCAACCGTACTTAGTATTAGGCTTAGTCCGCAGCTAGACCACAGCTCTGGGGCACACTGCAACTGTGCTACACCTGAAATTTAGTCTTGTAGCCATAAGTATGTCCAAAGACCAGATAAACATGGGATCATCCTGAGCTGATAATACACGGTAGCTGGCCCATTTTGTTTTGCCCACTGGTAGCAACATTTTTTGGAACCATTGCTAAGAGGTGTTGCATAGCTGCTGGTGGAGTGGTTGTGGGGTCATATGATGTGATGTCACAAACACAACATCTTAAACAGCCAGTGCTGCATGGCTTATGCATCAGACTCTGGATATAAACAAAGCAAAAGAAGTTTGTGTACAATTTAGGATTATGTTTGGTAACAATTTATTGCTGTGTTCTGTTTAGGATATGTGTTTGGTTTAGCATTGGGTTTTTATCATTCTCCTAGTTTTGCCACTTTTTTCATTTAAAGACTTTCAGTACATCTCCTAATTCTTTTATTTTTCTGCCTCATGCCAGTAAGGGTTTACCTAGGCTGGTTTATGTGGGCTGATTATGCTGTAAATAACATCTATCATCTTCTTCATGTAATTTCTGTAGCTCCAACTTTAACATTTGCGGTTGCTCCTTTTGCTCTTGAAATATAAAGGATCTCTAACTTCTGGGCTATGATCATAAAACAAAGGTCTCCCTCCTGCTTTTGGATGTTTTTTAAGATTTTGATAATTCTTTAGGCCTTTTTCTCTTTATAATCTGTGTAGACTGAGTCCTGCCTTTCAGTTTGGGGAGAAGGCCGATACTGATTTATAGGTCTCAGAAAAGTCTGCATGAAGAATGTTCGTTATACCATTACCAAGGAGACATTCTGTTCCTCCTTGGTAATGCCTAATACCTCTGTCAGATCTCATTCATAATATTAACTTTATTAATTGTAATGTTGCAACAGTTTTTTTTTTAAGTTTAATTAGTTCTGCATCCCTCAAATTTCCTATGGCAGCAGTCCTTCATCCATTTTCTGATAAACTCATTGAAATACCTGGACATAGATTTGTCTAACCTGTTACAGGACATTAGCCTGTAACTCCCACTGTCTCTTAAAAAGTGCTATGGAATAAATTTTTTCCTGTCAGTTCTCACCCTCTTCTATACGGAAGCTCTGAACCGCACAGTGAAAAAAAATTATGGGATAACCTTATCTCGTATGTACTTGAAAATATCTCGTACGTGCAAGATACTTTCACGTACATACGAGATGTTTTCACGTACGTACGCGATAAACTTAGATTAAAATATTACAAAAGTGTGCTTCGGGGCTTCCTAATTACGACCTTGGCGCTTCAGTTTGACGTCACTTTCAGCGTTTGTAGCGCGGTAAAATGAAAAAAAACAGACGGATGGGCTTTTATTTATTAAGGTAGTGTGGGATGGTTAGAGTTGGGTTTAACAGCAGCATGCAATACCTACGTCAGGTAATTCCCAGAACGTCAGTCACGAAATGCCCATCGCATACCCCATTACACTATGGTTAAGAGTAGGCTTGTGGGAGGGTAAGGGTTTAGTTTACAGGTATTCATCTGCACACTCGTACGGAGCACCTGAGGAGATATAGTGTTGTGTTTCTTCCTGGGAAACAATTTGGTGCGTACAACTTACTGTCTCGTGCCTACCACTTACCATAGCCTGTGCACCAGGTTCTTTAAAGCCGCACCTGCCTATATTGCGTGTGCGCCGCATACTTTCAGATGAGCACCAAATGCTGTCGCGTGCTACTGTACATCATTTTCTGGAAACAGGATAAATCACTGAACTGAACTGTCTGATGTTTTCCTCACACAGTTACAGTCCACAGAAATGAATATTGGCAAGTTTATAAAGGCAGGCTATGCATTCAAGCCCATATCGTTAAATCCGCGAAGCAGCACCACTAACCAATGCACTAATTTATAGTAAAAGGAAATTACATTAGTTAGCCATTTACTTTCTAGCCCGCAGCTTGTTATTCGCACAAGTTACAAAAAGAATTCATATTTCACGTATTTAGTGCGTGTGAAGTTTACCCAGTTCAATGCGGGTTCACTAATTTAATTCTCTGGTAAACCTGGCACACTTGATCGCATATCTGAACTAATGAACTGTGTGATTTAACGTGCATCTAAAGAGTTAAATCCAAATCGGCCCACTGTAACTCCTGCAGTTTTCAGACAAGAAATGTACCCTTGTTAAAAAGCCAAACTTGAATATCCTAGTGAAATCCACTGGCCAACCTGGCACACTGGGTCACCCGTTGCATTGTGCAAAATGAACTGCGATCTTTAAAAGTACAGCAGAGTTCTGTAATGGATGGCCGGTGTCACACACGCGCGCATGGGAGGCAGCTAAAGGGCTCGAGTGAAGGCAGTTCTGAGCCATGCCGGGATGTGGCAGAGCGCACTAACTCTCTTTCTCACTTCCCTGTAGACCTAACCCGGGAGGTTCCACCTGTCTCTCTGGACGTCACTTCTGGGACCGAGCCAATGGAGACAGACCTTGCCAGCTCCGGCCCCCCTGATGTCACATCCGGGACTAAACCAATGAACGATGAACACGTGCCCGACCCTTATGACCTCACTTCCTGTCTCCCCCTTTAAAAGCCTTCCCTTTTCCCTTCTGTGTCAGTCTTGTTTTGGACTCTGTTGTAAGCACTTCCGTGCTGGTATTTGAAAAGAAAACAACGTTGCAGCCAGGATACCAAATTACATGGGTGGCTGCCCCAAACCTTTTTCTGTCTTTGTCTCGGTTTGTGACACCGGCCATTTATCCCGGCCAATACCCCCAAGCCGCCAGGTGGAGCCCTCCTTGCAGCGTGGAGGTCCCCAGAAGACCAGCAGGGCATCATGGACATTGGAGTTTTTATGCAAAGCCCTGCTGGATGCCGTGGGGCCACAGGAGGGAGCTGCAGGGAGGACCGAGGGCTTTTTCGTGCCCTGTGACCCGGAGGCTCGTCACAGGAAGAGCGACGGACTTCCGGGTTGAAGAAAGGGACTATTTACCCTGACCCGGAAGGGAAAAGGACTTGTGGACTATTGGGCAGAAACACTTCCGGGTCAGGGATTATAAAAGGACTATGAGAACTCCCAGACAATGAGCTGAGCTGGGTGGAAGGGTGGCAACGCGTCTGGGAGCTGGAGGATTGGTTTTTTGGTTATTATTATTGTTGTTAATGAGTATTGTGGAGGAGAGTGTGCTTTGTACACTGTGGCAAGAAAATAAAGTCAACTTGAGGACTTTTACCTGGTGTCTGGAGTCGTGGACAGGGGTTCAAAGGAGCGAGGGTGCCCCCTATCGTTCACAGTGGCGTAGTCGGCAGGATACTCTAGCGTCGTTTGCAGAGGACCTGAAACAAAAATTTCTGTGGGAAACGAACCCTGAACAGACGACGGAATCAGGAATCACCACAGCATCGCCAAAACCCGAAAAAACCGAGTCCAAAATGGGAAAAAAGAAGGGCAAGCAAGCGACAACGCCAGCGGAGTGCCGTAGGTGCAATGGCCGACGCGGGAGGAGTTAAGGAGAGGCCTTACAAGTCCGGAGAAACCTCCAGGAAGCAACGATCCCTCTAAGGTACGTGCCGGGAACGACTTTAAAAATCCTTTTATTGTTTCTCACCTTGTCCCGTGCATGTACCTTGGAGATGACCACCTGGAGGCTCCAAGGGGAAAAGGAGACTGCCCCGAAGACGACGGCCTTCTCTTGTCGAAGCCAGAGCACCTAGAAATCGACTTCCGCATGATGGCAGCCGACAAGGGACACGGTAGCAAACCCGGTGCATCCTGGGAAGGAGGAGCTCCGCGTCCTGCTGTTTGCACCTTCGAGCCCGAAGAAACGGACTTGGTCTTTCCGAAGGGGAAGGGGGAGGCGAGCGAGGCATCGCTCAAACCACAAGAAGGTAAGGAGGGTCGGGAAGTAGCTGATCGGGATGTCGCTAAAGTATTAAAGACAGACCGCAGTTTGCCGAAGAAGGCAACTCGACCCTCCGAGAACTCCAAATCCCAGAAGCCTCCGCGAGACCCGTCAGAGCACGTGCCTGAAGCGGGCGTGCTCATTGGCTCCCGGTCGGCAGGTAACACGAACGAGGAAGTGAGTGTTCTGCCGGTCGAAATGAATAATTATTTAAACTTACGGGAGCTCGAAAAACTAATCGAGCCCGTAGCGAGTGTCTTGCAGGTCCTGACGACCATTGAAAAGATCGTCGGGGATTTAGGAGCGGCAGCCAGAGAGCCGTTGGAGAAGGTGAGGGCCTACGTGCGGCGATTTGGTGAGGAGCCTCCCGTAATGAATGATGCGGCGATACAGGTAAGCGAGACCCGTATCGTATATAATAGAGGGACGCGGTGTGATCCGGGCCCGCGTTTAATAAGTAGCGGGTGCCAATACACGGCGTACCCTACAAAAGAGGTCGGTACGTTAACCGAGTGGTCGGCGGAAGGGCTAATCGATCCGGGGCAGCTAGACAGTGCTGACTCCCGGAGCGAGGCAGCCCTGAAGACGCCGCCGTGATTTATAAAAGTAAAGGGGTGCAACAGTAAAGGGTCTCTCTTTACTTAATAGAGAGACTCAGACTGTGGACAAGCCCCAGATTAAGCAGGAGATCCCGATAATGAAACGAGGGTCTCCTGACAAGAAAGGAAAAGAAGCAGAGAGAGTGAAAGCACCTTTAGAGGCGGCAGGGGTTTCTCTCCCAGCAAAAGGGGCGGACCTAACAGTTCCTTATTGTTTTCAGTCCCGTAGGGGAAGAATACCAGGAGGACAGAGGCAGTGTTACGGGTGCCGAAGGTTGGGCCATATTTGGCGGAACTGTCCTTGGAGAGAGGGGGACAAGATGTCAGTTTGGAATAATATTCCCCCTAGGTTCTCCAGGGACCAAGATGTTCGTTTTAATCAAGGCTCAACCAGGACGTCCTCTTGGAGGAAGACTTCCTCTCGGGGCAGGCCGCCCGAATAATAATTCGTGCTGGGGAATACTGTAATGGATGGCGGCCATTTATCCCGCCAATACCCCAAGCCGCCAGGTGGAGCCCTCCTTGCAGCGTGGAGGTCCCCAGAAGACCAGCAGGGCATCATGGACATTGGAGTTTTATGCAAAGCCCTGCTGGATGCCGTGGGGCCACAGGAGGGAGCTGCAGGGAGGACCGAGGGCTTTTTCGTGCCCTGTGACCCGGAGGTTCGTCACAGGAAGAGCGACGGACTTCCGGGTTGAAGAAAGGGACTATTTACCCTGACACGGAAGGGAAAAGGACTTGTGGACTATTGGGCAGAAACACTTCCGGGTCAGGGATTATAAAAGGACTATGAGAACTCCCAGACAATGAGCTGAGCTGGGTGGAAGGGTGGCAACGCGTCTGGGAGCTGGAGGATTGGTTTTTTGGTTATTATTATTGTTGTTAATGAGTATTGTGGAGGAGAGTGTGCTTTGTACACTGTGGCAAGAAAATAAAGTCAACTTGAGGACTTTTACCTGGTGTCTGGAGTCGTGGACAGGGGTTCAAGGGAGCGAGGGCGCCCCCTATCGTTCACAGTTCTAAATCGTGTTGCTGCCGTTTTTATTTTCTGTCCGCACAGGCCGCAACGCCTACTTCTACAGTTTATAGGCTAGGCCTACATTGACCCTGTGAGGCCTTCCTAGATTTTTCAGCCGTAGTTTTCCAAAGTGAATTCTTTTTTTGAAATTTCTGAGTCCTGCAATTATAACAGAGCCATGTATTCATATTATCAGTTCTGCATTCCCTGTTTCTCATCCTATCAAATATTGGTTTCCATGTCAAATTTCACCAGCATTCCTTTGAACACTATAAGACAGGGGTTCCCAATGCATTGATCACGATCGACCGGTAGATTGCAAAAGTAGTGCAGGTAGATTGTGTTGCTTTCAAAAAAATTTTTTTTTTAAATGTTAGTCTATCATATATCCTCCCTATGGCATTTGCCACTTGATTGACATACAGGGCAGCCAATCTGAGATCTCTTTTCTTCTGACACAATGGTCATCCCACACGCACGATCAAATGCGCAAGCTACTGCAAAACTCTGGCTGTGATCTAGTTAACCTTCCAATTTATATTGACGAAAGAAGGGATTTAAAAAAAAATTGTTTGGGGACGTTATGGGCTGGATGTGGAATTGGAAGAGGATTTTTTTTTCTCACAATGTCACAATCGGAGTGTGTTTGTCTGCTCTGTCAATCTATCATTGCTATTCCAAAGAAGGAAAATGTGGAAAAGCACTTTCAAACTTTTCATAAAAACTACGAAACTGACTTCCTTCCGAAAAGCGATCTGAGAAAGTGGAAGGAGAGGGAACTAAAGTTGCAGTTAATCGGACTGCTGTCATTTTTCACTCGGCTGAATTCAAAAGCTCCTTGACTGCATTATTCGGCTCTACTTATTTATGAGAGTTAGCCTTTTTCCACATGAAGATTATTAAATTCAAAGACTGTAGTGACCATAAATGTATTGAATTGTTATTGTGCCATAAAGGTTATTCAGTTATGTTATGCAAGGTACGACAACATACATTTTATGTATAAAGTATACTCTATATATATATATATATATACAGTGTATATAGCATTTTTAATGTAGGTAGATCATTTCGACCTGGTCATTTTAAAAGTAGCTCGCAAGCCGAAAAAGTGTGGGCACCCCTGCTATAAGACATCCCATTTGATACTCCATTGTAATATGTGACAGCTCATATTTTGGAAAGGATCCTTACCAGAATCAGAAGTATGTCATTTTGCATAAATGCTCCATTCGATTTGGTTCTCTTATGCTCTTGGGGCATGACATTTGGACAAAAGACTTGTGGGGTCACATCCTTCTCTTTTCTGATAAAGTTCTCTGGTCAGGTGAATGCTCCACCCTCTCTGCTTTGGGCACAACTGAGTTTTGCCAGTCTTGGCAATATTTTCATTCTTGGTTTTAGATGCTCTTGTCCCTGATATCCAGGTTTCCTATTCTAAGTTCCTCTACTTAACTTTTATAGGGAGCTGAAGTCATCGTTTTTTGTGAGCAAAAGTATATAGTACTTTAAACATAAGATATGCCCAATTTCAGTTTGTTTCACCAAAATAAATGAAAAAAATAAGTAAATAAATGCAACAAAACAGATCATGTATTGTTGGTATTTAAATTTCCTGACCCCACTAATGAATTAACCGTTGTTTTATATACAGTAGAACCTTTTATAATGAATAATTATAATAAATACTCAATGCATAAACAGAACTTTCAGTATCTTCACACTAGTTATTACTAATTGGCTATTTTGGAATAACACAAAGTAAGGATTGAACCAAAAGATGCTTCTCACTGAAATCTTACAGCCATGAGCTTACAAAGGGTATTTTTCTTAGGAGTGGGGAAGTGTTGACCTCAACTGGGGATAATGTTAAGAAGTGAAAGGTGGATTTTTAGAAACTTCTAAACCTGGTGGATATACACTCCTCTTATGAGCCATTGCAGAAGGGTTTTTTTTCCATCTCTGTGCTTATTAAAAGGCCTCATTTTTTGTGTTTTATCCAAAAAGAAATGTAGTATATTGTGGGGTTGTTTAGCTTACATGTCCCTTTAATGTTGTGTGGAAAGCAGGTACAGTGACTAATCTGGCTGTATTGGTTGGTGGTTCCCATTTTTAATAAGGAGATCAAGGGTGTATTCCAATTAATAAGATAATACACTCCTTAGAGTCCTTGGAAAGTCTATATTAGGATCTCAGATAGGTGCACCTCAGATCCAGGAGAAGCAATGTGGATTCTGCAAAATAACCAACCCTCTGACGTTATTACTATTTATCATGTGGTCCCCGTATTTGTGGGAAGACTGTTGTTTTAACATACTTGGTGCTAAGTTGAGCTATTTTAATGTGCAGGTAATGGACTCCAGCAAGAGTGCTGTTGTGATCTCCTGCCACAAAAAAGCACAAAAAGGGAAAGCAAACATCAAAAAGTCTAGAGCTGGCTTTCTGGTCTGAATCTTCTGGAAAGGAGTCATCCCTAGGTTGCCTAGCCCCAAACAGAAAGGTAAGCGTTTTAGAGTTCCATGAATTCCAAAATATCTTTAAATATCAGATGGGAGAGAGGGAAGAGCTGTAGGAATCCCTCTGGTCAAACAAAAAAAGGTTCCATTAATATTTAAAAGTTCAAAAAAGGTTCCACAACATAAAACATAATTAAAAAAGAGTGAAAATATGTTTTCCATTGAAGCAAACCAAAACAAACAAAAGCAAAGAAATCCAATAATACACCAAGTGGAAGTACCGCGAGAGTAGGAGTCAAAAGCCAGGAATTCCAAACAGAAATATGAAAAATCAGGAAACAAATTCAACAATGTTGAAGCTGCTAAAAACAAAGAAAAACATTGCAATCATACAGAGGCCAAAGCAGATTTTTATATGACATTAGATACTATAAATAAAATATTGAATGAAAACATCCAAAATGTGTTGTTTATTGAAAAGTTCAATGAGATCGAAACTGTACAAAAATATTTTGACAATTTTCAGATACTGAAAAAATTACATTAACAGCAGAAACTAAAAGCGGTGGCCTAGTTAAACAAAAAGCAGTTGCAGTACTCACTGAAGTTGGTGGACCTTTATATATCACTGCGCATAACAAAGTTTGTGGCTCAAAGAACAAAGAAACAGTTAAGAGTTGGATGTTCAAATGTTTTGGCAAAACCAACAGCTCAAAAACTGTAGACTTGGGTGCTAGAACAGAAAGAAAAGACCTACAGCTGATTAAAAGAGGGTTTCTGGTAGACTGGATGGAATTCATTTAAAACATACTTTACATAAACGTACAGTAAATGGAATTTGTAAATGATCTCTAATGCCATAATATTTATAATCATCCTCCAAATCTAATATTTTGCTTAGAAATGAAGATGCTTTCATAAGTTTTATCTCAAAATTTAAAACAGAAATTTTGAGTGGTTTCATTTTTCAATTTTTTTTCTACTTTTTTGGAGAGAGTTTTCGTTGTGTTGTGAATTTGCAGAACAAAAAAAAAGTTGTGATCAGGCCTCAAAATAACACAAGGCAGACCAGGGGCCTCATGTATAACGCCGTGCGTAGAATTCACGCTATAACATGGCATAAGCACAAAAGCCGAAATGTGCTTATGCACAGAAAAATCCAAAGCAGGAATCTGTGTGTACTCCAACTTCCACGTTCTTCCGCTACATAAATCCCGGTCAGTGTGAAAACTAACGCTCGTGCATGCGCCTTATGTCCCGCCCCAACTCCTCCCAGAATTACGCCTCATGTCCCGCCCCAACTCCTCCCAGAATTACGCCTCTTTAAATATGCAAATCAATATAAATCACCCTTAAGATCAGCCTTCTGTGAAAAGACAATGGAAAAAGCAAGAGGGAAAATGAAAGAATTTCAGCGAATACCAAGTGGAGGCAAATGAAAAACATACTATTTGTTGATTTAAACAGTAGAATAATCAACAAAAGGAAGTTGATCGAGTGACATAGCGTGTCGGAGAAACTCAAAAGCTCAAGTTCACAAAGTCGCACAGTGCCAAAATAAAAAAGAAGTTATCATATATCAAAGTCGCCATGAAAAGGGAATTGTAGCCCACTGTCTAAGCTTATTAGGGTACAGACAAAAAAATAGGCACACAGTAGGAAAAAAGCATGAAATGTCAACTTCAATCTCAAAATTTCCACTTTAATTACGTAGTTTATTTTGTCATTAAAGTAGAACATCATAAAATTCATCTTAAAATCGTTTAATTAACCAGTTTCTCAAATCACATCGTAACTAAAGTAGCATGTTAAATGCTTTGTTTAGTATTTGATCTTTCATGTGCTCTATGTGTGTGAATCACTACGTGATATTACAGCTTTCTGAATATTTAAAATACTGAGATGTATACCTGGTATCATTTTCATGATGATAGGAGTAAAGTATGTTATTAAACAGTGGAATACGGTGCGTGATTGTGCACGATCTTCGATGAAATTATAGTAGCAGTACTGTCTCTTTCAAACATACTAATCTCCAATTCCTGTCCTTACTTTTCTTTCTCCACATACCTAATCGCTACACAATCAGCTCTGTAATAGACGTTTAGTCTGTAAGCTTAGAACGACGATTCCTGAAAACTTTTAAGGAACATTGAAATATCCTTGTAGTACAAGTTTAATTATTTTATCCATCTATCCTTCCAGTGTCACGTCAGCCCCAGAAAGAATATAGCACAAGGTAGGATCAATCCGTGAACTAGCTAGCTCTGCAGAACCGTGTCTTCACATGTTTAATTATTAACAATACAGATTATTTAAATGAAGTGAAAGTTTTATCTATATAATATAATCAACATATTTTGCTGTATTTCATCTTAAAAATGATATCGTCATCATATGTAAATACACACTTTATAAAGTGACGCAGGTTGTGCAATATTATAACTGTAGTGCAAGTTTACAGTGAGGTGATTGTACTTATAAGTACAAACAGTTCTACAAGGAGCACTTGATGGACTGATTAACTGTTTAAAGTTCTTGGGATGAAACTGTTTCTGAACTGCGAGGTCTGTACAGGAAAGGCTTTGAAATGTTTTGCTGTGGCTGAGGCAAGGTGGGCTTGATGCTGTTTACCGATATTTCTCTTTGCGATTAGCTGCTGCTGTGATTCCTCACTCAGATACAGTGATATAAATACTCTGAGTGGTGCAGTGAGAGTAATATGGAAAAAGATGATCCGGTGTGGCAACCCTTAACGGAAGCAGCTGAAAGAAGAAGAAAAAAGGACCAGTGAGAGTAACAACGCTAAAGCAGTTATGATATTTGGAATACTATGGCTATTCCCTGGACCATTATATTGTTACAGGTTAATTACAATCAAATGCATTATACTAATAAACAATATGCAACTAATTCCAGTGTATTTATAAAGCCGCGTCAGGAAAGTAAAAGATAACCACACAGGAACAGTAGCACTGCTTTGACGCTGGGTGCCGCCAGTCTGCAAAACCGAGCGGAGAACTTGCGTACGACAAGGTATGAGGTACCGTGGAAAAGTGCGTGGCTTTACGCCAAGTGTTGGTTTTATACATCGTGATTTGAATGTGGAAACGTTCTTACGCAACATTTCTGTGCATACGCACCGTTTATGCATGAGGCCCCTGGAAACAAACTAAACTGCTTAATATGCTGACATTGTTGAGCAATGACTCTTTTACTTTAAATGAACTTGCAACTGAAGTCAAAATGGAGATTAAGATGTCATCCTGCTGGAATGACCAGTAAAGCAATATATACTTTTATCTTTTGAACAATTTTCTCTCAAATATAATGTTTCATGAAAACATTTTTGTACTAGATACACATTAGAGAGTTTATTTTAAGAAAATGTATGTGAAATTTTTAAAAATAAATGTTTTAATAAGGACAAAATAAGCACTCAACTGCACTTATTTTGTTATTGCCGGTTATATCTAATACTAAAATGCAAGCAGTGCAAGCTTTCTAACTTTGAAAATATGTTATTCCAAGCTTTTATACTGTACTTTTAATTTTAAAACGTTCAACGTGTTAGATTATATATTCACAAGCACCTTGCTACTAAATCAGTGATGCTCGGTTAAAAAGGAAACATGTGAATTAATTTTCAGACTCATATAGGATTATAGATCTTTTCAGATACTAAGTATCTTAAATGTATGTTACATCTTTCTGCAAAAAAATCACAATCTTGTAATAGCAATTGAAAAAGAGCTCCCCCTTCTTTGTACTGATTAGATCCAGCTTTGGCGACGAGCACAGACATGCTTGAGAAAGCAAGATGAAAAACATGCAATGTGATTCAGTGCTCCTTTTTCTTGTGACATAGCGGAACAAGCTGTCTGGCTGGTATTTTGCCTTAGGTGACCTGGCCTGCACATCCGTGTTAATGTCTGCAGCCGTGAGTTTCCAGCTGCTGCACCCCGAGACACCGGCAAGAATGAGTTCAATGCCTATGAGCAATAACTGATATACCTTATTAATATGAAGTGATAGAATCCCCATTAACTGCAGGCTTAAATGCAATTATATTGGAGATAAAAAGAAAACTGCATTATATTTTTTAATTGACTTTTAAATCATACTATATACACACACACACACATATATATATATATATATATATATATATATATATATATATATATATATATATATATATATATATATATTTATGCTACATATTGTTTAAATATGTAATTTTTTTAAACAACTAGCAGACAAGATATTGGTAAGCAAAGAATTCATTAAATGTGGAAATCTGTTACATGTGGAAATCTTCTCCAAAGACAGATGATAATAGGCTCTTGATAATTGACATTATTCACCATGCTGTAATATTGACAAACTAATGATTATTAATGGATACAAAATTAATTTTGCTAAATTTGTATTTATTCTCTATTTTAATGAAGGGTGGCACAGTGGTTGGTGGTACATCTCCAAAGCTTTAGAGCCTTGAGTTTGAATGTTACCTGGTCTTCGTCTTCGCTTTAGTTTGCATGTTCTCCCCATGTCTGAGTGGGTCTTATCTGGATACTATAGATTCCCTACAAACCTGCGGTGAAGGCAAGTATTAGGTTAGTTGACAACTTTAAGCTGAGACAGTTTTATTAAGCATGTTTGTTTACATGCATGTACTTGGCGATGGACGGATGTCCTGCCTCAGGATATTTCATGTCTTATACCCAGTACATTTGGGATTAGCCCCCAGCCTTCTTAGTGCCTGGTTTGGATTAAATAGATTTTAAAATGGGAGGATTTAAGAATATATACCGTAAAGAGACTGCATGAGCCATTCACATTTTTCCATGTAGAACAACTTCATCCATCCATTTTCCAGCCCGCTGAATCCGAACACAGGGTCACTGGAGCCAATCCCAGGGCACAAGACAGGAATCAATCCCAGACAGGAATCAATCCCAGGCAGGGTGCCAACCCACCGCAGGCCACACACAAACACACTCACATACCAAGCACACACTAGGGCCAATTCAGAATTGGCAATCCACCTAACTTGCGTGTCCCTGGACTGTGGGATTAAACCGGAGTGCCTGGAGGAAACCCACGCAAACACGGGGAGAACATGCAAACTCCACGCAGTAAGGACCCGGGAAGCAAACCCGGGTCTCCTAACTGCGAGGCAGCAGCGCTACCACTACGCCACCGTGCCGCCCCGTAGAACAACTTGTTTTATTAAAATGTAAATATCAGTAAATGTTATACATTTCCAATTAGGTGCAAAGGTGCTGAATAATTTTAACTAAAAAACCGTAATCATAATAACATCCTCAGGAAAAGTGCTAAAGGAAATAGCTGTTTTTCAGACTTCAGATGCATTCCTTAAATTGATGCTTCTGAGGAGAGGGGGAGTTTCCGTTTTTATCTTTTCATGATTTAAAACTCTAACACAATAAGTTCCACCAGAATGCATATTTGATTGTATTAAATTGTTTACCATCTGTGATTACAGTTATACAGAGGGCATATGAAGTAAGCACATTTAGAGTAGTTATGATGGGCTCATTATTTTCTTGGTAGCCCAGTGGATTTGAGTCACTTCATTGATCATATTTTTTTTTTTCAAATGACACTAATTTCAAGAAGACAGTGGTCTCTGAGACTGAAAAAAGATGCTTTCATACATAAATCATCATATGTACTGCTGTGTTTTTGATAGATATTCTCTAACTTGTTCCAGTGTGGTACAATGCTTCACTAATAATGTACAGCTTATATCAATTCATCATTTAAAATTGGATTATTATTATTATCACGGGGAAAAGAAGTTTACACTGGCAAAACCAGGTAAAAAGTAGGAATCAACCTACCTGGATAGTCCTGGTGAAACAGCCACAACAAGGACAGAGATTGTATATACCAAGGAAGGACCCAAGACTTTTTTTTCTCAGATCCACATCCAAACCACTTTATCTTACTGGGTTCTTTTCAATGACCATTGCTATTATCTGAACAAAGGATACAAATCACTATTATGAAAGGATAAAAAGAGCAATTCGACAGTTAGAAAGTTAAGAGAAGGTAACATCAATACCTTCAATTTACTTAAAACATTCTAAAAAATAAAATATTGTAGAAGTAATCCATCAGCTAAACCATTACAGCAAAAACTGGTCTCACTGACTAAATGAAAGACTTTAAACAATTTTTTTGTAATATACAGGTCTTTTAGCCATTGTTGGAATTGAGCTGCTTAAGGTAGCGAAACTGCAAATCTGTAGTGCTAAGGTTGCGCTCATTAGTCGAGGTTTGGCTGCTATTGTTGGTAGACAAACTAGACTTTTGCATTGAAGAATGTATCACTAAAATAAGAAAAGAAAACTCTTAGGTCTTCAAAAGATGCTGGAGCTGCACATTAAAAAGAAAACAATTTACCCTAGACTGCAGCAAGGGACCTGAGCTTGAATTCTTCATTGCTTCTATAGCTATTTAAAACATTGATAGTATATAATATACCCAGTGTGACAGTAGGGGGTGCTATCGCTTCCTTGAACCCTCAGGTACCACGCCAAACACCAGGTAAAAGTTTCACAATAATTATTTTTATTACAATAATGTGCACTAAGCACCCTCCACTCTACACTTTTCATTAATTAACCACAATACAATAATAATCACAATAAACCAATCCTCCACTCCCAGACATGTTGCCCTCCTACCACCCAGCTCAGCTCAATGCTCTGGTGTTTCCTTGTCCTTTTTATAGTCCACGACCCGGAAGTGCTCCTAGACTTGCAGTCCATGTGACTTCCTAGCACTTCTGGGTCAAATCAAAACTCTTCTTTTTTTGTCAGCCCGGAAGCACTTTATTCCTTCTGTCCTCGTGACCGGCAAGTACTTCCGGGCTGTAGGAACACCAAATGTCTCTGTGCCTCCCTGCAGCGTCCCCTAGCCGCCCCGACGTTATCCAGCAGGGCTGTGTATTACAACTCCAAAGTCCATGATGCCCTGCTGAAATTCGGGGCATATCCACATTGCAGGGAGGGCTCCATCTGGCGGCTTGGGGGTCTTGGCCGGGATAAACTGCCGGGCATAGTCCACAATACTCCCCCCCCCAGTGAAGAACCATGGTTCAAAGCGGCCAACCCCGCGAGGGACATCTTCCTCCAGGAGGATCCACCGGTCGGGCAATGTTGGTGACATTCTCTTGAAAACCTAGGAGGAACATTATAAAAATTTGTTTTTTGCACCCCTGTCCTCCTAGGACAGCTTCGCCACCCATGTCCTGGCCTGCGGCATTCGAAGCACAACCGCGGTCCCCCTGTGTGTCTCCCTCGGCGGGACTGGAAGCACTTAGGAAAGTCTTTTTCCGCTTTTTCCCCGCTGAGGAGGTTTCCAAAGCCGCCTCTATTTCCTTCTCACCCTTCTCTATTTTATTAGGAGATCTGCGTTTTATTTTTGGGATCTCCTGCTTATTCTGGGGCTTGTGCACAGTTTGGGTCTCTCTATTAGAAGAAGAGAGCTCCTTTACTGTCTGCACGCCCGTCAAGCTTAATTTATTCGGAGGCACCGTCTTCAGCACCGCATCGCTCTGGGAGACAGCACTTTTCCGCTGCTCCGGTTCGATCAGTGCTTCCCCCGCCCCTTCTATCCTCGCACTCAACTTGCATATACTGTGGGTCAAGGTCTTTAGGACCGATTCGCTCCGAAAAGCTACACCATCCAGCAGCTCTGGCTCGCTCAGTCCTTCCCCCAACCCCTCGGTTATTGTTCCGGCCTCTCTTGTAGGGTGTGCAGTGATTTGGCACCCACTACTCAATAAACGCGGGCCCAGATCACACTGCGTCCCTATATGCTGTACGGTACCGGTCCCACTCACCTGTACCACCGCATCAATCATACCGGGAGCCTCTCGACCAAATCGCCGGATGTATTCCTTGAGTATTTTCAGCGGCGCTTCGGCCCTTGCTCCCAGCTCCTCCACTTGTTTCTTCAGCTTCGCCAAGCCCTGGAAGAAACTGTGTACGGGCTTGAGTAACTTCTGGAGATCCCACAGTCCCACAATGTCATTTAATTCAGCCGAAGGCAGACCACAATCATCATTTGTCTTACCTTTCCGCCGGGAGCCAATCAGCACGTCCGGTCCTGGCACATGCTCGGCTGGGTTGTGCAAAGGTTCTTGGGATTTGGAGTTTTTAGAGGAACGGGGAGCCACCACCGGCCGACTGTGATCCGCTTTTTCTAATTTGACGGTGGACCATTCAGTCACTTCCCGCTCCTCTTTACCTTTATTTATATTCGGTGCTGCTTCGCTCGCCTTCCCCTTCCCCTTCAGAGAGCTCGGATCCGTTGGGGAATAAACGACCTCACCAATGGACCGATGGTGACCTTCTTCTTTCCGACTTCCTTCGAGCGAGATCACGTGGTCGGTTTCGGCGAGTAGGCAGATCTCTTCCTGGTCAGGTGACACTGTATTTTGCTTTTGGCTTACCCAGCCTGCCCCAGGATAATCCACGTGACTGTTTTTGACGAATGGGCTTCTCCCTTGCAGATCCCTATAGTGGCTCGACTTCTCGTCATAGCGGCCATTTTGCCAGGGTAAAAGGTATGCGTCCGACTCACCATCGGAATTCCACAGACAGGCCTCTGCAAAATAAGAAAAGACAGTTTCCGGCGCCACGGCCGTTTTCTTGGCACATACCTCCGGACTTAGTTGACGTGTACCACATTCATGCAGGTAGTCCCACAGCCTTACAGCTGCCGTACCGCTCGGGCTTTTTCAGCTTCAATCAGCGCCCTGTCTTCCTCACTGTCCGTCAGGCATGTCCACACCTTCTCGCCATCAGTTAGGGTCTGTTCCTTCGAGTTATTCCCATTCTTTTTGCCTGATTTCTTCCTCATTGCTGTCCGATGTATTGTGAGGCTTCTTGTTGCAGCACTCTCTGTCGAGGGTAGCGTTTCTACCTCCAGATGCTTTAACGCGACCTTCTTAGGGTTCTCTGCCCACACAAATTTTAAAAAACAGGTAATCTGCCAAATTGATGGCCAGAAAATCCTGCCGACTATGCCAGTGTGACAGTAGGGGGCGCTATCGCTCCCTTGAACCCTCAGGTACCACACCAAACACCAGGTAAAAGTGTCACAATAATTATTTTTATTACAATATTGTGCACTAAGCACCCTCCACTCTACAGTATTCATTAATTAACCACAATACAATAATAATCACAATAAACCAATCCTCCACTCCCAGACGCGTTGCCCTCCTACCACCCAGCTCAGCTCAACGCTCTGGTGTTTCCTTGTCCTTTTTATAGTCCACGACCCGGAAGTGCTCCTAGACTTGCAGTCCATGTGACTTCGTAGCACTTCCGGGTCAAATCAAAACTCTTCTTTCTTTGTCAGCCCGGAAGCACTTTATTCCTTCTGTCCTCATGACCGGCAAGTACTTCCGGGCTGTAGGAACACCAAATGTCTCTGTGCCTCCCTGCAGCGTCCCCTGGCAGCCCCGACGTTATCCAGCAGGGCTTACTACTTATTACAACTCCAAAGTCCATGATGCCCTGCTGGAATACGGGGCATATCCACATTGCAGGGAGGGCTCCATCTGGCAGCTTGGGGGTCTTGGCCGGGATAAGCTGACGGGCATAGTTCACATTATACACCAGCAATCTTTTCCTGATCACTGAAATAGTTCTAAATGAGCAATAAAACCCAAGTTAAAAACAAGAAATCACAAAAATAAATGCTTGTTACCTTTTAGTATCAGCGGCAGCAGCTGCTTCTTTTGTGTGAATAAGTGAAATCAGATTTGAGAGGTGCTGTATGCACGCACATATCTGAAGCTAAAATAAATGACTGCCACCATGGACTGCTAGAGGTATGCAGACTGAGTGCTATGAGGTGACAAGTGCCTGCAAAAAAAAAAAAAAGCTAAATAAATAAAGTGGTTTAGTTATTTACTTTTTTTCATTTGAATTTTGAAATGGTCTGCCAAATCCTGCACAGCTTTGCAGCCCTCAATATTGTTCAGGTCCAATAGAATCCATCCATCCATTATCTAACCTGCTATATCTTAACTACAGGGTCACGGAGGTCTGCTGGAGCCAATTCCAGCCAACACAGGGCACAAGGCAGCAAACAAACCCTGGGAAGGGCGCACACACCCACACACCAAGCACACACTAGGGACAATTTAGGATCGCCAGTGCACCTAACCTGCATGTCTTTGGACTGTGGGAGGAAACCGGAGTACCCTGAAGAAACACACGCAGACATGGAGAGAACATGCAAACTCCACGCAGGTTGGACCTGGGAAGCAAACCAAGGTCTCCTAACTGCGAGGCAGCAGCACTACCCACTGCACCACCGTGCCGCCCCCAATAGAATCCTATACTGAAAATTAAAAAGATGAGTATATGGACACAGTTACTTCTTACCTAATTTATTTTGTCAAGAACTAAACCAACTAAAGCAATCATCTAACACAATAATCACAAACCACGGTTTTCTAATAATTTGTTTTAAAAGTTATGAAAAACTAAAGAGGAAAGCCATTAATGACGCCAAAAGCAGATATAAGGTCAGGCTGCAACAGTGCTTCTCTATTGATGATTGTTCTTCTGTCAGGAATGCCTTAACAGTGATTACTGGCTTCAAATGTTAACCCAAAGATTAATCCCAATCTATCTGACCAGATTTAAAAAGCGCTCAACCACCTTTCAGGACGTCAGTTCACCTGACTTGTCTCTCTTAGAGTTCAGCTACACTTCCCCTCTCCGAATTTCTTAGCATGAAGTCAGTTTTCTCTTCTGGAGACAGAGCTGCCATAAAACTCCTGAACCAGACAATATTTCACCCTCCACACCAAGAGTTTGTTGACCATTTACAGATATTTTCATTAAATCTTTGGCTTAATGCAAAGTCTCTGTCTATTTCAAAGAATCCACTATCATCCATGTGCAAAATAGTTACAGAGTAAAATATTACAGGTCTGTGGCAATGACCTCTGTAATAATAATGACATTTGAATGTCTGAATCTTCAGCATCTCAAATTTGTCAAATATTCTCTCCTTGACCAAACACACATTGTTTACCATTCTAACAGGTCAGTTGAGGATGCCGTGTACATGTCTCTCCACTACATCATTGCAGCATTTGGACTCTCCTGCTACTTTCATGATTTCTAAACTTCCCCATTCAATCTAAATTATTGTTATTTTATAAGGACATACTTAATATATTACTCAGCAGGAGTGCAATTCTACTTTACTGGTTTATACTGTATATATTATTTGTGCAGTGTGTTTTTCATTATTACTGAATATTAGTGTTATGATAGTGATATGTATTGTATACTGTTTTGTGTAATTGTATTTACCATGTTACGTGTGTGAATTTAAGTCCAAATGAAATTTGTAGCAACTTTGTTGCCTGGCAATAAATACAGTTCAACAGCTGAAAAACATGCATGTTTTTAACACTTACTAGTCGTCCCCCGTGGCTCTGCCCACTTAGTAGTAAAACAGTACAAACATTAAAAATCAATAAACAAAAAGGTATCGCTAGCTAAGGAGAGGCAAGGTACACTCCAAAGCACAGCATTAGACTGACTTCCCACTCCTGACATCACATCAGTTTAATGTAAATATATTGTTCCTGCAAATGAGCTATGATTCTTAGCATGATGACAGAAGTCACAAAATCAACCAGAATGTTCAAGCAAATGATAAAAAAAAACCTGATCGAAATCTGTTAAGTAGTTCTCTCATGAAAAGCAGACAGACATACAGACAAGACAGACAGGTTTTGGATTTTATAAATATAGAGATTTCTGTTCAGAAATATTTTGAATGCAGTTCAAGTATAGTTTTATGTAATAACATATTGGACCCACATTATAACTAGTGGATACTGATGATGTGGAATGGTCATCACTGACTATGGCTAGGAACTGCAGTGCATCCTTTGCTCCATCTGAAACATTTAAAGTAAAATATTTGGCAAGATCAACACACCATTTAATGTTTTCCATATTAACACAATATTCACATAATGTCATAAGGATAATTTTTGACATTTTAATAAAGGTTCTGCTCTTCAAAAAAAGTACACTAAGCACTTCTAACTCCTCCAGATGTTCAACTCCTTTCTTTCAGAAAGAGAACAAGAGCACTGCCGAAGGAGTTGGAGATGATATGACTTAGAAGTCAGCACATGGAGATCTTGTGATGTCCATGGTGGAGACAGTGAAGTCCTTGAAAGGCTTTAGACTCCACAAAGTCCCCACCATCCTCCTCCACATGGATGAAATTATACTACACTCTGTTATGGTGATTTGGTAGACAGAGAGAATGTAGCCTGTCTGGTTGTATATAGGGTGGTCCAGATTTTCATTACGCTATAACTTATTAAGTTTATTACATAGAAAATCACCTGAAAAATCCCAGGCCATCGAGAAATGTGCAAACTGACAGCATGAAGAATCATCTTTGTGCCGAACTGGAATCGTCCCCACATAAATCAAACTCATCCAAACGACCTGGATCTGCATAATTAGATCTGGACCACCCTGTAGATACTCCAGCCCGAAAAGTTTAGCTGAAATAATAAAGAAAAAACAATATCAGAGGCTTGGCATTACAATATTAATAGCATTTCCATTAACACCTACATTTCAGTTATTCTAGCCTGATTGATGTGTACCCAATAATGAGTAAATCAAAGTTACCTGTATATTTGTGTGGCCTGGAGGAGGCCACCAAGGTCCTTCCTAGAACTTTCTCCATAAGAGTGTTGGCTGCATGCTGGAGAAGGTCACTGTAGGTGTGGGGCTGCTTATTTCTCTCTGAACTGGCAATGACAGCCCTGTCCATATTCCATCTGGAAAAGACATCACCCGTATGTGTTCATGAAAAATAAATGCACATTTTTTATACTACTGCATCTTTAAAAGTAAATTGCAGATGAGAAATCATCTTAGCGTTATATATAGTCAGTAAATGTTTGCCTGTACAGCATCCTGAGAGACACTTGTGTATTTACCTGGGATGAAGCTGTTCATGTTCAAGTGGAACGATTTCAATGAGGTGGAACCTCTTGCACACCTATATGTCAATAGACAATGACCTCCCTTTAACAAGTTCCCAGTCTGCAAATATAACTGCACATTAGAAGAATCCTGAATGTAGGCCACATGCTTCTTCTTAGACCTCAATATCCCACCATCCTCATAGAAATAATGAGAGGGTCTCCAAGAGTGTTGTGGCCCCTCTCACTATCAAATCCCTCAATAACCTTGGTTACCAGTGTTTTAGTTTCTGTTGTACTGCAGGTCTGTCTTTTGCATTGCAGAGCCAACTCATTTCTACTGAGATGATATAATAAATCTGCATGTGGATGAGTTGAATTTTCAGCTCTGCTTGCCTGGCCTCCTTCAGTCTGTCCAAGTCTTCCTGGTACCATATTAAAATTGATTGCTGTTAATGAATTTTGCACAAAAAGGATGTGAGTCAGTTCAGCAATCAACAGCAAACCGCCATATGAAATGCCATATATCTAATTTGATCTGCAAGTCCTTCCACTGTTCAAACATCTGCCTCAAATGGGCCGACTCACAGACATCTCTATCAATATACAACACTTCAGGAGGAGACACTCCAGGCATCCCTGTTCAATATCTCTTTATGATTCCTTCAATCATTGGTCCAGTATTGAAACTTTCACTTGCTATGAGTGCAGGCATTGTGATTTGTCCATACTTATTGCCAACAGGAAACAGTCCCATCACTGGGATCAGCAAGCTACTTTGAGATCTTCTTTGTAGAATATATTTTTTGGCACAGGTCCAAATTGTGAGGTGATGGTGGTTTTAATTGAATTGAATTGAATTCCTTTATTGTCATTTTACAAAGTACAATGAGATTCAATATGCAACTCCTTCATAAAATAACCTCATCCAGTCTGCTCAGCACATTCTGGGCATAAATCTGCATCGGCCAGTAGTGCGGGAGCATGACAGGTGGGTTCTTAAAATTTACTGGCTTAAGAAGTCTATTGGAGACAGCAGTTTAAAAGTAATTACAGTCTATCTGGTATTGGTATTGAATGTTTTTCCCTATCCATACCTCTTCATGTTCCCCATGCAGCTGTTTTTTTTTTTTTAATTTGACTGCTGCTGTTGCCCAAACCTCTTTGATGATACAGGCAAAGTTTGACATGAGGATGCAAGGGAACTGCAGCCTGTGGCTAATGTTGAGATATGAAACGGCATTGTGGCTTCAACTAATGGCATTCCTATTGCTTTTCTTACACAACAACCGCAATGAAGTACGATTTATCCACATCCAACACCTGGCAAATTTTCTGATATAAGCCAGCTGATGTCACACAGTCTGGATGTGGACAAGTGAGCTTCACCTTCCGGAGCTTTTTTGGTAAGCCAGCACTAGTGATGAAGAGTGACTGAGGTGGGCTCCACCGCATCCTGCCATGTTTATATATTCCAGCTCTGGCTGACCATTTGTCAACATTTTGAAAAGGGCCTTTGAAATCCAAATTTGATCAGCCAGAGGCAAAGTGTGTGTCCAATGTGCTGGAAGACAAATATTTTGGCCTAGAGAATTCTATTAATAAAATTTATATGAATCTTTACAGCATATTTGGCAGGGGTCAAATGTGTAGAAATGAGGACAGTCTTGTTTTTGAAAATATCAGATAGAACAGTAGCTGTAGACACTTCAGTACGTGAACGACTCTCTATGCTAGTGTGTTTAGATCTGGCAGCGCCATGCTGACACTTCAGTACGTGAGCGATGGACTTCTTTCTTTGGGCACATACACCACCAGATCTAAACACTAGTGTGGAGTGTCGCTTGAGTACTGAAGTGTCTATAGCTGCAAGTGGAAGCTGCCGTCAAACATTTTGGAACAGATCTTTTCCTGAATAAGGAGTGGCATTGCACATGTACTTTGTCAGCATGCCCGTGTGTTGATCAAACACAGAAAGCCCTGCAGTCTGCTTGTGACTTTATGCTGTAGGAAGATAAGTAAATAAATATAAACATCACTCACTGTGGCATTTATATAAGTAACATATAAATGTTTTTCATATAAAGACCATCAAGAAACATAATCACAAACGGAACTTTGCACAATACCTTGGCGAGCTCTGTTAAGCCCTGCTGTTTCATTGAAGGACATGCATGTGGCAGATTCACTGGCAAGATGACGCCCGACCTCTGGCTGCATCCAAATGGTGCCATCTTCCACCTTTACACCTTGTTCTTATGTGTAAGTGGACATTTCATGCGGGGAGGGCTTCTGTTCTCTTTCTCTGATGTGGAACCCTCATCCTCATCTTAGTTCACCTCTGTTATAACACATCTTTATTTGAAAACAGCAGTGTCAGATTGGGGCGAGCGTGAACGTGACTGAGAGAATAAAACTGAAATAAAAAAAATGAAAAACGCTAACCTTTACAAGTACAGACTCAAATCAAATGTATGTTTTTATTCTATAATAGTAACAATAAGAGCAGCTCACTATTCAAAACGGTAAATTTAGGAAGCGACTGGAATCAAACCCACAACCTATGGATTATAAGTGGCAGTGTGTGAAGATTATTAGCACATCTGACAAGAGAGGAGCAACACAGCGGCTAAGGAAAGGAATATCACTGTAAGAATGATTACACTAAACAGTTAATTAGTCCATGTAAACTGCGTGTGGTAATGTTTTGCATTGTGCAAAATGTATCCTTGGCAATATTACTTTACTTGAAACATTACAGTATATTCCCTCAAAATAAGCTTTGTATTCTGTTTTTGCAATTTTAATATCATCATAAAAGTGTAATACCCATGACATTTAGGTTTTCAGCATGCATAGAGATTTTCCTGTAGTTACTGCTAGAGATGTAAAACATTATCGTGTCTGCAGTGAACCCTGTATTGTCCTCTAATTATGTGACAAAAGAAAGCAAAGGTTAATTACTGTCATGTACAAATCCAGAAGAGAAGACTCACAGTTCCGACTCTTTGACCAGTTCAAACATCAGACCCCGATATTAGGCCTCAACATTTGTACAGTAATTATGTGCTTGGCGTCTCATCTTGTTTTAACGCATAAGAGGACACAGTTTTTTATTGAGTATTTGATATTGTGCATCATTCGCAAAAACCTTCAGCTAAATGAACTACAATGCAATGCAAAAATAATACTGTTGCCTTATTCCATTACAGAACCCAAATTGTAACTGCATTAATAAGCATATTAGGTATAAGTATCAGCTTAAGAGGACAGTCTTCAGAGTTGATTGTTTAAAAGGTGTAGGACTATGCAGAAGGTTGAAAGAGGGCACCTTGATCCACCAGCAAGTTTATTACCAGTTATTATTGCTCAGAAATGCTGTAGTTGTTTAAATTCAATTGCCCTACCTGTGACTCTGTGGAATATCTCTTTGAGGATGGTTATTCTTTTCTGTCTCAGAAAGATAGCCCACGTGTACTGTATGTGTGTGAGCAGACAGTGCTTCAGAGTTGAGGGCAATTTTGCAATCTTTTTGTCGTTATGCACAGTATCTTCAATGATGTTGTGAAGAAATCTGCTCTTTACCAGTTGCTCCAATATATTAAAACCTTAAGTGTAAAATGGTAACTTTCATGCAGACCCTTCTCTGGGTATGCCAGAATGTCTGACTGAAGTCTGATTACCTTTTTCTGAGTATAATTTGGCAAAGGAGCTATGCTTCTGTGTCAGCTGTTATCCGTATCTTTGGCCTCATAGATAGATAGATAGATAGATAGATAGATAGATAGATAGATAGATAGATAGATAGATAGATAGATAGATAGATAGATAGATAGATAGATAGATAGATAGATAGAACTTTATTTATTCCAAGGGAGAAATATGGCAAAGTGAGGGCATAGAATGAAGACATCATACAATTCTGGGTTGATCTGTTCCAGAAACACAGGCTAAATCCAGGTTTTCTGGAATGGAAATAACCAGATTTATCTAAACCCTGACCTATTATAACCAGATTTCACACTAATCCTGCTTTCTGGATTAATCAAAAGTCTGCAAAGTCCAAAATTGGAGAGGGAAACTACCAACATCCATCCATCCATTATCCAACCCGCCATATCCTAACTACA
Source organism: Polypterus senegalus (assembly GCF_016835505.1). Taxonomy (NCBI): domain Eukaryota; kingdom Metazoa; phylum Chordata; class Cladistia; order Polypteriformes; family Polypteridae; genus Polypterus; species Polypterus senegalus. The sequence goes on from NC_053155.1 coordinate 60,470,181, forward strand.
GGGTCACGGGGGTCTCCTGGAGCCAACCCTAGCCAACACAGGGCGCAAGGCAGGAAACAAACCCTGGGCAGGGTGCCAGACCACCACATTGCATGCACACACACACACACTAGGGACAATTTAGAAACAACTACCAGCATCCCTGGCTGAATTAAGCAAACTGTTTAACTTTAAATCAATGTATTCATTTAATGCATTTAATGCAATGTGCTTGGTGAATACATGCTGCTATTTTTGTTTCTGGGGATAATTGATCTAAAATCCCAGAATTGCAGTAAGTTACTCAAGTTTGAACTAAGAAAATTATTTTATGAATCCTGGGACAATGAAAGATGAATGTGTTTTTAATTATGCCTTTGGCCAGGTTAACAGTGTTTTTTTGTGTTTGCTCTTAGGGTTTTGGGCTTCCTTTGTGTTTTGGTGATAATAATAAATACAGGATTAGTTCTTTAAAGATAAAAAGATTAAGTAGGATCATGAAACTCATCTGTCCCTCTGTTTTCACAGAATACTTCCATGTTATACTACAAGGGTCCTCAAAAATGCTTTGGTTAAAATGAAAGCACCCAAACCTTTATTTTTGTAAGTTGTGCTGCTTGTTCTACACAGTGTTGTCTCATTATTTCTCTCACTCTCTGTATGTTGATATGCTAAATCTCTTTATGCCATTAATACTTCCATGTATTACCGTCCTCATCAGCTTTATGTAGAAGAACAAACTTCATCCATTACCTAGTGGGGCATTTTCTTAAAAGATGTGAGTGCACAGTATATGGTAATATCAGCACAGAAAACAAAATCTAGTGGAACAGAGCTTTGTTTCACTTTCTCAGCATGTAATCTATACTAGTAAAAGGCAAAGCCCTCACTCACTCACTCACTCACTCACTCACTCACTGACTCATCACTAATTCTCCAACTTCCCGTGTGGGTGGAAGGCTGAAATTTGGCAGGTTCATTCCTTACAGCTTCCTTACAAAAGTTGGGCAGGTTTTATATCGAAATTCTACACGTAATGGTCATAACTGGAAGCTGTTTTTCTCCATTTACTGTAATGGAGATGAGCTTGAACGCCGTGGGGGCGGAGTTTCGTGTGACATCATCACGCCTCACGTAATCACGCAGTACATAGAAAACCAGGAAGACCTCCAAAAGCGCTGAAGAAAACATGCATTATATAATTGAGAAGGCAGCTAAACAATAAGAAGCGAAGCGAAAGTGACATATACAACCATATTGATGAGTTCTGCTACTTCGGAAACAAAGCACGATGTAAACCTACACTTTAAATTAAGTTCATAGACAGGCTGCCGCTGGCGTTTGTAATTTAGTGCCTGCCCATATAAGGCCGTCTGTCAGCGGAAATCCAATAGCAAACTCCCACTAAATATTCACGGGTTAAGGACTGTGCTTATGCAGAGGAAGATGAGATGGTCAGGGTGGTGTTTGGTACAAACTCAGCGAAACTGCGAGAGAAAGTTTTAAGTGCCAGGACTAAGGTAACATTAAATACAGCCATGGACATAGCACGAGATGGCACCAGCACAACTGGGAATCTTCGATGCATGTACACCGAGGCTCACGTGAACTGACGCAGTGCACAGATAAAAGCAACAGTTCCAAAGAGCTGAACAAAACCAATTACACAATTGAAAAGGCAGCAAAAATATGAAGCGTCTGATACATACAAGCATATTCATAAATCCAGCTACTGCGGAAACAAAGCACACGGTGGAAAAAGTCAATGTCCCGCTAAAGGAAGACAGTGTAAAAAACCGTGCATGCAGTGTGTCAGGTCTCAGATAAAGAAGAAGACGAGCTGTTTATTGATGCAGTAAGAAACGAATCGATGAATGAAACCTGTCATCTTTACAACGATTGACAAACACGGAATGTAACTTGAACACAACACATCCTACAAATACGAACCTGATTGAAAGAAATAATGATAATCAAATCCTTGATGACAGCAACACTCAGTAACACTCACAAAACAAATACTGTATATTGACAGTCATGTTACGTTATTTTTAAAATGTTCCCTTTTCTTTTCTAGCTTTTTAACACACTACTTCTCCGCTGCGATACACGGGTATATATATATGTATATATATATCCCGATCTACATACTCGAATAATGGATACTTTATTCGCCATCAATGATTGTTTTGGTAAAGCCATACTCAGTGTATTCATTAGATGAACGGTAAAAAAGTAAGAGCGAGGGGAGGATGACTTATTGAGGCATGCAGGCTGTAGTGCGCGTCAACTCTATCTGAATTGCGCGATCACATTTGAAAAATATATCTTTTCAAGTTCTATTTAGTCCATATTTGTCAAACTCAAGGGCGCGGGCCACATCCGGCCCGGCGTGTAATTATATCCAGCCCGCGAGATCATTTTATATACTGTATTATTGTTATTAATGGCCCGGTATATGAAGTGCTGGTAACACAATAAACTACAGATCCCATAATGCAGCGCTTCAGCTGCCTTGCCGAACACTTACCGCGTTAATCAAGTCTAGCTTATGATGCTGCAAGTTATTGCGAAGCTAGCTCACACGATGCTGAAGAGAAAAGTTGATTCTGAAAATAGAGCCTTTAAAACCGATGGGAGGCTGAGTATATGTTTACTGAACCCGTGTGTCTCATTTGTGGAGCTAATGTGGCTGTAATTACAGAATTTAATCTAAGACGGCACTATGAGACAAAACATCAGGGAGTTCTGTGTTGTGGAGATTCTCAGGATGGATTGCAGGTGCTCATCAGTGAGGCTGAAAGACCTGAATGCAATGCAGAAGATACAGAAAGCAGAAGAATTAAATAAGAATCTGACACTTCAGCGGACGTTTTACCCGTGCACAATCACAAAGTGATTTCAAGTGAAGTTGCTTTTATGGGAGACACAACTGCACCAGTGCACCTTGCACTTTCCCTGTTGCCCAGTAATGTTAAACCAAGTCGTCACTACGGTGTTCCCAAATCGCACTTTGCTGATAAACTGGCGACGCGCACTGAGTTTGCACGGCGCTTTGGTGACTTTGAAGAACAAAAAAAGTCCGTCTACATGCGGCTCGAACCTTGTGCATGTTTGGTAGCACATATCTGTGTGAGAAGCTCTTCTCAGTGATAAAGACTAACAAAACAGCACACAGGAGTCGCCTCACTGATGAGCACCTGCAATCCATCCTGAGAATCTCCACAACACAGAACCTCACACCAAACAGAAACGAACCTGTTGCCAAAAAAGATGCCAGGCGTCCAGCTCTAAAATGACATATGAGCAAAGACAACTGAATGATTTGATTTGTTATTGCTGAAAGGAACACATTTTATTTATATTTCCAGGTTTTGTTATGCAGCATGTTCATATTTGAATTTGTATAATTTTGACAGGATATATTTTTGTGGAGAGCAAAATCTTTTGGGATATTTAAAATCTAAGTTTATTTTTTATATAAAATTACATAAGAGTAAAGAAATTTGAATGTTTGTTCTTTTAACGTTTACTTTATTTCTAACTTGTATAATTTAGACAGGATATATTTTTATGGAGAGCAAAATATTATAAGTTGTTTAAGGTTTGAGTTGATTTATTCACGAATAATATTCCTGTCTGTTTTACCATTCCTACCAAAGATATTTCTGTCGACTAAATAAAAATTCCTTCTATTTAAAATTTAAATAGAACTTGAACAAATACGATAGTTCATAATATCCACGCAGACTTGCACGTAAGAGCGGGAGTTATCCGTTTTAACAAGCAGCGTATTGCACTGATACGAAATAGCTGTGTGTGTATATATGTAGATATGTATGTATATGTATATATATATGTTTATATATGTGTGTGTATGTATATATATATATGTATTTGTGTGTATATATGTGTGTGTATGTATGTATGTGTGTATGTATATGTATGTGTATATATGTAGATATATGTATGTATATATGTGTGTGTGTATATATATGTGTATATGTATAGATATGTATATATATATGTTTATGTGTGTGTGTGTAAATATATATATATATATATATATATATATATATATATATATATATATATATGACAGCAACACTCATCACTCACAACAGTGACAAAACAATCACATTGACAATCATGTTACGTTATTTTCAAAATGTTTCCTTTTCTTTTTCATTGCTTCTTTAACACACTACTTCTCCTCTGCGAAGCGCGGGTATTTTGCTAGTGCTCAATAAACTGCAGTATAGGAACTGATAATACAGTATATGCAATATGTGTATGAAATATTGTTTTTGCATTCTTATGATCCTTATGTGCTACCCTATTATAGCAGACTCATGACATGGTCATTGTTTCTAATCCCACTTAAGGACAAAATAGACTACCAATGGCAACAGACCAATCAACACTCAACACTTCCAATATTGTATTATGTTACCTTCACACCAATACATAGCGTTGCAAAATTACTTCTGACATCACTCTGGATGTTTTCCTCTTTATAACATGTCTGCTTTCTGTTGTTATTATTGGGTAATGCTGACATACAGAAAATAAAACTTCTGTTTACATGAGCAGCAACATGTGGACCCATAGGAATGTATTACAAATCACCCCTTCGTGAATTTATCACAACCAAACAGGAGGTTGGGGTTCACCCTGTGAATTTAGCATGACCAAATGGCCACGTTTTTCCTTCTGCTGTGAATCGAGTGTGATTGTCAAAGCGGTGAGGGTCGGGCGGGGTTTCATCCGGGGTTTGCCATGGTCCACCTGCAATGTTGCACATGTTATGAAACACTGGATTAAACAATACATTAAATAGCACATTTCTATGGAATCGATTTTTTTTATTAGAAAGTACATAATTGTGAGAAATGATATGTTAAGCGCCAAGAATGATGTTCATTGCCCTGCCGCAAGTCATAATGGTGCAGTCATCTGCACCTGCAGATAATTCTAAGTATATTCTGTAAAATGAACACATCCAGGTATATAGTTTCACAAGAATGACTCAAGATTATTCCAAAGGTTTGGGGAAACCATCCGTTTAATATGTTCTGGCTGCAAAAGGTTGAATTGAAGCAAATTGTTTACAAAACTGAGTCCAAAGCAGAACTGTCTATGTGGAGGTAAGATGGCGGCTTTAAAGGTCGATGGAGGAAGTGATGTCATTTATCCCTCCCAGAAGTAACATCTTCTGGGACTGGAAGTGATGTCATCAGAGGTGCCAGAACCCACCTGGATTTCCCGGGAATGGTCTGCAAGGAACTGAGAGAGTCAGTCAGCACACTCTGCTGCCCCCTGGCCTGATGTAGAATTATAATTACTCAAGCCCTTTAGCTGTATCCTATTCGCACATGTGTAACAATAGAGTAAATAATTTCAGTGTCTTCCAACAAAAGGTAAGTGATAGTAGTGTGATTATTGTGCCCAAACATATATACCTATGGAAATGCCTAGAGAAAGGTTTGGAGATAACAAGCCAGGTAATAAGTTATATAGTCATTAATAAAAATGAAAGCAGAACAGGTGGGAAACATTTTTACATGTGCATAAATATACTTGTCATTTGTAGAGGGTAGAGATGGGAGAAAAGATTTTAATTAAGATTATTATTTGTTGTTTTCAAGAAATACAATATTACATATGCACATATGAGAATTGTTTGAATTGTTGATTTGGATTTATCAAGGAATTTCTAATTTTTTTTAAGACTGTGTACTGCAGAACTGGGAACTTGGACTAGATCTCATGACAGTTGACTGGCTTGAAGGTAGAGGTTTTCAAATACAGCAAAGAAGATAGGAATCGGAAAGGAAAAAATGAGTCTATAAAACAGCAATGAGGGTAAATGGATAAGAGAAAAGTCATCAACACCCTGTATGATCAAAGCCCAGCATAAAACGGAAAGGAATTTGATACATTTATAAGGATTATTTAAAGGATTTTATAAAGTATATAAAATCAATATATCCAGAACATATACTTTATAATGTTTTCCAAAGTATCCATAGCAAGTGACCTAGCAGCTACACAATTCCCTCTAAATGGACTTAAACGTGTCCTTGTCAGTGCTGTGCCATGCACCCATTCATTAGCAGGGGCTGTGTTATGGACTTGTTGGTAGTTATTGGTGTTTATGAAACTTTTTTAGGAGCATGGAAATCAAACAGCAAATGGAAGCTACTGAAAAAGGAAAAACAAGTACCGTAGTCGAAAAATTTATGCCTTAAAATTCATTCAAAAAAACAGGGTCAGCTTATCCGCGGGGCAACACAATTTTCCATAGAATTTAGGTAATGGCACAGTGCTTTTATTTAAAACAGTCAATAAAAATCAGTGTTCATAGTAAACAGTGCAGTGATTCAAAAGAACTCTTCATTAAATAAATAATCCATAAAGCAAACGTGGGGGTTTAAAAATCAATAAAATAGAAAAACAATCATTTAAAAACCCGGCCTAACACCCAGGCTTCCACACAGTTGCCTGCGAGCGCTCATTCACTTGCTCGCCCACTTGCAAACCCTCTCTCTCTCTCTCTCTCTCTCCTGCTTTCTCCAGCCACCTCCGTCTTTCTTTCTCTTCCTTGTTTTTTGTTTTTACTCTGTTTTTCCTTCCTCTCTAACTGACTCGCGCTTCTCGTTATATGCAGAGAGGACATAGCAGCTGCAGCACATTAGCCACAGGAGCAATCACGGATGTGGGCAGTCCCTCAGCTGTGCACTAGGTGAGAAACGCTCACACCGCAGATCGCCCTGTGGTTCGCTAAGTCGTGAGTGCGGTGATTATTTATTTAAAAAATAAAACAGCCTTTGCTAAGAGAGCTGTGGACCAATAACACCACATAAACCTTTGGTCGAATTTCAAGCATCGGCTGGCTGGTGGACGCGGTTTATGAACGGATATGGGCTGTGCCTTCGTCAGCGAACAAAAATTGCGCAAAAGTTGCTGAAAGATCTAGAAGAAAAGGTCAGTTCCTTTCATAAATTTATTATCAAGCAAAGACAAAGGCATGATTTTGATCCCAGTAACACTGGTAACAATGCCAATGACATTTGATATGCCGGGGAATCAAACTGTAGCAGGTATTGGTGAGAAGACCGTACTTATTAAGACAACGGGCCATGAAAAAACCCAAGTTTTACCCTCGACTTATACGCGGGTCATAACAAATTTCGTAATTTTCGGCTTAAAAATACACTCGACTTATCTGCGAGATTGACTAATACACGAGTATCTACGGTACATAGTCAAAAACATAAGCAAGAGTTCTTTAGCCAATAGAGAAAACAAAACCAAATGAGTGAACAAGAATGCAAACCAGAAATCACAAATCAAACAAATAAAGAAGATAAAACACTTTCTTGAGTAGTTTTCCCTTAATTAACGGTAATGTAAAGTTTATTTTTTCAGAACTGTCCAGCACTAAGATACAGAAGCCAGTGCACAGTCATCTTTTATAGGATGACAAACACCAAATCCAAGTTATGTGAGTACCAATGAGGCATACCAATAGTAAATGACATGGTGGCAATTGGACACAGAGGTGACCTCACTGTCATAATGATCAAATTATTAAACATTGGAAACAACACATGTAAAAATTCAAAACAATAGTGCAAACTGATTACTAGACATCCAAACCACAGTTTTATTCTGGGATGATTAGTAACTAAGGGTCAGTTCATATGCCATTTAGATTGTGTCTAACTGCATGTATATATTTTTGTCGAATGTTAATACTTTTGACTTTTAAGTTGGCATAATTTAAATTAAAGGTGCAGACAGTTGGGCACTCGATAGTAAACCAGCCTGGAACAGTATGAGGGAAAACCAGTTCCAGAATAAATGCAGCACATGATCCCGTGATAAAGTTCTGAATATGGTAGGAAGACGTCTGCTCAGCTTTGTAATAAATTAGGACAGAATGTTTCAACCAGCATCACCTACTGTTACAAATAAATCTGGACACTAAGCAGCAGGCTTTTGATCTGTAAAAAAAAAAAGAAGACAGCGAATGTCATAACACTCACAAATATAAATTGTGGAGTACAATTCAGTTTAACAACAGCTAGGAAGAACTGAAATGACAAGTGATTTGTCAATGGCAAGAATGAAGGCTTGATGTCTACAAAGATCTGGCAAAAACTGGCAGTGGCAAATTCCTTTATGGATATCATATTTTCCATATGGCATCATATCTAGTACTAGAGATGACTTATGGAAATGAGGTGCAGCATGTAGATGGGTTGATATGAAGGATTGACGATTTCAGCTAATTAATTTTACAACATGATATGACTTAATAGGAATTAAAAAGATCTAGAACATGAGGGAGGCCATTAGAAGTATTTTATACATATCGAAGGATATTGTTGGGATAGAGTGGGATTATGCCAGAGGTATTACACAGTGATAAAAGAGTGCCTGGGTGTAACATGTGAATAGCTGCAGCCAGCAGCTCAAGAGGTAAATTAAAAAGACGATTGCAAAGTGGACAACAGCATTGCTGAGAAAGTTAAATACAACATTTTAACATGCTGATGAACTCTGAACTGAAACTCATCTTGTCCAGAACTTGCCATATGAATGAACAATTAAGGTGACCAAACACCTTTTCACCCTTTGCATCCAGTGCTGCTGGGAGTGATAGGCAGAGGAATGAGCAATGCCATACACTGTAGTGTGCAGAAAAGAGTGACACAGGATGGGCGTAGGGTCTAGCAAGGCCAAAACTGGGAGACGAGCATGTGTAGTGGCAGTAATGTTGCTCTCTCTTATGGACTTGACCTTGTCTTAAGACACACTTTCCTGCTTAGCAAACTGTTTCCAGTCAGGAAATCACTGTCTATTGGCAGTCATCAGAAAGGAAAAACACAATTTTAAACAAGCCATTTTACTATTAATACCCTGTCTGGATTACATTGTTCATACTCTTTCCTATTACATTTAACACTGCCTGTTGCCCATTATTGCAGTTCATAAGAAACGTTTAAATTAATAAATAAATTCAACAAAGTTTATCCAAAAAGCTAGGCCATTTTCACGAGATGTTGACAATTCTGAACAGTCCATACAATTCCCTGTTACTTCTTGTGAAAACCTTATTGCTTTTTGGTAAACAGCTGGTCAGACATTTTCTGTTAAGTTGGCTAGGCTCAGGTGCACAGATATCCTAATAATCAAAAAATATTACATACATTTATTTTCTGGCAAAGAAATTAAGTTTTGTTTGTTGCAATATTTTATTTATATCATGAATAGCAGTATATCTCACCTTTTTTTGCATTCTTCATAGCCTTCTCTCTTATTAATTTTTTACGCCAAGGACATACAACATTTTTTTTTTTTTCACAAATATGTAAATAATGTTAATCATTATTATTTCTGGGAAAAAGAGCAGATTCTTTGAATCACTTTTCTAAAACATGGAAGAGAATCTATTTATCATTAAATTAAAAAACCTTCATATAATTGTGAGCCATTAATGCTTCTTTTTAAATTAATGTAGCTTTAACAGGAAATTCATATAATTTGTATGAGTTGTTTAATTATCTAAATATATTTTTGTAAAATTTATGATTTTGAATCCAGCCTGGTCTGCATGTTTTTCCTTTTCCAGTTACTTTGAATTGCCTACTTAGGTTGATTGGTGACATTAGATTGGCCCCATATTTGTTGTAACGAGCCCAAACAAAACTTTGTTAGGCTCTATTTTTATATTTTGTTGGTTTTTTTTAAGATATTGATATGGTTGCCTGTATTTCAAGTGTTTTTCATCAGCACCATGGATAGATAGATAGATAGATAGATAGATAGATAGATAGATAGATAGATAGATAGATAGATAGATAGATAGATTATACTTTATTTGTCCCAAGGGGCAAATTTGGCTTTTTACAAAAGCTCATGTACCTTAATAAAAGTGTCTGTGTATCTGCGTATCCATCCAATTACTATGTCCCTGTTTATATGCCATTTGGTAAAAGCCGTGCTAATGTTTGTGGTGTGTCATCTGTTGGAAAGACAAATGCAATGCATTTTATTACTACACATGTTTGTGATGCACCATCTGTTGGATTGAAAAATGCAGTGTATTTTATTGTTACATGCATTACAAAATACATTTCAATAAATGGTGCACTGCAAATGTTAACACTCTCTTAGGTCTGCATTGATTGCTTAATTTTCAACCTGCCTTAGATGGTTATCACATCTAGTTAATTATGTAAAAGAAAAGAGTTATAGAAGATGTGAAGGATGTCACTATGCACATAAAAGGAACGCAGTCTCCTAAGGAAAAAGAGCTTGTTCTGCCCTTTCTCATATAGTTCCTCTGAGTTTCAGGACCAGTTCAGATTGATGTGGTCCCCAAGTATGTGTACCTCTTCATGTATTCCCCAAACAGTGACCAGGTCTACAGGCTTTTTGGTGCTGTGAAAGTCAATAACCAGTACTTTCATTTTTTTGATGTTAAGTTAAAGGTGATTCTTTCTGCACCAAGACACAAAGTTTCCCCTTTATCGATGTAGTCTATAAGTACAGAATCATCTGAGAACTTCTACAAGTGACATGATTTAGTGTTAAATTTATACCTTGAAGTGTACAGAGTAAAGTGAAAAGAAGACATGACTGTTCCTTGTGGTGCTTCAGTTTTGCTCACATCAGTATCAGAAACACAGTCCTTGAGCCTATAAAACTATAAAACAAGGCCATATGATTCTCTAGTCATCTTATTATAGTGATAGCAGATTTTGATCATCTGCTTTAGTTATTTTTGACTAAGATTGTTTATCTAACGATTCTGAACTGTCTTTTTAAGCCAGTTTCCATCTAAGGCACAACAAACTCAGGTCTAAACCTTCCAAGATGGAGCATAGGCAAAACCTACAGACTACACTTTAATCATATCTAAGAAGAGTGTGTGACCTTAGTCTTAATGTTTAGCTCTCTTCCATCTATGAACACATAACTCCAGTTCTCAGGTCATTGCACTGGCTCCCAGTTAAGCTCAGATCTCATTTTTCTCCTATATTTAACATATAAAGCCTTAAATGGCCAAGGCCCTGCTTACTTATCTGAGCTTATCATTACTTACAACCCTGTACATTGAGATTTCAAGATGCCTGCCTACTTAAAATTCCAAGGATTAGTATTATAACAGTGGAAGGCCAAGCTCTTAGGTACAGGGCACCAAAGCTATGAAATTATCTTCCTGCTAATATATGAGATGCCCCTTCAGTCTCAGCTTTTAAATCCAGGCTGATGCCTCCCTTTTTTAGTCTAGAATACCCTGACTAGAGCTGCTTATTAACTGTGCATACTGCATCTCTGTTTGTATAGAAATCACAATGTTCTTGGAATCCTGATGTAGCACTTGGTACCACTGTTCTACTGCCGAAGTGTTCTCCTGCCCATGGAAAAATCTTCACTGGAGTCATTGGCTGGATGCTTTCATCAGGTTAGATGGCCAGCACAAACTTTACTCTAAGAATCCCCAGGATCATGTGTGCAGCTAGTAGACTGTGATTTTCAGAATTGCAACTGTTTTTTTTTTTTTTTTTGCATTTTATTGATTTTACTAGGAAAATACCTACGCTTCACAGTGGCACTGTACTGCCTTAAAATTTTTATTAAGAAGAAAATTTAACCTTTTTAAACTGAGGGGAAATATACCAATAATTATTTGTTAAGGATCTCTTTGTATACCACGTTGTCAGTTCGGCCCTCCGGTTGTAATATGACCAAGCTGCGCGCTGAGCTTACTCTTGAACATGCAATGTACAGTTGGCCATGTGAAAAGTAATCTTGTCTCAAATCTCACAGCTTGGGTTGCTGCTGTCATAATCGGTTTGAGTTTCATGGTTTGTTTCAATTACAACAGTATTTGCAGGACTTGTGTTGAAGTGACATTCGGCATCTGTCAAGCGTTGTAAGCATACAACCAGTTTCATTGATAACTTTGCATCCAGCTTTTGAGAGTTTAAACATTTATAAACATCAAAGTGTCCACTACTCAAATCGTCACCTGTGAATCTAAGATGTTTAAGAGACATTGGCGGTTGTCCAAAGGTGTAAAATATTATAAATAATAATAATTATCTCCTGTACAATCATCAGTCCACACCTTGAACCTGTCCCAATCATTCAATACATAAGACACAATGTTCCTTCGGATATCAAGAGTGAACCTGATATGGCCGTGCAATATGTAACACAGAGAATGGAAAAGGCAGGCGGCATCTCCGGGCATGGAAACCACTCGGTAAGTGACAGTTCTTTGATTGATAGTGATCATCTCGATAGACATGTTAATGGGGGTACGGTGGGAACGATAAAGGAAATGGGTACCTGAACAATGTAAAGTAAGTCTAAAATAACTATACAATAACTATAATCGTAATAAACGAACAATAAAACAGCAGAGAAGCCGTGGATTAAGTAAAAAGGCTTTAGTTATCAGCAGGGAGACGTGAATCCCGTGGCGAAGCAAGGAAGGGAATGTAGAGACTGGAGCGACGGACGGCCTTATATGCAGGCAGCCAACAATGTGGGAGGCGTTGGGATGGGGGACCCAACGCCGCCTCACACGGTGACCGAGATGCAGGCTATGGATGTATATATGTATGTAAGTAGGATTCAGTTAGCGTTGGGAACCTGTGTACCAAATTTCTTGAAGATGGGCCCATAAGTAACAAAGAATATTGGAAATATTGGAGGCCGCCTACCAAATTTCATGAAGACGGGCCATAAATAAGAAAGTTCAACATGGCGGACGTTGTCGACCGTTATGACCGTTACGCGTAGAATTTCGAAATGAAGCCTAACTTTTGTAAACAAGCTGTAAGGAATAAGCCTGCCAAATTTCAGCCTTCTACCTACATGGGAAGTTGGAGAATTAGTGATGAGTTTAACAATAACAAATCAACCATCACCCATGAGAAAGAGAGCAAGGCTAGCAGAGTAAAACTAAAACTAGTAAAAATAAGTAAATAGAGAAATTAATAAATGAATAAAAAATAGGATATGAAAGAGGGGAGAGAATCTGCTTCCTCCATTTAAATGCTTATTCTAAAATGTTATTGATTACATCCTGCCAGGTTTTGAAAAACTTGTGTACAGATCCTCTAAGTGAAAATTAGATTTTTTCCAATTTCAAATTGTATATAACATCAGTTACTCAATGACTTAAAAAATGTGGTTTAGGATTCTTCCAGTTGAACAAGATAAGTCTACGTGCCAATAGTGATGTAAAGACAATTACAGTTTGTTTGTCCTTCTCCGCTTTAAGCCCATATGGAAGTACACCAAACAGAGCCGTTAGTGGATTAGAAGGGATTGTGACTCCAAGGCTGTCTGACAGGCATTTAAAGATTTTGGTCCAAAATGATGTTAACTTAGTGCACTCCCAAGACATGTGGCTCAATGAGGCTGGAACTTGATTGCAACATTCACAGGTTGGATTTTTCCCTGGAAACATTTTGGACAATTTTTAACAAGACAGATGTGCTCGATATATAAATTTGAGTTGAATAATTGTATGCTTTGCACATAATGAGTTTGAGTGAATTCTGTGCATTGCTGCCTTCCACTCCTTTTCTGAGATGTTGAGTGAAAGATTCTTTTCCCACTGTACTCTTGGATCTTTGAAAGGGAGGGTCTTTAATTTTTTTTATATATTGTCCAAGTCCTCAAGACTGATCAATGTCTTTTCCGGCATGCAGGTAGGTGGGAAGTGAGGGAAATTGGGCAGGTCTAGATTAACAAAGTTTCTAATTTGAAGGTAGTGAAAGAAATGTGTTGCTGGAAAGCTAAATTTGGAGTGTAATTGTTCATAGGATGCAAAGATATTGTTTATTTACAGATCTCTAAGTGATTTAATCTCGAAGGTTTTCCAGATATTAAAAACTGCATACGTTTGAGAGAGTGCAAAAAGATGGTTCTCGTGCAGAGATGCCACAGAAAAAACTTCTCTATCTTAAAATACTTCCTATATTGGTTCCATATTCTTAGTGAGTGAAGTACAATTATGTTGTTAGTATATTGGTGATGACTTGTACTTATTGCAGTACTAAACAAGGAATATAAAGTAGTACTGCAGAATTTTATATCTATTGCGGACCAAGCTTGTGTATGTTCATCTATTTGTGTCAATGTCCAGGATTTTATAGCTTGTATATTTGCCGCACAGTAATAAAATTGAAAGTTAGGTAGAGCCCTGCCACCTACTGCCTTAGGTGTTTGTAGGACCGTCCTTTAGATACGTGGATGTTTTAAATTCCAAATAAATGAGTTTATGGTTGAATCTAATTTCTTAAAAAATGATTTATTGATGTATATTGAAATGTTTTGAAATAGAAAAAGACATTTAGGAAGGATATTCATCTTGACAATTTTAATTCTTCCAGCTAAAGTGAGATGAAGGATAGACCATCTATGCAAATCTTGCTTAATTTTCTCCATACAGATGCCAACATTTTGTGGATAAAGAGCTTTACGTTTACTTGTGATGTTTACCCCTAGGTATTTTAACTGATCTGCGATGATAAAAGGGAAGGTGTCCAATCTAATATTGTGTGCTTGAGAATTGGAAAGAGCACACTTTTATTCAAATTAATTCTGAGACAAGAAATCTTTTGAAATTCTGTTAGTGCTGTCAGAACTGCAGGCACAGTACTTTGTGGATGTGATATATACAGTACCATATCATCTGCATATTGTGAAATTTTCTGTTCAAGTCCTTCTCTGATAATCCCTTTTATCTCATAAGCATTTCAACAGTGAACTGCCAGTGGCTCAATGGTGATTGCAAAACGCTGTGGTGATAAGGGGCATCCTTGTCTAGCACCACGTTCTAGTTTGAAGTAGTCTGAATTAATGTTGTTAACAGAAACTGAAGTGTCTGGGCTGGTGTACAGTAGTTTGATACATGCACAAATGTTCGGACCAAGCACAAATTTCTCCAATGTTGTGAAAAGGTAGTTCCATTCAACCATATCAAATGCTTTTTATGCATCCAACAATAATAATATATCTTGGGTGTTAGACTTTGTGGGTGAATATATTACATTAAACAGGCATCATAGATTTGAAGTTAAGTGTCTACCTTTAATAAATCCCGGTTGGTCTTGTAATATTACTGAAGTATGCACTTTCTCAGTCCTTCTAGCTAGTATCTTAACATCATTATTCAAAAGTGAAATTGGTCTATATGATGCACATTGTAATAAGTATTTATTTTGCTTAGGAAAGACGGTAATTAAAGCTTGGAGAAAAGTTTGAGGTAGGATGTTATTGTCTCTAGCTTCTGTAATAAAATGGGAGCTAGCTGAGTTGAGAATTTGTTTATAAAAAGCCCCTGCTTGCTTCACTCGCCAACACCTGTGTTTGGTTAATCGGATATACAATTTTTATTTTTTTTCTTTGGAATTGTTTCAATTTCATTATTTGCACTTTTACTTTAAAGCTTCATTAAAAAACAATATTTTTTGGAGACACATTGTGACAACGCAACATATAACTGCCCGTGAATGAATATTGTTTCTGTTTCTCTAATAAGTAATCCGACTTTTTCTAATGTTTGTCCCTGTGATTTATTGATTGTCATAGCAAAAGCTATTCTCACTGTAAACTGTAAACATTTTAATATAAATGGCATATCACAATCTCCTTTGGTGTGTAATGTTATTCGCAGAATGTATACATTACCTTTCTTTTTGCCTGTTAAAATTTGCATCCCTTCTCCGTGATCATAAATATACAACTGACTGAATTGTATCTTCTTTGAAATTCAACTTGTCATTGCTTTAACTGTTGTGGGACCACAGATTCTCATAGCGTATGGTCTATTATTGTGTAAATCCACATTTTGTGCATAAGAATGATGCAAATGCGAAAAGACTTTGTTGTCTACTCTTTGCCTTTTATTTCTGACCTCGATTTGTCCTGCTCTTTTTCAATTACACCTGGTTCTGATGATTAATAATGTTTTGTTTTCCGGTAATGCGATCTTTTCTATCTTTTCTTTGATATTGTAGTGACTGACATGATAAAGTGTCACAAAAGTTTTACTTAAACAATCGCTGACTTCGTAACCCCAAAAACAACTTTCTAGCACCCTCTCCAATTCCTCATCCCCCACATCCCCCTTACCGCATCAATCAATACCCCGCTGTCACTCATCCGTGCTGTACTCCACCCTTCCTCAACTGGACCGAATAGTCACTTAAAACCAAAAAGGCTGCAACCTGGCTGGGATGCTGCAATACTTTAGAATTTTACTGGTTTCATAATCTCTTATTTGCCTTTTTTCTCTCCAACACCTTTGGGTGTTTATTGTCCTTATACGCTATATATGTGTTGAGAGCACAGGATCTGGGTGCACTACGTGCTTTTATACGACTAACTGTTTTTTGATGGACGTGCTCTTATATGATATCTGTTGTAAGTAGGGCGTGTCTTGCAAGAATCTCATGTTCCACGTCCCCGCGAGATGGCCCTGGGACAGTCTCTTGGCAACAAGTCTCATGTTTACGGTCCCTGCAAGGCACTTCGTGGCAAGTCTCTTTTGTCTTGCGGATCTTTTAAATGTCTTTCAAGAACTTCCGAGAAGATCAGGTATCGTCGCCTTTCTTTTGCTTTCCAGAATTTCTTTTTATAATAGAGAGACGACAGGGTAGCCATCAGGGCCTGCTGCTTTCCCACTCTGAATTGAGTTTATAGCATCTAGTAATTCTGATAGTGCCAGAGGTTTATCCAATTCCTCTGCGCTGAGAGTATCTATTTGTGGTATCTGTAATGCATCCAGAAATGCATTAGATTGTGTCTTGTCTTCTTTAAACTCAGCAGAATATAAGGACTTATAGTAGTCTCAAAATGTGTGCATTATATTTTTAAGGTCAATGATTTTGTCTCCATCTGTGATTGCTGGGATTGCATTGCAAACTTCGTGCTTGAGGATTTGTTGAGCTAAGATCTTATTGGCTTTCTCTCCATGTTCATAGTAATGATGTCTTGATTTAAAAATGAGTTATTCTGTTTCTTTTGTTGTCAAGAGGTTAAATTCTGAATGCAGAGCCTGTCTTTTCCTATGAAGTGCCTCATTTGGACATGTGGCATGTTCTTGATCTATTCTAGTAATTTCACTGATTAGCTCTAATACCTTCTTGGTTTCCAATTTACTTCTGTGGTAAAGATATGAGATAATCAGTCCTCTTAAGAAAGTCTTCAGGGTTTCCCAGAGTATTCCTGCAGAAATCTCTGAGGAAGTATTTGTCTCTAAACAAATCGATTTGCTTGGATATAAATTCTGTGCAGGTGGCGCAGTGGTAGCGCTGCTGCCTCGCAGTTAGGAGGCCCGGGTTCGCTTCCCGGGTCCTCCCTGCGTGGAGTTTGCATGTTCTCCCCGTGTCTGCATCGGTTTCCTCCCACAGTCCCAAGACATGCTGGTTAGGTGGATTGGCGATTCTAAATTGGCCCTAGTGTGTGGTTAGTGTGTGTCCTGAGGTGGGTTGGCACCCTGCCCAGGATTGGTTCCTGCCTTGTGCCCTGGGATTGGCTCCAGCAGACCCCTGTGACCCTGTGTTCGGATTCAGCGGGTTGGATAATGGATGGATGGATACATTCTGTGCAGTTCTCGTCTGCTAATAAAAGTGGGTTAAGACGCCAGCTGCGAGATGAGTATGTGGGGCATAGTAATTTTAACTCCGATGATCAAAGGAGCATGGTCAGAGATAACAATAGCGACATACTTACAAGATTAAATCGTAGGCAAGAAATTGTTATCTACAAAGAAATAATCAATTCTTGAGTAGCAGTGATGCACTGGTGAGTAGAAGGAATATGCTCTTGAGTTTGGGTTTAGAAATCTCCAGGGCTCTGATAAATTGTAATTTCTTGAATTGCGACTGTGTTTTACTTTGTCTTTGGCGTTCTCTATTACAATTTTCATCTCCTGTTTTGTCAAATGGCAATAGTTAATTAACTAATTCATCGACAGATATTGTTGTTTTCCACTATGTTAATCAGCTTCTACTTTGTTTTTTTTATTTGTTTTTTTATATTTTATTTTATCCTGTATGTACCAATTCTGTATATGTACTTTGTGACCACTAGGGGGGGCACGCCAGCTTAACAAACACCTGACACAAGAGGCACAGACACAAGTGCAGCAACATTCACTTTTATATACATGGAGAAAGGCTTCTCAAATCGTTCCCCTCAGCAGCCCAGTACAAACCACAAACCACAGCACTTATTTCTCTGTCTTCCTTCTGACTCCATTCTTCCTTTGGCTCGGAATGAAGGCAGGTGGCTTGCTTTATGCTGCACATGGGAGTGTTCCAGGTGGCTCGTTAGCAAGGTCTGGAATCACTCCCATGTGTGGTGAAAACCCAAAGTTAGGCTCTGCAGCTTCCGCAACTCCCTCTGGCAGCATCCCCGGAACCCAACAAGGCTGAGTCGACAAATACCAATTCCTATACAGCCCTGTGGGAATTTGAGATGTTGTTACAAATTAGGGGGCTGCCAAGTAACTGTTCGGGTGAGATAGCACCCTTCAAAGGCTATCTCTTGCTGTGCTTCCTGTAAGGAGACGTCCCAGCCGGGTAAAGATTCGGGCTGTCCCTCACATATTATATATCTGTATATGCTAGTTCTGTTTTTATTAAATACAATAATTACAATGCATTTTACACAAGAATTTGTTCACAGCACTATGTGCCTGCACTCAATTAAGAGTGCTATACAAAAATAGACATTTTATAGTATCTTCAGTTTACTGAAGATTAACATATTAATTTGTCATTAACATAAACATACAGCAAATGAAAATGATGCAGTGTTATTACCCTCACACATATCATTACAAAGCATACACATACAAAACTATTTTTAAAACTACAACAAAATTCATTTATTAAATATAAGTTAACATTTTGTGCTGTTTATAGAGGGCAAAACGCAGTCTTTGAAAAAAGACCATGAAATGACTATGACTTTTTCAGTTAGCAACTCAGATTAGCGAATGGACTATTCCTGACTTTTTTTTTTTTTTACACCCATACTAGATCAATTATTGAGGAAAAGTGGAGGTGTGCTTCTGCTCAGTGACAAGGGTGAAGAATTTTCTGTCTATTAGCAAGTCTTCCAGCACAGGCAATAACACCAATGCCGAGCCCTTTCTGTAAACTTTTATTGAAGAAGGTGGAACACAATCCTTTTTCATACAGAAGATAGCACAGCACTAACTTAAACCAAGCTCTACCTTTACTGAGATTCACAGACCCAGAGTATTTGCAGTAGTGTGAAATTCTTGTGGCTTATCGACCCTTAAATGAGTTAACTTAATTCTTAAAGGTGCAGACATGTACTTCATAAAAGCAACTACTGTATTTCAGACCTTCAAACAAGTCCATTATAAGACTAAATGGAATATGCCTCACCCTGAGTATATCAGCTTAGTTTGCATCAGAAGTTGTTTGTGGACATTTGTTTGTTTGTTGACCCTGCTGACCTTCTCTATTCCCACTATCTTTACCCCTCTGAATGTACTTTCTCCTTTAGTTGATCTTTGTGCATTGCAACCACCAAAGTCTAATATCAATACAAATCTGGACAAAATGGTGTTTAGATGACGTTCAGTTATAAATATATATTGTGAAAAAGAGACCTGAGAGACAGATTAAGGGTTGGGGAACCTTCCCCATATACTGTTGGTGAACCAGAATATTCGCTATTTTGTACAGTACTGCAAGAGTTAGCATATACATTCACCATTGATACTGGAAAGGCGGCTGGTTTTATGGCAGATGAACTGGAAATTAGTGCAGAGGTGAGATGATGTGGATGGGATGTGACGGAGATGATGTCATCAGAGGGCAACCAGGTTGAAGTCGTCACCTGGGGACGGCTGGAATGCTGAAGTTCTTCCTTGTACATGCTCGTTTTTTAGCAGAGACTTGACATATCGGGATTCGTCTGTTCTTTGGTCTTTCTGATGAAAAAAGGAAAGAAGCGTTAGTACGCTGTCTTATATCCCCGTCGCACTCCATTGGTCCTTCTGACTGCCCCGTAATCGCATGTATGTGCATATATATATATATATATATATATATATATATATATATATATATATATATATATATATATATATATATAAATATATATATATATATATATATATATATAAATACAGTATATATACACCGAATATTGTGATTTTGAATGTTACCTTCCAGTGGAATCTAGTAATGGCCACATTAGAGAGCCATGAGCAATTCCTTACTTTTCCACAGAACATACCAAAATGTAATAAATTATTTTATCGGTACACGTTTAAAATTGTTGGAAAAATAATTCATGAAGGTATATTGCCTAACCATATAACGTGCAATGATTCTTAAGTCTGTGTAATAGAATGGTTTGTTTAATTCTATCAAGCGTGGCACCTAAATATGTAATTAGACAGTGGACTCAACTATCTCTGACTTGGACTTCTTTCCTCAAACTGATACTAACACTGTTATGTTTCAGCTAGGGTGTATTCCCCGGATTATGTTTATTTTCCTTTTTGGTCATCTTCTTTGTTTATTGTAAAGTATTGCTTTTATTTTATGTATTTTGGTTGTCATTGTTCTGTTTATTTGTTTATGCATTATATGTTCTGGTTTGTTCCTTGTATTTTGTGGGTGGAACCCCAAAAGGTGGGGCCACCCCAGTGTCACGTCTGAGGGACTGTCCTCAGCGTATATGTTTGAAGCTAGAAAGTAGATCCATTAGTGGTTCGGTTGATTTGAGTTTGAAGAGCTCTGTTCTTTACTGATTTTTCATATTCTGGATTTTTGCTTAAATTATGCATTTTCAGCTTTTCAGGACTTGCTTTGGATTGTCTATCTTAGGCAAGTCATTTTGCCTTATTAAACCTTTCTTTGTGGACTTGTATATTTTGAGACATTTAAAGTTATTGGATCTTTAACACCTGGTCCTGACCTGCTTTTGTGGCTTTTGAAGACCTCAACTCCTTTTAACAAAAATGAAGACTGTTTTTTAAAACTGCTAGCTTTCATAGGTGAAATGCAATAAATATCCTAATATATCATATGACTTCAATGTCACGTGACCAGCAATGGGAATTCCAACCAGTAAATAGAATGGCCATGGCCATGTACAAATATAACAAAGTGGCAGCAAGCATGGCAAGGAATTAATTCAAAACATCATCATCATAACATTTAAAATAATAAACATCAAAAAAATCAATAATAAAAATTTCAAAAACAGTTCAAAGAATCCAGAAAAATCACAACACAGACTCATGACACATACCGACAAAGTGATGATTCCTTAATAAACATATGACAATAAGCAACTTTGTGGTGTCCTCTATCACCTGTTAAGTTCGTCCCTAAGGCTTCAGAAAGTGCCACTGCCGTGGAAAACATCCTACATTGGTCCTGTTCCTAAGAAGATGCCCGCCTTTTCTCCTAATGACTACAGACCAGTGGCACTTGCTTCTCACATTAGGAAGACCTTTGAGAGACTGGTCCTGGACTACATGAGTCCTCTTGTGGTAGACCACCTGGACCAATTGCAGTTTGCCTATCAGACAAAGATTGGAGCAGAGGATGCAATTATCTGTCTGCTCCAATAGGTTTATTCTCACCTGGACAAAGCTGGCAGCACCGTGAGGGTTATGTTTTTTGTTTTGCTCCATTGCCTTCAATACCAACCAGTCATCCCTGTTAGGTGTTAAGCTGAGAGATTTGCAGTTGAATGAGCCCATGGTGCCCTGGATAATGGACTATCTTTCGGGCAGACCACAGTTTGTGAAAAAGGCTAAATAAGGCAAAATGACTTGCCTAAGAAAGGCAAGGGGTGCGTCTTTGATATGGACATGAGCAACACTGGAATGCAGTCCTGTTACCTTTTCTCTTCACTCTGTACACCTCAGACTATAAATATAACACCAGGTCATGTCCCTTGCAGAAACTCTTAGATGATTCTATGTCTATAAGGTGTATTGATAAAGGGGGTGAGGCAGAGGACAGAAACTTTGTTTCTTGGTTCAGAAAGAATTAACTTTAACTTAACATCAGAAAATATAAGGCACTGGTTATTGACTTTCACTTCACCAAAGATCCTCCATACCCGGTTACATGAAGTACATGAAGAAGTGGTGCCCTCCTACAAGTACTTGGGGGTCCACATTAATGACAGGTTGGACTGGTGTGGGACAAGGTTATTATAGTTAATGAAAACTAAAATCAAAACTGAAACTATTACTAAAAAAACATTTTTGTAAACTGAAATAAAATAATTAACAAAACTGAAATGAAAAACTAAAACTAAACGAAACATAATTTTAGTTTTCATTTTTGAATTAATTTTCTTGCTGTTGGTTTTTAACCCTTATAACTTTTAACTCTAAAACTGAAAGCCATCCACCACGAGCCGCCCGCACATATTTATCCAGTGTATGGTGGCTGGTGAAGGAGGCTGGGTGTTCACACAGCATTTGCAGTGACAGAGTGAGCTGAATACGCGTGTGAAATGGAAAGCGATTTACGTGTTGCCTTTCTTTGCAGTTGTTGTATATCAAGATGTAATTCAAACGCCTGAAATCGGAATGTGCTGCTCAACAAAAACTACCGTATGAACACAAAAATCATGAGTGAGTAATGTTTCAGGTTATTTCTCAGGTGCCTGCTTTTTGTTGACAGTAATTCACCTGCCACTTCACACTCGAAGTATACAAAGTTTAGAGAAAGTATACTAATCATGAAAAAAATTTGACCTTTTGATGAATCTTGACATTTTAGAATTCCCCATGTCCGAAAATACAGTTTTTTGGAATTATGTCTGTACAGTATGTGTGTTTATAAACACTATATCTCAAAAATGAAACTAGATATATGGATGAAATTTGGCATGTGGTTGTTACACCAGAATTGTAGATCTGTATTAACTTTTGGGCCAAATCCATTAACCGGAAGTGGTACTTTACCTGAACACATACTCGATTTTTTTTATTCATGTATTGGCTAAATTTATTCAACTTTACTTTTATAATAATTGTTCAATATATTATTAATTGCGCTTCTTGCGTGATGCTACGCTTGCTACAAAGCCTGAACAGTGCCTGTCCTTTTTGGATGATTACTTTGTTTCTCTCTCCTCCCCCAGACATTATCTGCTCCTGTTGGGGGTTTGTCCATTGTTTAATCGATAACTAACTGTATGCTGTGCTCCTTTTACTTCTGAAAGAGACATTTTTGTTTGAAGTGTTTGAATAAATTTCCTGTCTCTACAATCTCCTGTGTTTCTGTGCAATTCTGTGACCCAAGCGTTGCACTTTGTACATATTGTTCCAGTAGTTTTTAAAATAGTTTTTACAGTTCATTAGCAGTGTGTAAAATGATTAGTGTTGCAGTAATTGTGAGGTCTTTGCATGAAAAAAGTGTTCCATAAAAATTTCACTTTTTCTTTGTTAATTGTGACGTTTACTTAAAGTGTAGCAAAAAGTATTAACCCCAAGTATGTGGCAGTTTAAGGGTTAAAGCCCCAAGATGCCACCGAAACAGACTGCACCGTCTAAGGCTTCTGGTAATGAAAACGCTCTTGCATGCATTACAGTACAAAAGTGGTAACATCGGTATTTTACATTCTAGCACTGCGGAGACATAGCAGTACAGTGTACAGGTTTCCTTTACATTCTTTATTTTTAGGTAATAATATATTAAGCTGAGTTTGAAATTAAATTAAAGTGTTATGGGGGCATATTTAAGGTTTAAACAATGAAAATAGGCATTTTTTTAACCACATCCAAAATTTGCGGTTTTATCACAATTGGCAGGAACGTAACCTCTGTGAATTTGGGGGCGTACTATACACGAGAAAGTCGAGGGGATACCACTCCCGATTTTGAAAATGAAACGCCACTGATCGAGAGACTGACAATGTCATCATACAAGATCAGCATACTGTTGCTGACCAATCACTTTTGCTTAAAAAATGTCGTTTAACAATGAAGCGATACAAACCTTGTAAAATTTCTGAGTTGGCAATGTCTCAGGTGAAGAGAGCCTTTAAAATATAAGTCCCCATTATTCTTTTTGTTTTTAACATCAGCCTTATCATACATATTGTATACCAGGGATTTTTCCTGCCTTGCACTCAAACATGCTTGGGTAGACTCCAGGTTCCTGTGATCCTGCTCTGGATAAACAGGTTTAGATAATGTATATATTGTTCTTAATCTCAGGTGATGTTTCTGTCATTTTGTGCCTGTCCATACTCCTATTACCTGCTCTTGCTCTGCTCATTATGGGTTTACTGTTCCTATGGTGGGCTTCTCAAGTCTCACTGCCCCTAACCTTCATACTACATGCTTGTGTTTCTTTGTTTCCTTCAATACAGCTAGGTGGGGTCTGCACACTGATTCAAGCCAAAGAGTCCTATTCTTCCTTAACCCCCATGATTTTCATGGTCACACCTGTCCAAACACGAGTAGAATCTCTTTACTTATCCAGGCCTGCAGGTACAAAATTCTGTCTATAAATTGTTTGTGCCTGAGTTGGAATCATAGATCAATATGGCAGGTAGAAAATAACAAAGCCCAGTGTTTGAGATTTTTGAATTAAATATTGAAGGCATTCATTATAAGCACATTGTCGTTGGAGCGGGATATGTTGTGTGCTGTAGACATTTACAGTAAAAAAAAACCTTCAAACCTTAAAATTCACCTAAAGTTCATTATAGATTGGCCCATTCTGGGCAATAAAAGGAAAAGAAAAAAGTGCCAACAGTCAGCGCAGATTTGTTCAGCAAAAATGACATAAAAAATATTTTAAAGATTATAAAATTGTGTAAAATTGTTCATATTCAGTACCTGGTTTTGATTATGCTTGTTTTTATCAGGCAAAAATAAAACCAAATAGTAACGTGTGTTGTGTAGTGTAGCAAGCTTCCACTAACATTAAATTCATATTATATCCAAACCCGTAAAGTGTATAGTTCTGTCTCATTGTGACACAAAAACTACACTCCATAGTAGCTCTTTAACCATACTATAATTACTAAAACTAAAATGGAAACTAATATATATAAAAATAAAATAGAAATGTCTTTGTAAAATAAAAACTAAACTAAAACTAAAAATACACGATGAAGCAAAACTAAAACTAAACTGAATTTCCAAGTAAGGTCAGAAAATATATAGAAATAAAAACTAATATAAAAAGTCAAAACTATAATAACCTTGGTGTGGGAACACAGAGGGACTACATCAGAAAGGGTGGAGCAGACTCTTTTTTGAATAGAAGAAGGTGTTCCTTTAATGTGGAAAATGACATCCTTGACTTCTTTTACAGCTCTGTGATGGCCAGTGCAATTTTCTGTGCTGGGCTGGAAACATCACTTCAAGAGAGGCCCTCCAAATCAACATGCTAATTGAAAGGGCAAGCTCAGTTATAGGACACACTCTGGAACCCCTGGAGGTTGTAATTGAGAAGGAGAGAATCAAAGCAATACTGAGTGCCACTAGAAAGAGCACTGCACATCCTCTCTCGAACACACTAATGCTGACTGCGAATTATTCCTAATATAAACAAATAAACGAATTATTCAGCAGACGTGTGTCAGGAAACACTACAGGGGCTCTTAGGAACTTCTGTAAAAAGCCAAAATATCCCCGGGGATAAATATCTATCTATCTATCTATCTATCTATCTATCTATCTATCTATCTATCTATCTATCTATCTATCTATCTATCTATCTATCTATCTATTAAAAGTCATCAGTACAATAAAAATCAAATTTGAAACCACATTTCAATAACAAAAATATACTGACATATACCAGGAAGAGTCTACAAATACACGACTGGATGAAAGGAGAAATTAGGTGTAGAGCCTTCAAAAACTAACAGAACAGTCTGAATGAGCATATACAACATTTTATCTGCCACTAGACTAGAAAGGGCTTTTCAAGTTTCTTTGTGTTTTATATTACTTGTTTTGGAGTTTTGTGTTTCTGGTTTGATTTTGCTTTTGGTCTACTTCTCTGTGTCAGGTACTTTTTTTGATGATCAGAAACATTTTGTGTTAATTCTGGTTTTTATCTTGTGGTTTGCTCTTGTTTGCTAGTTTGTCATTCAGTTGCCTTTCCTTGCTCCTTTTTTTCTTTAGATTCTTGGCCTTAGGTCACTTGATTTGACTTTAGTGCTCTTCCCATTTTTCTTCAATGTTTAATGCCTTCCACAATTTTTTCTTTCATTAATTTTTCCATCTGTCTTTTGGGCTTTATTGTAAATTTATTAGTTGATTATTTCTAGATTTCATATTTCCTGTTTCATTTTCTTGTGTTATGTTAATGCAGGTGTAATTAATCAGTGTAGGACTGGTCATGTGCAGAGGAGAGATGCTGAGTATATTGGGAGAAGGATGCTAAGGATAGAGCTGCCATGTAAGAGGTAAAGAGGAAGGCCTACGAGGAGGATTATGGATGTGGTGAGAGAGGACATGCGGTGATGGTTGTGATATAGCAAGATGCAGAGGACAGAAAGATAGGGAAGAGTATGATCTGCTGTGGCAACACCTAACTGGAGCAGCTGAAAGAAGAAGAAGAAGAAGAGTTGGATTTCCATAATTTACCTATACCTGTGGCTTATCCTCAGTAAAACCCTGACAGCAGGTAGGCAAAGAATGAATCAGCTCTGGCTGGAATGGCACTTAATTTTTATTACACACACACACACACACACAGAGTATTCCAGGCTAATATGCCATTAACAATTAACCTAACACAGAGAACAATAACTGATAAAGAAGTGTAACTGACACATAAGCCATGACCATGTTAAAATTTAAACGCTTAAAGCCAGCAGCATTGCCGACTTGCTTCATTGTGCCAAGATACTGCTTTGTTATGCCACATCGTAGCCCCTGAATCCAGATTTATTTGTTGGCAGCAATGTCCTCTCTGTATAGTGTCTGCATGCTCTCCCTGTGTTTAAGTGGTTACATTCACGTGAGACTGTCACATGAGACAGTGTAGCATAATGGTTAAGAGAGACTGTCAACTTGAAACCCAGAGGTTGTGCATTCTGATTCGGATATGTATGACCATTAGCAGGTCATTTCACATGCATATGCTCCAGTTAGAAAAACAAAAGTAATGTAACCAATTGTATCTCTCACGTTGTAAGTCTCTTTAAATAAAGGCATCAGACACAGAAGTAAATGTAAAGGATTGAAGTTGTGTATTTAAATTGCACATCTAGAACAAGTTCATGCCTTACCTCAGTTGCTGTTGTAGCTCAGTAGTGAAGTATTAAAGTTCAGAAAAATGATTAATGAGTGGATAAATAAATACAAACACTGTCAAATTCCAACAGTGTATAAAAAAAACTATCAATTAGTTTGAGATATTCATAAAATACAGCCATGTTTATCCTGTCCCATTAGCTTATTCTAATTTATAATAATAATAATACATTTTATTTATATAGTGCTTTTCCCATGCTCAAATCGTTTAAAGTATGCATTTTGAATCAAAAGAGAAAACTGTGCTCACCTCTTCCCCAGTAATATTATAATGTGTCATTACACTTAATAAGCTATTAAATAAAAATTACGACAGTATAAGGCTTCTTGTAAAATAAAATAGTCACACATTTAACTTACATACATGACAATTTAAGTAGTACTTAAAATATCAATGTGAGAAATCTATTCAATGAAATTTTTCCAAAAATATTATCTTCCTTGACAAAAGACAATTTATATTATTTTCCTTGAAATCTAAAAATATTTACAAAGGATTTCAATGATGAGTGATGTGTTTAGTCAGTGTAATAATCTTTTGCAATAAAGAAGCCTGGCAGTAAAATGTATTATTTATTGTACTATTGATGGTCTCTCTTGCCCTCGATCATAACCAATTACAATCATAATTACGATTGAAATTAGTTGTTCTAATCAGTATGCCAGTCCTTATAAATATTTTTTATCTTGCATGCCTAGATGTTCTCTTTATTAATTGAATGGCATTTGCATATTACCAGGGGGAAATCAATCAAATCAAGATAAACTCTCATTTGAAATACTGTACTCTCAGCAAGCAGTGAAAGGGGTCCATTTACTAGAGTGCACAATATTCAAAACCAAAGAGTTTAAACTTTATAATTTCGAATCAAATTAACCATCACAATATCAGCAATATTCTCAGAAATATTTCAAGAACTTGGCACATCTATACCATTAATTAGTGAAGGTGCATTGAAAAACATAAGAAATGAAAGATTCTTGGAAACTGTAAAGGTCTTACTATAAAATTAAAAAATACTGAATCCAAAAACTCCAGGACAAGTATGTTATAACTCTGCTATGGAGGGAAAAGTTGCTCAGAATATGCAAAGTGTTCCAAAATAATTCAAATACTTAGCCTGAGAAAGATATAGAACAATGAATGGTTTAAAAAAACAACGGTTCTGTCACATGTTGGGGGAACTATTGCATAATACTTTGACTGAAGGCCTTTTTCTCTTAAGACTCTATCTGGCCACTTATTCATCTTATGAAGAGCTTCATCACAAAATGCAATAAATAGCATGATTAATTTTTTTGATACACAATCTTAGAAGGACAATTGCTTGGTAGTCTCATACTATACGGGAAAAATGTGTTAGAAAAATATGACCAGTATTATTGCCCAACATAATAAAATACAATTTTATATTGACATTATTGTCCATTGCATTTAGTCACAATAAAAACACATTTATTCTTAATTTGACTAAAACAGATATAGAATATGTGGAAAAACAAGACAAGCAACAGACAAGTACTGACCCTGTTAAATTACCAAGGGAAAAGGGTAGGAAAAACTGTTTATTGTGATAATATTGGTTTGAAAGAAAATACGCCTTGTTTTGAAGTATCTCTTAATGACATGGTTGAAGAAATGACGAGAAATTGGGCTAGGAGGGGTGGGCCTATCGATCGGAAGGAAGAGATATCACTGGTCGTTGCCCATCGACTTCCTGTGCTGTCTGAATAGGAAAAAAAAGAAAAGCTGTTAAGAAAGTTTGTCTCTGTGCCTTCACAGTGATTGCTGCAAAATAGTCGCCAGACTTACATGTGCTTTGAGTATTCTGTGATGAAACTCTTCATATGGAAGATCTGGAACTCCATAGGATGTTTAAAATAAAACTTCTATGGCAGTGAGGTACATAATTTATACCTGTAGATGTAGAAGTTATATCTATACAATTAAAAGAATCCTGAAAGGTTTTATTATAAAATATTCTTTGATATTTGCTGGCAATATAAGTAAATACTATACCTTTAGTATTGTGTCTGTAGTATCTGTACTAACTTCTACTCTCTCTTCTGTTTCCTTTTCCAGTATCCTTTTGGTGGTCGCTTGCACCACCACCATCTACTCAAAGCACCGTGATGTTCCAACAATGATGGATGGATTAAAAGCCAGAAGTTTGTATGACCATTAACATCAAGTGACTCCGTGAGAACCCTAACTACAAAGAGGACTATTTCATTTATGTTAGGTAGAATGCCCAGAGGGGACTGGGCGGTCCCGTGGCCTGGAACCCCTGCAGATTTTTTTTCTCCAGCAGTCTGGAGTTTTTTTTTCTGTTTTTTTTCTGTCCACCCTGGCCATCGGACCTTACTCCTTTTCTATGTTAACTAATGTTGTCTTATTTTAATTTCTTATTTTGTCTTTTATTTTTCTTTTCTTCAGTATGTAAAGCACTTTGAGCTACTATTTGTATGAAAATGTGCTATATAAACAAATGTTGTTGTTGTTGTGTGGTTCACACTCATTTGGACTGTCTCCTTACAAATATCTATTACAATCAGTAAATCCTAGAATTTAAACTGAAGAAGTAAATGTGTGTAATGTGATTTATCAGTTCTGTCTCTCAGTCAACATCTACATACTTTCAGCTCATTGATTGAGTTTCTTTGTCTTGTACTTGTTCTTCTCCTTTCTCTTCATCATCTTTTTGGGGTCGATCTACTTGATCAATCTTCTTCATACAGCTCAGTCATGCACTTTCTTCTCAGTCAATCTATTTTACTTCAATGGTTGGATTTGTGATGATTCTGTCTATTAAAGGTGACAGTGTTGGTGTCTTACAAATACAGTGTCATTGGATTGAGTTCACACTGTGTTGTTACCTGTATGAAGTTCTTCTTTTCACGCCTGTATGAGTTTTCTTTTGTGTCCTTTAGTTTTCCTTCAAAATCCATTTGCAGGTTAGTTAAACTGGGGACTCTAAATTAGTCTTTGTGAAAGCTGACTCTGAATGACCCTGAATAAGTTTAGACAAGACTGAGAATGTATATTTGTATATATATATTTGCTTGGAATCAACAGTCCAAATAGGATTGATGCTTCTGAATGGTTGCAGAAATGCTGTATATGCTGCTATATGCTGGTTCTTTACTTACTCCCCACTGAGAGGCCACTGGTTAATTCAGTAGTATCCACGGCTGTTGAGAATATTTGAAATGATTTTGATCTAAATGATGTCCACAAATGTGGACAATTTACAGTGGGATTTATTTGCTGTTTTTTTGTTGAATCATTTACTGTACCTTATATGTGCGCTGTGGCTTGACAAAGTTCTTGATCTTCTCTTATATTCTGTATTATTGTGAGCACTGTCAAATGGTCAACTAATAATTTTAGGTACAAATGAACTCATATTTTTCAAAAGTTATATTCTAACATTAGATAAAGTTATACAAATTCCCCTTATAAAAGAATAAATCATATCCATAGAATCAATAATTTGTTTAGTATCAATAACTATATCAGGACGAACTGTTTTTAATTCAATTAAATAATATACTATACTTCTGCTTTCAAGTATGAACTGATTGTTACAGGTCTTGCTGCAACATGTCAGTATATTTTCGAGTAGAACATTTCAAAAATTGGTTGTTCTCATGTACAGCTAACATGGTTGGGTGTTTTGCATCATTGTTTTGTGTTGTGATCCAGCAACACTTTATTTATAGTTCACAAGTCTTACCTGATGCGAATAGAAGAGAATAATTCATAATTCTTTTAAGAATGGCAAAGTTCAGATCCTGGAACGCATGCCCAAACCATGGCATAGCAGATTCACTGTGCAGCCTGCTCAGATGAACATTTTTCCCCAACATTTCGTGATGCTTTGTGAGGCCAATATGACATCACTGAGCTGTAGCAGCCATATGCTAAACATTCACAGATGCGTACTGTAAGTTGTTGCTGTAACATTGCACTTTTAGTTTTAGAAAAGCTCTCTTGTAATGCTTAAGAGTTAGATTAGACAGTTCTTGCTATTTTTGAAATATTTAATTGTTTCTTGTGCTCTTGCCTGGGCTTCTTGATTAAGAAAATTTTAAACAGCATTCAGAACTATGCATTTATGATTTTGATTTTCGTTTCATTTTTGATCCTGGTTTTTATCAAAGTCACCTTGCTTATTTGTTTATATTGCTTGATTTTGTTTGAATGATTTATTCATTTTTACTCTTTAATTTGTTTCTATTCTAATATAAGCAACTGAAGGAATGACGATGTAAGAGATAATGCTTAAGCAAACAAAAAGCTTTTAGTTCCGACTTAAGTTTTCTCTTTGACTTTGCTTTGATCAGATTATGGTTGCAACTATAGTGTATTGTGTAGCCATTGAAATCTATATAATGTTGTTATAATTCTGGGTGTTTGCATATATTCTCTCATTCTAATTTAGAATGTTTGCATTTAAAATATATTTTAGTTTTGTTCTAGACATCATTTTGTGTTTCTGGTGGTCTGCACATCGTTTTGGCAACTGAGTCATATGGGAGTCACATATCATCACTTTAGGTTATTGGAGTTCCACTGTAAAACAGCACCACCCTGATTCTTAGGTATTCCTCAGTGGACTAAAGTAAAGTCATAAAAAGCTCCTTTAGCATCAGTTAGAAAGAAGATTTTTCTCAGTCTGGCTGTAGACTATTCTTTTGCCTTTCAACTATGAATTTAATTGTGTCCCTTTGATATTTTAATGAATGCTTTTCTTCTTTGTTTTTCCTGGTTTTGGCCTAGGCTTGTTCTTCACTATGACTTTGCTTACCCCTTTAAGGTCACTTTCATTTCCTGGTCAGTATACCTCACAATACTTAAGGGCACATCCAACCTATACTTCCATACCTAAAAAGCAACCTTGCTCACTTCTCAAAATGGTCATCTGAATCATATTTCCAAATATGCACTGTCAGGCAAGCATGAAGGAACCCATTCTCTTTATATTCCAGGCTTTGGAGTGCTGTGCTGCTCAGATAATCTGTCATCAACAAAAGCAAGTGTGAGCCTGACATCTCAAATCTATGTACTGACAGTTACATGTCAGCCGCAATGGAAAATAGAAATAAAAATATTTTTCTATTGGTCACTGGTGTGCTGCTGATATGCCTTTCTTCATAACGTGATTTGGAGTTTAATAACCAAAACAGCATATGGTGTTAAATTCACTTACAGACCTTAAGCATTGCATGAATAGAGAAGCTGGAACCGAGACCTTCCTTATCTCATGTGGTCCTACAAAACCACTGTGAACATATGTCTATATGAACCAGCGTATAAATGAGCAAAAAAGACACCACAGTTCAGTAAAAGGTTATTAAACAAAAACAAGTAAAATGGCCAAAATGGTAAAGTGTCAAGAAATAACCTGAAAAAGGCACAAACAATAATAGCTAACTACAAAAAAATCAAATTCACACTATACTGTGCTTTTTTTGAGTTGCAGCGCATGGCTCAATGGCTGGTCTGTACCAGGAACTGAGAAGGATGGCTCTGAGGGCAGATAAAGAGGCGTTTTCTAGAGGTATCTGTGAGCAAGTGACACACCATCTGTGGTCTAGCGACCCACGTCCTGCTTACAGAGGAATCGAAGCATTACGCACATCTGAATTTGTTCCTTGGGGAGTCACAGTCAGGGCAGCTGATGGAACGGTCCTTATGGATGACACTGTGGTTGTGACCCGCTGGGCTGGCTACTTTGAGTAGTTGTTCAAAGCTGATCCTCCGGCTAGGACTTTGGATATCTCTGGGTCCACGGCTCTTAAGGCTGATCCTCCAATTAGCTGTGAACCACCCAATCTCACTGAGATTGCACAGGTGGTGAACCAGCTGAGGGGGGGAAAGGCTGCAGGGATCTGTGGTATCCGGGGTGCCCTTCGCCAGGCTAGTGGTAAGGCTGTCCTCCTGGCATTGCAAGCAATCTTTGCTTCCATTTGGGAGACAAGCATCATCCCAACTGACTGGAAAACGGGACTTGTTGTCCCTATCTGGAAAGGGAAGGGTGATCGCCTGGATTGCAACAACTACAAGGGGATAACACTGCTCTCAGTGCCAGGTAAGGTCCTTGCTAGGGTCATCCTCAAATGATCCGCGATCACTTACTTACCTACCAGCGACCGGAACAGTCTGGTTTTACGCCTAAGAAGTCTACCACTGACTGCATCCTGGTGCTGAAGGTTCTCATGGAGTGGAAACGCGAATATCGGCAGAGTTTCTTTGCAGCCTTTGTCGACTTTCGTAAAGCGTTTGACTCAGTTGATCGAGCTGCCCTGTGGGACATCCTGAGGCTTTGCAGAATCTCCTCGAGGTTGCTGGATATCATGGCCGGCCTGTACACTGGTACTGTGAGTGCTGTGCAGAGTGGAGGCAGGACCTCTGCGTTTTTCCCAGTTGATTCTGGGTTCGTCAGGGGTGTGTATTGCTCCTACTCTGTTCAATGCTTGCATGGACTGGGTGTTGGGAAAGGTTGTGTGGTCCAGCAGCTGTGGGGAATCTGTTGGTGTAGAAAGATTCACGGATCTTGACTTTGCTGACGATGCTGTAATCTTCATGGAGTCGATGGAGGTTCTGATTGGGGTGCTCGAGAGACTGAATGAGGAGTCTGAGTGTCTGGGCTTGCGAGTGTCCTGGATAAAAACCAAGATCCAGGCCTTTAATGACCTCTTGGGAACAGCCATCAGCAGTGTGTCTGTTTGCGGAGAGAGTATCGACCTTGTCGAATGGTTTACTTACCTTGGCAGTGACATTCATGTCTCTGGTGACTCTTTCTATGAAGTCAGTAGACGGATTGGGAGAGCATGGGAGGGTCACTAGAAAGGGGTGTATGGCGGTCATGATATCTATGCAAAAGGACGAAGGTCCAAGTCTTTACAGTCCTGGTGCTTCCTGTCTTGCTATATGGTTGCAAGACATGGACGCTATCCAGTGACCTGAGACGAAGACTGGACTCCTTTTGGTACTGTGTCTCTCCGGAAAATCCTTGGGTACCATTGGTTTGACTTTGTGTCGAATGAGTGGTTGCTCATTGAGTCCTGAATGAGGCACATTATCTGCATTGTGAGGGAGCGTCAGTTATGGCACTACGGCCCTGAGGGTGATCCGGCTTGTAAGATCCTCGTTGTTGGGGACCCGAGTGGCTGGATCAGGCCAAGGAGTTGCCCAAGTAACACTTGGCTGCGGCAGATAGAGGGTCATTTCTGGAGGGTGGGACTGGACCGCGTATCACTTGGGGGGGTTGATCCTGAGTTGTTTCGTCGTGTAGTGGGTGCTGCAATGCACTGTACCAGTGCATGCTGAGTCTTACGGTTATATCCTATGGCCATACTCTACAATGATTTAGCCATCTTGAACCCATGGAAACAATGGAAACAACAAAAGAAATAAATAAAACAAAAATGTAAAAACCTGTCAACCATATAATACTGAAAAGTTCAGTTTTCATTGCAATAAAGTTAGCCTACATAACACCAAAGTATTCAAACAAAGATTAATTATTCCTTTAATTGGTTAAGTCAAAAGATTGCACAATTGATTAGCTTGCAGTCAAAAGAAGCATTCATTTTTTTCTTCCTTTAATTCTCCTTTCTAATCTCCTTTACACATACTTACAACCTACAATAAGTCCCAATCAAGTTTATAGTGAACAAACAGAATAACGTTGAGAATCAGACATGGTACATACTCTTCACAGCTAGTCATAAAGCTCCTATTGTTATGGACTTTGTTATTCATGGCATGTCTATACATCCACATTGTGAATAACAAATTGTTTACACACAGTAATTTTAAAATGTATTAGTATTAAAATATAGTGAAATTTTGTGTCACCTATAAAATTTGACCATACTTATATCAACTGTTGGGAAGTTATACTGCACTGCATTTAGTTTCTGTCAGTTTACGCAAAGAAATAGCATTAGTGCAGACTGCAACCACACTATCTCACAGGAGCCAAAGCTGGGCCTGATGTGTAGCTGAATATAACATAAAGGAAAGGAAATGAAAATTAAAATCATAAGATGAAAATGCAATCTCTCTTTTGCAATTTCATTTTCAAAGTCTACACGTAAGAATGTTGCAAAAAATAAAAATTAAATGAAAGAGCAACATTTGCAATTTCATTTTCAGCCTGAACAGCAATGAAGCTCAAAGAACTCTGTAAAGAACAGAGAAATCCATCCATTGTGGCCCTTGGCGCTGACACTTCACTGGAATTCTACAAAATTAGAAAGCATCCCATTTCCACTTCAGTGTAAATAAATGCTAATTATGGCATAATAAAGCCTAATTTCTGTCATGTTAAATATTGTAACATGATATTGTAAGATCAAAATCATGCGAATTAAACACAGTCGAAATGATAAGTGTTCTATCGATCAAAGTGTCTCAACAGCTATGAAGGACAAAGAATTGTGGGGAATTGAGATGCAAAGCCCCGGCCATTGACTATTTGCCTATTTGCATGTTGAGTACATGAAAATGAAAATGCAACAACCAGAAGGTGGTGCCAGTGCTTATTTGCATTTTAC
This sequence comes from Polypterus senegalus, assembly GCF_016835505.1. Classification (NCBI taxonomy): domain Eukaryota; kingdom Metazoa; phylum Chordata; class Cladistia; order Polypteriformes; family Polypteridae; genus Polypterus; species Polypterus senegalus. Next base: position 60,506,068 of record NC_053155.1, read on the forward strand.
TTTTCATTTTTGCAGCTTCATTGCTGTTCAGGTTGAAAGTGAAATTACAAAAGAGAGATTCTTTTTCATTTTATAATGTTAATTTTCTGTTTCTTTTTCCTCCTATACCATAATGGTTCACCAGTGAAATATCTGAAACTCTAAGAAACATATATTTAAAACTGCGTGAACAATAGGGTAAATACAAAATTTTGTGAAAATATCCATTCTTGAGTGATGAGCGATTTTTGTGTTGGTTTCCACCCAGCTGTGGTTTCCGGACACGAAATGTAGCCTTTATTTCCATTGGCAGAAGCATTTTGTCATAATAATGCAGTTTTGGGATTGTACCCTGCATGCTCCTCCGCATCCAACAGCGCAGGTCCGTTTCAAGTGTGGAACATTTGGGAGGCCTTGAAATCTGGATTTTAAGTTGTATCAACATTAATATGCTTGCAAAATTTCATTGCCTGATAGGAAAATAAATAAACAGACGAAATGTGATCTGTGGGCTGACATGATGTCATGCATGTGCAAAACAGAGGAATAACATCTAATGAAGCCAAAAAATTCAAAACACAGGTATTGCAATTTTGTTTATATACAGTAGATAAGATTTTTACACTTTTACTTTCATTTTTTTGCAATAATATTAGAATCTTGTTTTCTACACATAATAGCAGTTGCTATTTATGTTAGACTGTATTTACTGACACTTTAAAGCTGATTTAGCCAGATTTACATGAAGAAACAGTGGATCTACACATCACCCAATATAAATAAGAAATCACTGCAACTAATTCTCCTATGAGATTGTGTCAGTTTATAAAGGTTTTAACTGTGTATGCTGTCTCTGGCAACACATGAAATAATATAATTAAGGGCACTGCTGTTTGTGATGGTGCAGTGATTATCATTTCTAGAAAAGAGGTAACAGTTTTACAAAAATAAAGAAGCACCCTAATTATAGCAAGTCACTATATAAAATAAATGAATGGTACAGTACATTCTCAGCATTGTACTTTTTATGGCAGTACACCTTGATCTAGTAGCTTAAAAAGCAGTAGTAGGTAATATCCTGATATAGGACTTGATTAATAAGAACATATTAAAGTCTAAACAGAACAGTAGTGGGTTCTTTCCAGTCTAGTATTTTAATTTATCTTGTTTGCATATTCAAATTTGAAGGCTTGTGCTCATTTCATAAATTGACTTTGAGCTTGTCTTTCACCTTTATGCATAATCATGCTCACATCAACATTTGCTCTCTTAAAGGGAGCCCCATATGGACCTTGAAAAATACAATGAAAGTTAAAGCTCAACATTAGTGTGTGTAAAAAAATGAATGAGAAACAACAGTTTTCATGCAGTTTCAAATATTTATCTTTGTCTGTTTTCTGAAATTATTCCTTTTCAGAGTCGACAGAGGTTATCCCAGAAGCAAAGCCCTTTTACTGCAAGACTCAGTTGTGCTGCCCTCACTCACACAGCAGCAATATAGTATCAATAATTAACCTTATAAACACATCTTTGGCATGTGGGTAGAAGACTGGAGAAACTCACACTGACATAAATTGAGTGTGCAAATTCCATGCTGAGAGTGACTGGGCCAGGATCTGAACTGTGAGGCGACAACACTAAACACAGCATCCATGTATGTATGTATGTATGTACAGTATGTATGCACGTTAACTTGAATGTCTTTATTTAATTATTCATTTATATTGATATCTACCAACATGAAAAAGGAATATAGTACCTATGTCAATATGAATAACACTTCCCTTTATTTATAAGTACATTTTGCAAGTAAAAGGTAAAGTCACTTTTTGAAAAGATGTTTACAGTCTACATAAATGTCACAAGAAAGTCTCAAGTTTCAACATATGCAGAAACATGCAAAGCATGGAATTGAAAGATAGGGCTGGCATGCCCATTGGAGACTGAAAGATAAATGAATTAATCAAAAATCAAACAGCAGTGACAGATATTGTTGAAAAATAATCAAAAGAAAGCAAGTGGCATTGGGTAGGACAGCTGGCTTACAGAAGTGATAACAGATGGAGAGGACTTGCAACAGAAGGGTGGCTTAGGACTGGAGCACAGTGTTGGGAAGACAAAAGGGAAGATGCACATTGTAGATGAATGCCAGTCAGCAGCAATGTAAGAGCGTGTGGAATAAAAGGAAAACTTTGCACTAAAACAGGCTTTCAATTACTTAGTTTAAATACAATTAGGACAATCTCCAAATATATGTGTTTTACTAATAGAAGAGTAACGATTATTCTTTTGTTGCCTGTTTAATCTACTTTACTTTCCTTCAACCCTGTCCTGCATTTTCTTAGCATTGCACATCATCAGTCTCCTCATGTTCCTGTACCACTTCAGTTTCTTTCTTGTTTCCAAAATAAATCTCTGCTGTCTTTTCTTAAATGATTCTCCTTCTTAACATTTATTTCAATATAAGCAACCTCTGAAGGTTTATGTTTGACATTCAAAATATTTTTTTCTTAATCTGAAAGTAAGCAATTGAGTCTTTAATCGCTTTAATCTGATGTACAGTATATGTTCATTTTATATAAAGTTGTTTCAAAATGTAGTAACAGATTTTAATGTAGTAACAGATTTTAATAGCAGAAATAGAAAATAAAAACTAATAAAAACTGAATCAATGAATTGTACTGCTGTATTACTCAACATTATCTTCATGTTTTAGAAGATGTTCATAAGATGTACTTTGTTAACCCTTCTTTGAAAGGTAGCAAACAAATTAGGTGTTGTGTTCGCCATTTGCTGAAACCAATGTTGATAATTTCTAAGGAACTATGGTATATATTTATCCATCTTATGCATCTAGATGAACTGGCTGAACTAGTAGGACATCAGAAACCTACTATTCACTGCAGTTTTGGAGTTCAAGGTAGAAACACATCCTACACAAATTTAAAGGCCATAATAAAGACTGAACTCCTGTGTGGCTTTAGTTTGGGAAAGCTGTACAGCCGATCGAGGACATTGGTGTTTAGATCAAAATTTGCCTTTTCTAACACTGCTTTTTTACCCCACCTTTCACCTTGAGTTCCTATTTTTTGAGTCATCTACCAAGATGTTGCCTATTTTCAATACTTCTTACCAGATTTTTCTACTGTCACCTACATAGAATTGGGAAGACATTCTCTCAGCAAATGAAGTGCTTCTTATACACTGTGTGGTGTGACCTCCAGGGGCTGCTACCGAGCCCTAAACCTCAGGCACACTCACACCAAGACAGTCCCGGAAGCCAACACATTTTTTTATTCACAAATTCTTTCTTTTTCAAAGTCCACAACACAATCAAGTGAGAATTTTTCTTTCTTTTGCATTTTTCTTGCTTTATAGTAATTCCAATCTGTGTTCACACCATCCATCCTCTTCCGCTTATTTGAGATTGGGTCGCAGGGGCAGCAGCTTAAGCAGAGATACCCAGACTTCACTCTGCCAGGCCACTATTTCTAGCTCTTCTGGGGGAATCCCGAGGCTTTCCCAGGCCAGCCGAGAGACATAGTCCCTCCAGCGTGTCCTGGGTGTTCCCCGGGGCCTCCTCCTGGTTAGACGTGCCCAGAACACCTCACCAGGGAGGCGTCCAGGAGGCATCCTGATCAGATGTGCGAGCCACCTCATCTGACTCCTCTCGATGCGAAGGACCAGCGGCTCTACTCTGAGCCCCTCCCAGATGACTGAGCTTCTCACCCTATCTTTAAGGGAAAGCCCAGACAGCCTGCAGAGGAAACTCATTTCAGCCACTTGTATTTGCAATCTTGTTCTTTCGACTGGTAAATTGAGTGCTTTGCCTTACAGCTTAGCTCCTTTTTTTTCACGACACACTGATGCAGAGCCCGCATCACTCTGGATGCCGCACCGATCCGTCTGTTGATCTCACGCTCCATTCTTCCCTCACTCGTGAACAAGATGCCGAGATACTTGAACTCCTCCACTTGGGGCAGGATCTCGCTCCCAACCCTTAGAGGGCACTCCACCCTTTTCCGGCTGAGGACCATGGTTTTGGATTTGGAGGTGCTGATTTCCATCCCAGCCGCTTCACACTCGGCTGTGAACCGATTAAGAGAGAGCTGAAGATCACGGCCTGACGAAGCAAAGAGGACAACATCATCTGCAAAAAGCAGTGACCTAATCCTGAGCCCACCAAACCAGACCCCCTCAACGCCCTGGCTGCACCGAAAAATTCTGTCCATAAAAATTATGAACAGAATCGGTGACAAAGGGCATCCCTGGTGGAATCCAACTCTCACTGGAAACGGGTTTGACTTACTGCTGGCAATGCGGACCAAGCTCTGACACTGATCGTTTAGGGACCAAACAGCCCTTATCAGGGGGACCGGTACCCCATACTCTCAGAGAACCCTCTACAGGATTCCCCAAGGGACACAGTTGAACGTATGTAGACTGGTTGTGCAAACTCCCATGCACCCTCCAGGACCCTGCTATGGGTGTAGAGCTGGTCCACTGTTTCGTGACCAGGATAAAAACCACACTGTTCCAGCTGAATCCATGGTTCGACTATCCGACAGACCCTCCTTTCCAGGACCACCGAATAGACTTTTCCAGGGAGGCTGAGGAGTGTGCTCCTTCTGTATTTGGAACACACCCTCCGGTCCCCCTTCCAATCCAGAGGCACTGTCCCCAATGTCCATGCGATGTTGCAGAGATGTGTCAACCAAGACAGTCCTACAACATCCAGAGCCTTGAGGAACTCCGGGCATATTTCATCCACCCCCGGGGCCCTGCCACCAAGGAGTTTTTGTGTTCACAACAAAGTGTGAGTGTATATTTATTTATTTAAATACCTTCTATAAAAAGCCAAATTTGGCCCTTGGGACAAATAAAGATCTATCTATCTATCTATCTATCTATCTATCTATCTATCTATCTATCTATCTATCTATCTATCTATCTATCTATATGTATGTCTGTCTGTCTGATTATCTATCTATATATACTTCTGCTCCTCCAACTGAATTTTGCCCTCTGCCTCCCAATTCTGTTTCAACCCTTGAAGCCAAATGGCTTCTTCTTATGATAGACCAGTATTTCTGGAGCCACAGCCCCACATAATGAAAACACGTCTGGGTCATACAGATGTCTCCCAAACCAAGTAGGTGTACTCCCAGCAGCACCCCCTGGTGACACCCAAGGACCCTGACAGGGCCACCATTCGAAACTACAAGTCCTAGGCTTTACTGCAAATGTACAGAATGGGGCCAAACCAGAGAACCACTCTTTCTTGTTATACAGTGGGATGAACTGTTCAGAATTTCCCTAGTCCATGCATTTTCTTTTTCCCGACTGGCATAGGAATCAACCATCCCAGTCAGAATGCACCTCCTTTCATGTTGTCCTTTTGTTATGGCCTCCCAGTTAATTAAAGATTCACCGTCCATCCCAGTCAGGATGCCAGTCCATCCTCCATGGCACTTACAGTGGCACACATTGTAACACAAAAAGTTTATGCAATTTCAGGAGAATTTCAATTTTATTTCATTACTGACAAAATACCCGCGATTTGCAGTGGCGAAGTACTGCCTTAAAATTTTTATTAAGAAGAAAAAAAAAACTTTTTAAACTGAGGGAAAATATACCAATAATTATTTGTTAAGGATCTCTTTGTATGCCACGTTGTCAGTTCGGCCCTCCGGTTGTAATATGACCAAGCTGTGCGCTGAGCTTACTCTTGAGCATGCAACGTACAGTTGGCCATGTGAACAGTAATCTTGTCTCAAATCTCACAGCTTGGATTGCTGCTGTCATAATCGGTTTGAGTTTCATGGTTTGTTTCAATTACGTCAGTATTTGCAGGACTTTTGTTGAAGTGACATTTGGCATCTGTCAAGCATTGTAAGCATACAACCGGTTTCATCGATAACTTTGCATCCAGCTTTTGAGAGTTTAAACATTTATAAACATCAAAGTGTCCACTACTTAAATCGTCACCTGTGAATCTAAGATGTTTAAGAGGCATTGGCGGTTGTCCAAAGGTGTAAAATATTTGGCCATTTCGGTACACTTGAAAGAGACAACCAAACAATTCAGCAGCACCCATCAACTCACATGCAGAACCATAGGTGAAGGGCTTAAGCATTTCACTCTTATAGTGCTCCTGTGTAGTATAATTATCTCCTGTACCGCCATCAGTCCACACCTTGAACCTGTCCCAGTCATTCAATACATAAGACACAATGTTCCTCCGGATAGCAAGAGTGAGCCTGATATGGCCGTACAATATGTAACACAGAGAATGGAAAAGGCAGGCGCCATCTCCGGGCATGGAAACCACTCGGTAAGTGACAGTTCTTTGTTCGATGGTGATCACCTCGATAGACATGTTAATGGGGGTACTGTTGGAACGACAAAGAAAATGGGTACCTGAACAATGTAAACTAAGTCTAAAATACCTATGCAATAACTATAATCGTAATAAACGAACAATAAAACAGCGGAGAAGCCGTGGATTAAATAAAAAGGCTGCAGTTATCAGCAGGGAGACGTGAATACCACGGCGAAGCAAGGAAGGGAATGAAGAGACCGTAGCGACGGACGGCCTTATATAGGCAGGTAGCCAACAACGTGGGAAGCGTGGGGATGGGGGACCCAATGCCGCCTCACACAGCGCCCGAGCTGCAGGCTATGGGTGTATATATGTATGTAAGTAGGATTCAGTTAGCGTTGGGAACCCGCGTACCAAATTTCTTGAAGATGGGCCTATAGGTAACAAAGACCATTGTAAAGTTCAATATGGCGTCCGACAGTGGTGCCATACCACTGAAATAAGTACGTACATCGGTTTTGATTAGCGCAAGCAAGCCGCCTACCAAATTTCGTGAAGATGGGGCCATAAATAAGAAAGTTGAACATGGCGGATGTTGTCGACCGTTATGACCGTTACACGTAGAATTTCTAAATGAAACCTGCTTAACTTTTGTAAGTAAACTGCAAGGAATAAGCCTGCCAAATTTCAGCCTTCTACCTACACGGGAAGTTGGAGAATTAGTGACATTGGAAAGTTCAATATGGCAGCCAACATTGGCATCATACCACCGAAATAAGTATGTACATCGGTTTCAGTTAGCGCAGGAAAGCCGCGTACCAAATTTCGTAAAGATGGGGCCATAAATAAGAAAGTTTAACATGGCGGACGTTGTCGACCGTTATGACCGTTACATCGGTCTTCCTGGTTTTCTACGTACTGCGTTGATAGTCAGTTCACGTGATTACGTGGGAGGCGTGATGATGTCACACGAAACTCCGCCCCCACGGCCATCCAGCTCAACTCCATTACAGTATATGGAGAAAAATAGCTTCCAGTTATGACCATTATGCATAGAATTTCGAAATGAAACCTGCCCAACTTTTGTAAGTAAGCTGTAGGAATGAGTCAAATTTCAGCCTTCTACCTACACGAGAACTTGGAGAATTAGTGATGAGTCAGTGAGTGAGTGAGTGAGGGCTTTGCCTTTTATTAGTATACGTAGATTAAGTTTTTCATGTCAGATATTATTGCACCAATGTAAACACCATTCATGTCACCATTAATGTTTTACTAGCCATGAAGAAAACAAAGTTTTATAGAATATGTATCCTGAGTTAGCTGTTCACTCCAAAGTCAAAACTGGACATCTGATTAGCAAGACTTAGCTTGTTACTAGATAAACCAAAAGCAGCAACTCAAAGAGATGTGTTATAGGAATGCTATTTATAGAGTTATTCTTTTTGTCATTTAAATTGTTTTTGAATTACTTTATGTTATGTATAGTTATTATGTTGCTTTGGATTGTATTATTGTGTGCCTTACAAAAGGCATTAAATAAACTAAATATTGATCGATTAACTAATTGGTAGCATTGGCAAAAACACTTTTTTAGTTCTATTGCGTATCCTTTAAAACTTTCCAGGCTGCTAAATTATTATTTCTTACTTTCCACTTTCATTTTCCATTCAATGCTTAGGCAGAACTTCCTATGATAAGCAACAGTCTCCAGCTCCTCCAGTGGAATTTGAAGGCCTACCCAGGTTATCTATGAAATACAAAATCTAGAATGTTCTGGGTTTGCCACTTAGTGGATAATACAAAGTACACTTTCAGGATCAAGTGCCAGTGGAGCATTCTAACTTAATGCCAGAGTCGTGCCATCTCTATCCACTCAATTCTAAGAAGCAGTGACTCTGTCCCAAGATTCTATAGTACAGGATACTGAGCTGTATTACAGTCAGGCAGCAACTTTTTCCTGGGAGGCACAAACAGCGGAGAAAAAATGAAAACTATGAAATAGTAATCTTGTATGGAACAGATGACAGTCCTTGCCTAAAGAACTAAAACCAAATAGGCACACATATCAGCCATCTGAGCCCAAAAAATGTTAATCGAAAATGAAGGTCAAAAACAGAAATATCCCAAAACTAGGACATCCACACTACAGCACTGCCACCTTCAAGGAGATGACAGTACCCACGACATGACACTGACATGCTGAAAAGCAGAGGCAAAATGAGTAACTCTTTTTTTACAAAATAAAGCTTTTAAAACTAGACATTATAGAAGCCGGGGCCTTTATTACAGGCTTTTTTCTTAATAAAATAAAAAAGATCTTCATAAAAGTTTGGTCTTTTTCAATTCAGGTGCATGTTTCTGGATGCTGCCATGTTTTAGACGATATTATACTCGTATTACGCTGTCAAATTAGCCAAAAAATAAGTAAATATTCACATATATTCAAACTTAAGTTAACAACTTATGCTTGCTTTTTTATACATTATTATTAGGATAATGGTCACACTAGCAACCACAGCAAGTAGAAATGACAACAGCAAAAAAAAAAAAAAAAAATATCCTAACTGCATCTAGCAGGCAACTGTTATTTAAATATAAGAGCCATCAAAATACCAAGAATCTTCATTGACATCTTTTTTCAGTGTTGTACTGATGGCTGGGTACAAAAGTCCTTCTTGGGACAGCGAGACATAAAAGCAGCCAAGAAAATGAGCTGAAATCCTTAAGAGCCACACACATGCTGACACTGCTCTTCTCTATATCATTATTAATATTTTTACGTTTTTTTAACTTGTGCGTCTGCAAATCATGAAGCACTTATGACACTGGTATGTGGGTCCTGCAGTGCAAATATATTGTGCCTACCAAACAGGCACAGGCAGAACGGTTGAAAATCAGGAGGGCACTGGTTAAGTTAGTAAGTAAGACAGTGACGGGGTAAGAATTAGAGAGCAGGCAAGAAGTAAGCAGGCCAGAGACAGACTTATTTTATTATTCTGGAGGTGCCCAATGGATAGCAGCCAGATGCCATTTATATTGCAGCATTCAGAATAAAAAGGCCAGTTGAAACTGTGGACTGACCTAGAAAAACGGGATCATCAAAGTATCAAGTCAGTGTCCGCACAACCTGGCTACCTTTTTCTCCTCTACAGATAAAGCAATATTTTAATAAAGGTGGCATGAATATTTGTAATTACACCTTATTGCTTCAGGCATTATGAGTCAAACCAGCACCTGCCTAGAATGGACGGGACAAAGTGTGTAGGTTGATGAGATTCTTTAAAGTTGGGGTTTTATAGTGCTGTAATGAAAGGAAAATCAGAATCATGACAGTTATTTTCCATTTGCTTTAATGAGAAGGACTTAGATTTAAACAACAGTCGGGATTCTCAGGCTTAAGAGTGAAGGGACAGAATCACATGAAAAATGATGCTTTTAGAGCACAGGAGAAGTATTTAGAAAAACTGCTCTGAGTACACTTGTAGACCAAGTGCAGAGTACTGAGACAAAAAAAAAGATTATGTTGTGAAGTGGTTTGGCTGTAAGTTTTAATAATGAAGATAACAAATTAAACATTTTAAATTATAAAAAGGCTGTGGAAGTAAAGTGCAAAAATCAAATCAGTGAAACACTGGAGCTTTGAATAGCACGTCTGAAGTAACAAAATGCCAAAATTAATATAGGTAAAACAAACAACCATACTTTAAAAATCAAATGTCACGCTTTGCCTTCGAACAACACCTTATTTACATAATTTCAAATTATATTTTAATATTCAAATTATATTTTTAATATACAGTATTTGTATATGCATCATATCTTGACAATACAACAACAACATTTATTTATATAGCACATTTTCATACAAACAGTAGCTCAAAGTGCTTTACATAATAAAGAATAGAAAAATAAAAGACACAATAAGAAAACAAAATAAGTGAACATTAATTAACATAGAATAAGAGTAAGGTCCAATGGCCAGGGGGGACAGAAAAAACTCCAGACGGCTGCAGAAAAAAATAAAATCTGTAGGTATTCCAGACCATTAGACTGCCCAGTCCCCTCTGGGCATTCTACCTAACATAAATGAAACAGTCCTCTTTGGATTTAGGGTTCCCACGGAAGGACTTGATGATGATGGTCACGTAGACTTCTGCCTTTTAATCCATCCATCATTGTTGGAGCATCATGAAGCTTTGAGTAGGTGGAGGAGGCGCAGGCCACCACCATAAAGAAACCGGAAAAACAAACAGAAGAGAGAGTAGGGGTCAGTACAGATTTTAGAGCCACCATGAATAGTTATTATGAAGAATTGAACATACAGAGTATCAGGATTAAGTTAAATTACGATTAAAATGAAGTTATAAAAAGGCCATGTTAAAGTAATATGTTTTCAGCAGTGTTTTAAACTGCTCTACTGTATCAGCCTGGCGAATTCCTATTGACAGGCTATTCCAGATTTTAGGTGCATAGCAGCAGAAGGCCGCCTCACCACTTCTTTTAAGCTTTGTTCTTGGAATTCTAAGGAGACACTCATTTGAAGATCTAAGGTTACGATTTGGAATATAAGGTGTCAGACATTCTGATATATAAGATTATTTAAGGCTTTATAAACCATAAGCAGAATTTTAAAGTCAATCCTGAATGACACAGGTAACCAGTGTAGTGACATTAAAACTGGAGAGATGTGCTCGGATTTTCTTTTCCTAGTTAGGATTCTAGCAGCTGCATTCTGCACTAGTTGCAAACGATTTATGTCTTTTTTGGGTAGTCCTGAGAGGAGTGCGTTACAGTAATCTAGTCAACTGAAAACAAACACGTGAACTAATTTCTCAGCATCTTTCAAAGATATAAGAGGTCTAACTTTTGCTATGTTTCTTAGTTGAAAAAATGCTGTCCTAATGATCTGATTAATATGCGATTTAAAATTCAGATTACAGTCAACAATTACCCCTAAGCTTTTTACCTCCGTCTTTTAATCCTAATGTATCCAGTTTATTTCTAATAGCCTCATTGTATCCATTATTGCCTTTCACTAAGATTTCAGTTTTCTCTTTATTTAACTTTAGAAAGTTACTGTTCATCCATTCTGAGATACAAGTCAGACATTGTGTTAGTGAATACAGAGCATCAGAAAGTACAAAATGGTGATGACCACTCCACAAATTGGTAGTGTTAACAAAAATAATGCTTAAAAAACCTAAGAAAACAAAAAAAAAATATGACTGAAGTCATGATAGACATGAATCACATGGTACCAGATCAGATTCAGAACACTTTATTGCCAGTGTGTCCACCATACAGAAACTAATCTTGTCATCAGTACATAAAATCCTAGAAAACACAAAAATCACTTTCATCACATTCAGTTTCAATGTCTGGTTTAGTGGTCTGACAAACCAAAATTTAAAAAAGCTCCAGCACATTACTAAGCCTGCAGCTAAATTTATTAAGACTGATGTAAATGATCTAGCAAGTGTGTGTCAGAGGACAATGATAAAGAAACTGTAAATCACCTCAAATGTTGGCATGTAGAACTTAACTTCAGTAAATCAGGAAGGACAGTCGCTTTGAATAACCACACAAATCGCTCCAGAAATTCCTTTCTTCCTACTGTCATACAACGTTTTAACAAGAATATCAGAGAAAATGATTAAGGATTGATATGTATCCTGTAACCATTTTTGTATAAATATGCACTATCAAACTGCTTTACCTTAACCTGTCCTGTCTCTAAATGTTTTGTTTAAATTCTTTCTGTCTTATTATTAGATGCAACTGAGAAGGCAAATTTCATGTTTTCTTGTGTAAACACGACTAAATAAAGAAGCCCTGAATCTTGAATCAAGCAACAAATGGAGTTTACATTAAAAGTAATAGGATCAAGTTCTCAGTGGAGTGCAAACTCACAAGAATTATCAATTAGAAACTAGGATGTGGTAGGAAAAGAAGGATGTTACAACTGAGTGTGTTTATTAAGAAAGTGAATGACTACAGGGAAGAAGCTACAGACCTATGATGGTAGTTTGGTGAATACATGGCTGTCGGGGTGAATGGAGTCTGCAGCAATCCTCCTTACTCCATTCTTAGTCCTGGCAATGAGCAAGTCATTTGTTTAAGGAGGTTGACACCCAATGATCTTCATAGCAATCCTAAACAAGGTAGTCTTGACCATGAGGAAAACCACAATTGGTAGCTCCCAAGATAAGAACAAAGCTTGCAAAATGGCATCAACAACATAATGTTAAAATTAAATAATGTGAGTGCCGTGTTGGACAGATAAGTATCTTGCCTGGAAGTCTGGTTTCTGGCCAGAAAGGGACTCCACAATGGAAGGACAGGTGGTGTCTGCTCCCCAAATGTCATATTCTCACCCCATACATACAGGGTGGCAGCATCCCACTGGTGGGACACCCATAGGAATATCCGTAGGGTAGGCTGGTAACTGTAGTCCCATGGGACAGCCCTTTCAGGGTTCTTGTAGGCCACCAGGATGAGCTGCAGGGGATTGTTACAACAGACCTCCTTCTGACCTGGAAGTGCTTCCAGGGTGCAATGCTGTTGCACCAGATGTACTCCCTGGTCTGGCATAAAAGAAGTTGAGTTTCCCGCAAGGGCAGTTAGAGTTGGAAGGAGTGTGGATGAGGCTTCAAGTGAGGTAAAGAAGGAGAAAAGAGATTTATTGTTGTGCTGAGTTATTGTAGAAGAGAATTTGGAGAGTGGTGGAGATATTAAATAAAGAAGGTCTTGTGGTTTAAACCCAGAACCGTGTTGTGTAGTTGTGTCTGGGGGTTTTGAGGTGCTTTTATTCCCCCTGATGGTCATAATAACAAAAATAAGCAATATACATGTTAAAATTAAAAAATAATAATAATAATAATTTAGCTCATATCTATTATTTTGGTAACCAAAGACTTTGACATTAGACAAGGATAAGATAAATCAAGAGACTTGTTTGGAGCCTTAACTTCTGTTTTACCAAATCTGACCATATCTTAGCTTATGGAATCCTGATTTTCAAGTCCTTACTTTATCAATTACTTTTTTGGTTTTTTGAGTCTTTTTAGTAAATTCTCTATTTTGTTTATAAACATTTTTCATTTATAAAGATTTTTGGTGAATCTTCTCTACAAGCCAGAGTTTAAAGGGTTCTTTCCCTTAAAGAGCATTTTGGATATTTCTTGAAAGTTACACTTTTAACTTTGAAAGACAATTCCCCCATTGCACTTTGAGTGAGCCTCTTCTGGGCAGGCCAGTTGGCTTTTTGTTATTTTGGAGGCCTAACCCTTCCCTAATGACTCCCGATCATAACAGTTTCATGAGAGATATTTGTAACTGCTCTGGATCTCGGAGACAGAAAATGTTGTTTTATGATCTCTGGAATAAAAGGCAAATGGTGCTTTTGGGGACAAGTGAAGATTTTTAAGCCCATCAAGGACATGATAACCTTGCCACACTCAGGATAATTTCTTAAGGTCAGTAACCAAGCTGATCAGGGTCTTCCACCACCATCTTGAGTGAATGCAAATGCAGCATAGAAGAGGTTATGATGCCAAACAGTAACACAAGACCAGAGCTCCCTAAGAGACTGAGCATGTGGCAATACCATGTTGTATGGTAGTTATTCTGGTTTTGCTTTGGCACATTTAATTATTTAATATGAATAACGTGAACATTTCAACATTAAGCTGTGTTAACTGCCTGCTTCTCTGACTTACATTTCTATTTAATCTAGTTAATAAATGTATTAGTTAGGTCAGTAGGTGAGGAAGATGCTCCAATAGAATTGATACAGTTGCTTGATATAGAATAAAGTGTGGGCTGTATACAATTGATTCAGTAGCATGATGTAGAATACAGTGCAGACCATATACTGTAGAACTGATACAGTAGCATTATACAGAATAAAGTGTGGGCTGTATACAGTATCTAGGTGCTGTAAAAGGTCAAGAATGAAAGAGAATTTGATATTATATTGTGAGCCGAATTAAAAAGAATTTGTGCAGGTAGAAGAAGGTATATACAGTATTTTGAAATTAGGTGTCCTCCAAAGCTTTTCTACAATGTCACACTTGGGTGAAATCATATACTGTACCTGTTTAGAATGATTATGACTTAATGCCTTAAATAAAAAGAGTAAATGTTATGCAGGAGTGGCTTCATATTTTGAAAGCTCCTACAAAAAGATGTCCGTGTACTGGGCCAATAGCCTTTAAATACACACACAAAAAAAAATACAGTCGGGATTGGTAAACTGCCAGAAACCTTCAAATGCTCACATTACTGTCCCAAAGTTAAAAAGAAATCCATATTATTCTTCCTGCAATTGATATATACAGAAGCGTATTAGTGCCACGGAGAAGAAAAAAAAATACAGACACAGTGAAGAAAAAAAAAAGTATATGTTGAGAATAAAATCAACATGTTCACTTTATTCTCAGCATTTCCACTTTATTTTCGCCGTTTATGTTAAGATTAAAGTCGACATGTTGACTTTATTCTCATAGTTTATTTTGTCATTAAAGTAGAATGTCGTAAACAAACTTCGTCTTAAAATTAATGTTTAATTTACTAGATTTTCTCAAACCCCATCATAATGTAGCACATTAAATGCTTTGTGTGAAGTGTTCCCCAACCCAGCTGTTAATCGCTACGTGCTTCTTAAACTGACTTCCTCTTGCACTGAGTGGAGGCACAGGCAGCGATTGCCACACAGAATACATTCACTTCATGATATTCCTGCTCTCTGAACATTTAGAATGCTTAGATAAATACTTGACATCATTTTCATGATGAAATGCATTAAAGCAGGTATTAAACGTGCACGGTAGTGTGGTGGTAGTGCTGCTCCCTCACAGTAAGAGGTCCCTAGGTGTACATTCAGTGTAGAGAGCTTTATGGCAGGTATGACGAGGCTCCAGAAAACTGGATGTATGAATGGGTATCACACAGGTTTAACTTAAATATTGTGTAAATGTTGGGTTCTTGATCTGGTGGTCGGATACACAAACACAGAATTCAACGGATGTTCTTCTGAGAGAGCTTTCTTTTTTGCATGCATGCTGTCTCTTTCTGACGAACCATACCCCCAGTTCCTATCCTTCCTATTTCTTTCTCCACATAACTAATCACCACACGATAAACATCTTTGTGAAATTAAAACTAGTTATAAACTTAGACCACTGAGTGTTCAGAACTTAAAAAAAATCTTCGTTATACATGTATAATTATGCAATCCATTCAGGGTTGCGCCCATCCCAGCAAGTATTGTGTGCGAGGCAGGAGCAAATCCTGAATGGGGTGCCAGCACATCGCAGGGTGAATATGAGCAACACATACACTAGGGTCAATTTAGCATAACAAAACCCCACATCCTACATGACTTTGAAAGGAAACTGAAGCACACCGAGTAAAACCAACGAGAAAAACATGTAAACTCAAGGTAGGGAACACCTGGGACCCCCTTGCTGTGAGGCAGCAATGCAACCACCACCCCACCATTTCCCCACATGTTTAATACATGCTTTAATGCATTTCATCATGAAAATTATATTAAGTATTTATCTTAGCATTCTAAATGTTCAGGGAGCGGGAATATCATGAGATTAATGTATTCTGTGTGGTGATTGCTGCCTGCACCTCCTCTTGCACTAAGTTCAGTTTAAGAAAGACATTAGATCGTTCCTGCCCACCCTCTCTTTTACATAGGAGTAAATAGTGATAGAATTCCCTAACCATTATTGTTAATAAAAGCAAATTAAATATATTGTTGCTCATAGTTAAATGATCCTGATGATTTGTTGGACCCCTCAGGGTGACCATTTGACTGTTAATTGTTTTCTTTATTAGTTTCTATTACTATGTCACACCAATCAAATATCTGACATCCTAATATCTAATGTCCACGCAGACTCATTGAATATTAGAATTTTATCTTATTCTATCCTACATGTAATTTTCTAGAAACGTACATCCTGTGAGTGACTACAATTTCATGGCAGTCAGATTGGTATTGGGGCAGTAGTGTCAATGGTTGGAAGGGGCATATAAAAATCTGTCCCATTTGAAAAAAAAACTAACTTAAATAACTAAGCAGATGCACTTTAGACAAGTCTACATGGTTTTGTTTTTTAGCTATTTTACTTTAGTTTTATCATACCATCCTAGGAAGAAGAATAAGTAAGCCTACATGTTATCTACACCGTATTATATTTATGATTCTGAATCCCAAGTCTGTTATTTTTTGTCACAGTATCTGATGTATCTGGACAAGGGGTTACTTAACTTACATGCTTAAGTCGATCATGTTCAGAATACCAATATTATAGTCATTATAGCTTGGTTTTCTAAAGCTGGATCATTTTGTTTCTTTAAAAAAATAAAATCCTACTACCAAGAAAATGGGTAATGTTTTTATAACTAATTTATTACAATTTGCATAGCTTCTGTCATGATTAATTAGATTTTACCAAAAAGCTGGCTACTAGAGTAAAATGGGGACATTTTATGGCAAATCATGAAGTGTAGTCAGGACAAAGTAAGAATTGATATACAGACAAAACAAAAGATGGGCTAGCAGCCAAATCAAAAGTCAGCCAAAACCAAAAGTTAATAAATCTCTCAGTGAAACTGACAGACACTACAGAACTTTTCATGGGATGAACCAGAAGTCTTCACTTTGTAACAAAGTTAGAACAACAACAGAGTGTGTCTCAACTTTACAGAAAATGGCCCATGAAAGCAAGTAGGTATGCCCCTTAACGACCCACTCATGCCAGCAGATGGAAAGCATATTCGAGTCAATCGTAAATGGTGGAGCAAAGATGACATCATCACACATCATGTAAGAACGGGAAAAGATAAAGTTAACGCATCGTGACAGCTTTCTAGAATGCAGTCTAGACAGACAATGTTGGTTTATGTCTTAGTTTTAAAGTCTGTTTTCTTAGATTGAGTATGAAAAGTAAGTGGTTCACCATTGGTGACACTCAGAAGAATTGGCCTACCAAGTGAATTATCACCGTATAGAAAATGTTTAGCATTCTTATTCTTGTAAGTTTCAAAATGAATGGAGTGGATAGCTGTCCTAAGCAGAATATATTAGGTGTGAACATGTTATTCAATGGTAGCATCCCTCTTTGCATTCTGATACGATTTCTTGCTAGCTCCTTAAATTTACCAGTTTTAGACCAAAATTAAGCTTCCATAAACAGGGAATACAAGAAATCCAACATATAGAGTAAACATTTAAGACTGATTAAGTACTATTTATCTTGATGTAATGTTTGTAAGGTGCACCCCTACTACCTTGTCTACTGCATCAAGACAGCAGTGGAGCAGTTCTATGCAGGTCGCATGTATTACAATCAGTCATTATGGATGGCCATTCTAAGTAAGATTTAAAGAAAATTCTAGATTTTTGAAGTAGGAAGTCAGCTGCATTAATTACTGCATTAGTATTGTAATAGATGAGAGGAGAGGAGAGACAACTCATTCCTATAGTGACACACATACAGTACATGTCATATTGGTGTGTGAACCAACAGGGAGCATTTCCCTTACAAAAGTAGGTTCAGGGACACACCTGTTAGCCCTTCTAATTTTTCTTAGACATGCTAGACTTATTTTGATTAAATAATTAGTTGTGGTTATTCGTATTTTCTTTGTTTATTTTACACCTCATTTTTTTGAACGGTATTATGTAACATTACTATTTTTAGCACAATTGCGTTTGTTTTTATGGTCAGTGAGAGCTGGTAAATCTAGGAAATACCCAGTTCTGGTCAAATGAAGCAAGCAATTGGCTGCTCTCCCATAAGGGTTTTAATTTTACCCTTTTACTGCTGTTATTAAAAGCTGCTCCTGATTGATCTGCCTGTCTCCCTGTCATTATAAATCTTAACAACTCACCAGCACATTTTGCTCCTCCAACAAAAATGTGTTTTTTTTTAAGTTTATTAGATTATTTTATACTGTATTTATTCATCAGGGGAAATTAAATATAACACTTTTTGATAATACAAATAGATCCCTTGGATGTATACTATAACAGCACAAGAGTATAAAGATCTATTCTGCGTAACATAAACATATCCTACCTCTTCAGCAGAACCCACCATATGTCCTGATGAGGAGAAATATCAGTGAATCAGTGCAGCAAAGCGGCACCCCGAGAATCAGTGCTGGGTCCTCTCCTCCCCTTTCCACAATGCAAAAAACGAAATCTAAGCAAGTGAAAAGTACGTATATCATGACGTTAAATCTTTTTTCCTTATTGTAAGAATTATTGACTTGTCAAAAAACTTGTATTTACAATTATTTAGCATGTTTTGAGAAATCTTGTCAAGTAAATTTTGCTTACCCCATTGGCAGATTTTTTGCTAAATAAAGTTTTTTTGTCTAGTTTTTGCATATGCATTTTTTGCAGTGCATATGCCAACTCACTTGGCCCTATCATCCAGTCCCATTGATTCTCATATCAGTGCTATTCCAATAGTACACACCTGTACCTGGCGTCCCTCCAGAAGACCACACGGTCTCAGTTAGAATTTTGACTTGTCTCATTGATAACTTTACCTGGATAAAGGAGCACCATCTCCAGCTAATCTTGACAAACATACATCTCATTGTTATCTCAGTCAGTCTGTCTGTTCAACATCCCACCTCTGTTCAACTTGGCCCATTATCACTACCACTCACCAAGTCAGTATGCAACCTTGGGGTGGACAGCTATCATTCATTGATCATACTGCTATTGTCTCTCACCCTTGTAGATTCACTCTGTATAACAACAAGATCAGACCATATCTGATGGAGTATGCAGCCAAACTTCTGGTCCAGGCATTGTTGTCCCACTTTGAGTACTACAACTCCCTGCTGGCAGTAGTATCTGCATGTGTTACTAAGCCCCTGTTGATGATTCAAAATGCAGTGCCAGGTCTGGTGTTCAATCACCGAATCAAACACATGTCACTTCTATTTTCAGGTTTGTGACACTGGCACTGTGTAGCAGCATGCATTAGGCTCAAATCTTTGATGATTTCCTGCACAATAGTCAATTTGGATCAGTCCCTATATGTGTAGGCACCCACTTAGGTTTGCTAGTGAATGGCATCTGGTGATATCACTTCTATCAGATCTCTTGTAGCTTCTTGCAGGTAGAACAAGCTTCCCACCTCCATCCAAACTTTCTCAATGTGTTTAAGGCATGTTTAAAGACTCTCGTGTTTTGAGAATTTCTCTCTAACTGTAACTGGCTGATAGGTTCTGGTGACTAAGGAAATATTACCTAGTTTTGTGGTGTTTAGAGCTTTTCACTTATAATGATCAATTTTGTAACCTTGTCCTGTAACACTTGTTCCCAAACAGTCCCAGACTGATACTTACTTGATTATACTAAATTATTTTGTAAGTTGCTTTTTTTGCCTGCTAAATGAATAAATATAAATGTAAATATAAAGAATTTAATTATAAGATGGAGTAATAGCTTAAGTGTATTTTCCTTTTCCTTTTCTTAAGGTAGCTTGTCATTACATTTATGGTTGGCTGTATTTTTAATTTTTTTTTTTGCAAAAGTTGTATTTTCTCTAATTCCCTCCTCCTTGTTCTCTTCTGAAAAAGTTCATTAACTTCCTCCCAACTCTGCAAAAGCTTGGCTGCTAGATACAGTGATTAATATTGCTGATGTGCTGATTTGCATATAAAACAGTCTCCACACTCCAGTAATTAAAACATGAACTTGCTTCAGTATCGTTTTAGTAGCAATGGCTTAAAGTGTGGATTAGATATAATTTTAGGCAGGTGCCATACAGCTGCCTTACTTATTTAATAGGCCCGTTTTAATATTTTAGAGTTAAAAAGGTTTTTCCCCAGGCTGTTTTTATGGCATGTCTAATTCTAATTGACTGGACCGCTCCACCCTATTCAATTCCCTGAATAATCTCATGCCTCTCCATTTAATGAAATCATGTGTGGAAATTGTGGCATCATCTCAGTACTGAAAAGCCATCTGAGCAATAGCGTACTGGGGATAAGATAAATATACAGACAACAGCCTGTTGTTTTTCACATAACTACATTCATTAAAAAGCAGAAAATAAAACACGATTTTGCAGTTGTCATTATTTCAGATGAAAAGGTTTTAGAAAATTAAAATCATGGCTGTGCTATAGCCTTTGACATTGTACTTTTATGATTATGAGCTTATTTAATCATATGGCTATGAAATGTATTTTTTATTAAATAGGCTTAAAGCATAGAAAGTTCAAGTTTCAGCTTCTTCTAATCCAGAAAAGTTTTTTTTTTCCTTTTTTTAGTCTATCACAAGATGTGTTATTAAAACAATGGCCCCATTTTATAATTCTAAAATTTTACATTTTTTCCTCTTACCTTATGTATTACTTTTTATGTTAAACATTCTAACACCTTCTCAAATACTGGGACTACATGCATGAAATAGGGCTGCCTTCTTGTACCAAACACCATCCAGAGACACATTAGACATACAGGACTATATTACAAGTGTCTATATTTATATATATTGTTAAAAAAAGCACAGCCAACACAGGCAGGTTACATGTCTTGTGCTGGGTTACATCGGGAGCCATGGTAATTTAACAAGAAACCTTGTGGCTTACAATCTAACACCTTAGCTACCAGGCCACACTGTTTTCCTATACACTGTGATGAACATCTCCCTGTGGGATGCTACAAGCTGTAATCAAAAAGCCCTACAAAATAACATGTTAAGAAAAGTAAGGATAAATACGAGGAGTCAATAAAGAACAAAACAAAGGTAATGCCACTTCCAACACTGTTTTCTACATGAGGTTTAATCCCCCTTTCAGTCTGCTGTGGTGGATCAACCATTTGCCCACATCAAATGCTAGGAATGTTTCCACTCACCACCTAGTTTCACACACTTAGCAAAATTATGGCAACATGACCTCTTGCTTGTAGACTTAATTTATTATGCTGCTGAACTGTAGATTCACTTTAGTCATTTACATGTGCAAATGCTCAGACCATGTAGAAAAATGCTGGTAGGACGTTCTTGCCTATGATCACAGCATGCATAATTATAGAATAAGTGAATTTGAAATAAATTAGATTGATATAACTTTAAGGTAACGTTTCATGAGTAATAATCAATAAAATGATGCAGGAAAAATAAATTCTCAGTGAACTCTCGGAACAAATGGTGTTTCACCATAGGCAGAATTCACACATAGCACATATTTGTTCATCTCATCTGCAAAATTCTTCTCCATGCGCAAAAGCATTACAAAATATATTTTGGTTCAAAGTGTGGAAAAGGGGAGGGGTGGTATTGACAAAGGGCACATACATGCAAGCACTCTGGAGGTGGCAACTTGTAAACCTCTGGTGTTCTGCTAGGCTCGGGAAAAGACAGAGTTATATTGGCAGGAACAGAAGATAAGACATAAACCAACGAGTTCCAGTGACTCCTGGAAGCAATCAGGTGGCGTGGAGCTAACCTGGACCATCACATATGCATGTTACATTACCAGTTGATTTACAATAAACTAGTATGAGTTAGGCTAGGGCTGGTTAATTCTTATTGTAATAATTCTACATGAATCAAGGTGCATTTTTGCCACCCAGCTATCCCTCCAAAACCTCTATGGTTTTTAAAGTCATGGTTCTTGAGTACCATGCCATGTTTCTAGTTCTTCTGTACTATTCTATAGTCCATGCCCCATGCTGCAACAATAAAAATTGGGACTTGAATTAGTGTCTGGGATTTGAAGGTCTGAGATGCCCTCAAGTGGTCACACAGGCAAACTTTTGATCTGGTCCAAATAGTGGATTTTCTCCTTTAAAGCTTTATTTGCATATTGTTGTATGTGAGGTGTCTCCAAATGTACAATTTATTGTACAACAAAGACTTAATGTTATTTTAATTGTCCAGCTTGATCACTAAATTATAAGTTATATTTTTATGGTTTCACAAAATGTGTATCTTTCCAAAATTTAATATGTTGCTGTTTCCAGCTTGTTGCCCTAAGAGATAAAAATACTAAGCATTATTCTCCATCTCACTTATTGTAGTACAAAATGGTGAACCGCTAAAACCAGAGCCAACATTAGATGCCATGTAAGAATTAGTTCTAATGGGATATCAGCCCACCACAGAACATGAGCACTCACTCACTCACACTTATTAAGGATCAATTTGAATGCTATTGGCAGTGCCCTGCCATCTTATATTAGGGTAGCTCGATACAATCATGATATTGTAATTTCCAGTCATTATGTGGAGTGCTGTTACCAAGTAAAACAAGGCAGTCACCATCCAAAAATACATAAAATGGAAATGCCTACACTCAGAAACAATAAACAGCAAGAAACAAAATAACAACTTATGGTAAGACTAGCTGGATGTGGTCTTTGGGACAAAAAACAACCTTAAGACTCCCTAGCAGTTTTACTATATTCGTGAACTTGGAGGGGCGTCAGCTGACTCTTAAGAATTACCTAGTGCAGAGGATGTGGACTCACCTGTGCTTGCTGCCCCACAGGCTTTCGTAAGAAGTACCATTGGCATATGAGTCCTATTAATCTTTGTCTCGAGAAAATATCTCCAGAGAGACAATGTTTTTAGTGAAAACTTCAAGCCTTGCCCTCTGTTGCTGAGGTGTTTCACTGGCACATTGTTGAGCCACAGTGTTTGATTTGTTTCAATGTTGTGTCTCATTATTTGATGTCATTAGCATGACGTTGCTGTTGTGTGGCGGCATTAGCTGCACACAGGTGTTCCAAAATAAGATCCGAAAAAATTTAAAAGTGCATGCATTGGCCATCTAGTGGCTCTGGCTGAATGTGAGCAGAGCAGACTGTTCCATACACACATACACAGGTCTTTCGTTTATACCTGTCTAATAATGTCACAAAAATAATGATAGAAAATAATAATATGATGACAATGAAAATATAAGTAGAATAAGTACAGGAATGAATTCAACCGATTCCAAATCCCCCAAACCACAATCTAAATTGAACATTGTGAGAGATGGCTGGGAGTTTATCCGAGCCAGCACCCCCAGGCCGCTAGATGGAGTCCTCCCTGAAGCATGAAGGTGCCCCGGATGCCTGCAGAGCATTATGGGAGATGGAGTGTGACTTCACAGCCCTGCTGGGTGCCATCGGACGACGCTGCAGGGGGACAAGGGGTTTTCTATTTTCCCTATAGCCTGGAAGTACTCCCTAGTCACGGGGACGGAAGAACTTCCGGGCTGAAGAAAAATAAGTTTTTAAGATTTTTTTTTCCGGGTCGAGCACTATTTAAAGGACTGTGGGAAACCCAGCAGACTGAGCCGGAGTTGGGAAGGATTGTGACGGAGCTGCTAGGTGGAGAGGAGGATTGATTTATTGTTGATTATTGTTTATTATTTATTTATTATTCTTTTTATTGTGGAGGTGGAGGTGCTTTGTGCAAATTAAAAATATTTCTGGAATTTTTACCTGTTGTATGAAAGTGTTGTCTGCGGGTTTGGAAGAGCGACAGCGACCCCTAGTGTCACAACATATACAATGCAAAGAAGTGATACACTCACAGGCAGAATCCCAAATAGTCACCTGAGCCAACAGAGTTCTCCTTTGCATCAAATGGCTAAGCCATTTTTTCGACAATCTGCAAAATCAGCACTGTGGACGCACTATGAAATGAGTGCTGCCTGAGGTAAAGAAATCTGGTTACATGTGCAGTTGTAAATCGCTTTAACAGTTTACTTCATTCAATAACATCATTTTGGAAAAATTAAATTAAATTATCTTTGTTTCAGTTGTCTTTGTCATATACTCCAATAAATGCTTCCAAATAACAATTCACAATCTCTAAGAGAAATGTCATGTTAGGAGTATAACAACAATGTTTACTTAAAGTGTAAAAACACTGATGATTGTGTTTACATTTTAAGTATTTGTAATAATTAATCTGTTCAAAAGCTGATATCCCCCAATGGATAAGAAGCTTGTGAATCTTCTCTTACACATTTTGACTTTGTTTGCTGGCAGAGGTTGATAACAGGATAACAAAGGAAATTGCTGTAATATCCCAACTGAGAACAACACTCTCTACAGCATTCTGTAAAAATAAATAAATAAATAAAACCCATGTGTTTAAAATTAACAGTGAATAATTTAATTATAAAATATTTAATGCATCTATATTTTTGTGTGTTATTTATTGTGCACTAAAAAAATTGTCCTCTTCTTGCGATGCACACTGGGTAAATAAAAGTACAATTACAGCTGTTAAAAAATACACTGATAAAGTGAAAGATAATATACATTTCTCTTTTAATGTTTGTAATTTTCACAAAAGTGGTGTCAAGTTATAAAATATGGATTTATTATATCATATCATCTAATAATGAGCTTGGAATGATGGATTACCAATGGCCTTGCCCTGGATAAGCAGATGGATAGATGGATGATGGATTGCTAATGGTCTACATGTGTGATGGGAGGTGAGTTGGAATTGGAAAGAGACAAGACAATGCTTGCCTGGGTGGACTATAGGAGAAAAGAAAGAAAAAGAATTCTTTGTGCGAACTTGGTAAAAAAGCTTGATTAAACATGTTTTATTTGAAACTGGGGCCTGCATTTGGGGTCTGAAGATCTGAGATCTCCCTAGTGGTTGCAAATTAATCTTCTATTTTAAGGCAGCATTTCTTTGTATATTACAGTGCACAAAGTCTCTTTAAATGTATAGTGTACAATAAAGACAATGTTATGTTAATTGTCCCGTTTAGTCACTAAATTATAAGTTATAATTTTCTTTTCATAAAATGTTTAGCTTTCCAAAGTTTTTTTATGATGTAGCTCCCACCTTCTTACCCAGTGTGATGAACATACTACACAAACATTATTATCCATCTCTTCATTGTTTGAACTCACATATTCCACTACAAAATGGAGGTAAGCCAGTCCATACATTAGATTCAATGTAGAAATCAACTCTCAATGGTGTGGCAGTCCATCGTGAACATGATCATTCAACCACTCACACTCATCTCTAAACTCATCTATCTGTTATCAACCACGTTTCCTAAATACAGACATGGATAAATTTGTTGGCACCTCTCCACAAAAAAACAGGAACCCACAATTGTCTCTGAAATAACTTGAAACTGACAAAAGTAATTGGCACCCATCATTGTTTATTCTGTATTCAACAAAAAATTGCAGAACCTTTAGAGGCATTCACTGCAAACAAGCAATTTCTATAGCTCTCAATGAGATTTCTGCACTTTTCTTGAGCCAGCTGTGTCAGGTGTGAAGGGGACCTTCTCAAATCTGCATGTTTCACTTCTTTCCATTGATGTTTAATATAGGATTCAAATCAGGGCCCCATAGTAGGCTACTTCAGAATAGTCCAATATTTTGTTATTAGCCATTCTTGAGTGATTGGGTCATTATCCTGTTGGAGGGTCCATGGCCTGTGACTGAGGCTGAGGTTTCTGACACTGGACAGTATGTTTCTTTCCAGAATGTCCTAATAGTCTTGGAATTTCATTGTTCCCTGCACAGACTCTAGGCACCTCATGCCAGATGCAGCAAAGCAGCCCTAAAACATAACGGGCCTTCTCTATGTTTCACAGTAGGTTTGGTGTTCTTTTCTTTGAAAGCTTCATTTTTTGTTCGTGGACATAGAGCTGATGTGACCTGCCAAAAAGGTCAGGTTTTATCTCATCTGTACAAAGGACATTCTCCCAGAAGCATCATGACTTCTCAATATCCATTTTAGCAAATTCCAGTCTGGCTTTTTTATGTTTTTTTCTTTCAACAGAGCACACAGTGGAGTTCTCCTGGGTCTTTTTCCATAGAGCCAACTGTCATTCAGAAAACGTTCAGACACTAATGGACCCTGACCTTGGAGCTCACCTTGCATCTCTTTGGTAGTTGTCCTTGACTCTTTGTCTACCATTCTCACTATTCTTTTGCCCATTCTGGGGTCAGTTTTTCTCTTAAGGTTGGCTACAGTCCCTTGGACCTTAAACATGTTAATAATTGTCACAGCAACATCAAGCTACTTGGAGATGGTCTTATAACCTTTGCCTTGTCTATAATTTTTTTTCTGATTTTCTCACACCAGTGAGAAACATTTCAGTGTAGGACATAAGATGATACCAAACAGCAGAGTGACCACTTTTCTCCATTTAATTAGGTTGAATAACTGTTTGTAGGATTGGGGACATGTGTGATGCCAATTTAAAAGGTTATCTATTTTGAAAAATCATTTAAATCTGATTATTTATGACCTTTTCTAGTGGTACCAACAAATGTGTACAGGCCATTTTAGAATATCTTTGTTGAATAAGCGATATTTGATCTCTTTCATGCTTACTTTGCATTATTTGATGATATATCAGAGGCATGCAGGTATACATGGGACAACTTTGTCAGTCTGGATTCACAAATAAAATAAACCCTTTATACTACAGTAAATGTTTTGGTTTGCATGATTGTTTAATTGACCAACTTGTTCTTAAAGAGATATAATATGAGGAATTTACTATTGAGTTTTGAGCACAGACTTCAAATGGATATTGAGACAAAATATGTTACCCACTTTTATTATAAAACCAAATTAACTAATTAAGTAATAACAAAGGACATAATTAATTAAGGCATATGCTGGAAGAGTCATTGGCAGCAACAGGGATCCCTTGGAATGGCGATTGGCAGCAACAGGAGCTCCTCAGTACAGTGCACGTAAACCCCTAAATTCCTGGTAGTTTTCTAAAGTACTTCTAATTAAATACTGACACACATAGAGATGTTTAACAATTGAAGTTATAAAACACACATACTTTCCCCTGAGTCATTTTACACCACTTTATATTATTTAGTTAACTTTTTCAGAAGACCTGAAAATATAAACACAGAAATGCAATACTAATTGTATGATATGAAAAATTACATGTTAATGATATAGTCAAAAACAATATCATGGTATTTTTGCTAAGGTATTATAGTACAATTTCTTATGTACACAAGCTAAGTGTTATTGCATTGTAATACATTTCTAACTATAATGGACTGGATGTGGTACTTTGCCCATATAACATGACTGAAAAGTAACATGCAGACTGATTATTTTCTTCCATTCATATTCTATGTTACATTCTCATATGTTTCCCCTATAGTGAATTCTTGCTTTCAATTTTCAATTAGGACTTTAGATTTATGGGTGCCAGAAGCTGTCCCACCTCTTGCATCAATTGTAATAAGAGAACTGAAAATTAAAGGCATGGTGAATATCTTAAAAAACGTTTTAATAGATCACCTCTGATATGACTTTCCAGTCTTTGTTTGTTCTGTAAGAACAACATGGTTTACCAGTGACATCTAAAAGGTAAATCTGCTGCCTTAACTTTAAGTTGTTTAATAAAATATTTGTTCGGACATTTATTTCACAGGATTTCAGCTGAGGTTTTAAGGTCTCCTCCTTTCTTGAAAGTGACAGTGCCTGCTAATAACTTGAAATTATTTGTTAAATACCTTTTTCCAAAACCTAATAAGCACATGCTTAGCTTAGTTTGGGTTCTATATTTTCTGTTTGTGAAGAAATCTTGCTAAATACACATATCATACTGCTTTATTTTATTTTCATTTTTTTGGAAATTTGATTAATTTTATTGCAATCATTCCATACAAATCAGTCAATTTTTACAAAAAGTAGGATTAAGAACAAGTCGACCTCTACCCCTGAAAGAGAGAGCAAGGCCAACAGAGTAAAACTTAAGGCTTGTAAACATACCTAAATTGATGTTTGATAAGCCAATAGAGATAAATGCAGAAGAAAAAGAAATACAGAAATAATTGCTTCCTCTGTGCTTTAGGAGCTTATTCTAAAATATTACTGATTAGATCCTGCCATGTTTTGAAAAAAATCTGTACAGATCCTCTAACTGAGTATTTGATTTTTTCCAATTTCAAATAGTATAAAACATTGGTTTCCCACTGACTTAAAAGAGGAGAGTTAGGATTCTTCCAGTTTAGCAAAATAAGTCTACGTGCCAAAAGTGTAGTGAATAACACAGTCACAGTTTATTTGTCCTTCGCCACTTTAAACCCATCTGGAAGAACCCCAAACACAGCTGTTAATGGGTAAGGAGGGATTGTGAGACCAAGTCCAGAATTTTGGTCCAGAATGATGTTAATTTGGTGCAGGCCCAGAACATGTGACCCAGTGAGGCTGGGATTTGATTGCAGCGTTCTCAGGTTGGATCTTGCCCTGGAAACATTTTGGAGAGTTTTAGGCGAGACAGATGTGCTCGATATATAATTTTGAGTTGAATAATTGTATGCTTTGTGCATATGGAGCTCGAGTGAATTCTCTGCATTGCTATTTTCCACTCCTTTTCTGATATATTGAGAGATCTTTTTCCCAGTGTCCTCTTGGATCTTTGAAAGGGAGGGACTGTAAAATAATTTTATATATTGCAGAGATGGTGTCTGAGTCCTTGAGATTGAGCAATATTTTTTCCAGCATGGATGAGGGTGCAAGATGAGGAAAATCGGGAAGGTTCTGTTTAACAAAGTTCCTAATTTGAAGATAGTGAAAGAAATGTGTAGCTGGAATGTTAAATTTGGAATGTAATTGTTCATAGGATGCAAAGACGTTGTCTATATAAAGATCTCTAAGCAAGTTAATCCCAAATTTTTCCAGATATTAAAACTGCATATGTTTGTGAAGGTTGAAAGAGGTGGTTCTCTTGCAGAGGTGCCACAGATAAAAGCTTCTCCATCTTAAAATGCTTTCTACATTGGTTCCATATTCTGAGTGAGTGAAGCACAATTGGGTTATTAGTATATTGCCGATAACTTGCATTTATTGAAGCATAGAGGAGAGAATATAAAGAAGTACTGCAGGATTTTACTTCTATTGCAGACCAAGCCTGTGTATGTTCTTCTATTTGTGTCCAGGTTTTATAGCTTGTATGTTTGCTGCCCAGTAATAAAACTGGAAGTTAGGTAGAGCCATGCCACCTTCTGCCTTTTGTCTTTGTAGGGTCGCTCTTTGATACGTGGATGTTTTGAGTTCCAAATAAATGAGGTTATTGTTGAATCTAATTGCTTAAAAAATGATTTATTGATGTATATTGGAATGTTTTGAAATAAAAAAGGAGCTTAGGAAGAATATTCATCTTAACAGTGTTAATTCTTCCAGCTAGAGTGAGATGAAGGGTTGACCATCTATGCAAGTCTTGCTTAATTTTTTCCATGCAGACGGTGAAATTTTGTTGATAAAGAGCTTTATGTTTACTTGTGATGTTTATCCCTAGGTATTTAAACTGTTCTGCAATGATAAAAGGTAGGGTGTCTAATCTAATATTATATGCTTGAGAATTCACTGGAAAGAGTACACTTTTATTCAGATTAATTCTGAGACCAGAGATCTTTTGAAATTCTGTGAGTGCTGTTAAGACTGCAGGCACAGAATTTTGTGGGTCTGATATATACAGTACCATATCATCTGCATATAGAGAAATTTTCTGTTCCAGTCCTTCTCTGATAATCCCCTTTATCTGATCAGCATTTCGACATAGTGGTTCAATGGCGATTGCAAACAGTAGCGGTGACAAGGGGCATCCTTGTCTGGTACCACGTTCTAGTTTAAAGTAGTCTGAACAAATGTTGTTGATACAAACTGAAGCTTCTGGATTGGTATACAGTAGTTTGATCCATGCACAAATGTTCGGGCCAAACCCAAATTTCTCCAATGTAGTAAAAAGGTATTTCCATTCAATCATGTCAAATGCTTTTCTGCATCCAATGATAATAATATTTCTGGGGTGTTTGACTTTAGTTGGTGAGTATATTACATTAAACAGGCATCGAAGATTTGAAGATAAGTGTCGACCCTTGATAAATCCAGTTTGATCTTGTGATATTACCGAAGGGAGCACTTTCTCCATCCTTCTAGCTATGATTTTTGAGAGTATTTTAATCATTATTCAAAAGTGAAATTGGTCTGTATGATGCACATTGTAATAAGTCCTTATTTTGTTTAGGAAAAACGGTGATTAATGCTTGGCGAAAAGTTTGAGGAAGAGTTTGATTGTCTCTGGCTTCTGTAAATGTTGCTAATAGGAGGGGAGCTAGCTGAGTGGAGAATTTCTTATAAAATTCTGCAGGGTAGCCATCAGGGCCTGCTGCTTTCCGCCTTGAAGTGACTTTATAGCATCTAGTAATTCTGATAATGCCAGAGGTTTATCCAGTTTCTCCTCACTAAAAGCGTCTATTTGTGGTATCTGTAATGTATCCAGAAATGCATTAGATTGTGTATTGTCTTCTTTAAACTCAGTAGAATATAAGGATTTATAGTAGTCTCTAAATGTGTGCATTATATTTTTGTGGTCGATGATTTTGTCTCCGTTCGTGTTGGTGATTACTGGGATTGCGTTGCGGACTTCTTGCTTGTGAATTTGTTGAGCTAAAAGCTTATTAGCTTTCTCTCCATGTTCATAGTAATGATGTCTGGATTTATAAATTAGTTGTTCAGTTTCTTTAGTTGTCAAGAGGTTTGAGTTCTGAATGCAGAGCCTGCCTTTTCCTATGTAGAGCCTGCTTGGAAGCCTGGCATGTTCTTCATCTATTCTAGTAATTTCGCTTTTTAGCTCTGCTACTTTCTTGGTTTCTAATTTATTTCTGTGGGAAAGATATGAGATAATCTGTCCTCTTAAGAAGGCCTTAAGAGTTTCCCAGAGTATTCCTGCAGAAATCTCTGAGGATGTATTTGTCTCTAGGAAGAAACTGATTTGTTTGGATATAAATTCTGTACAATTCTCGTCTGCTAATAGAAGCGGGTTGAGACACCATCTGCGAGGTGAGTGTGTGGGGCATAGTAACTTTAGCTCCAAGATCAGAGGTGCATGGTCAGAAATAACAATAGCATGTATTTGCAAGATTTAATCTAGGCAAGAAATTATTATCTATAAAGAAATAATCAATTCTTGAGTAGCAATGATGTACTGGTGAGTAGAAAGAATATGTTCTTGAGTTTGGGTTTAAAAACCTCCAGGGTCTGATAAGTTGTGATCAGTTATAAACTTTGTAATTATCTTTGCAGTGTTAGATGTCATCCCCCCTGTGATAGAAGTCCTATCTAAGAGTGGATTTAAAACACAATTAAAGTCCCCAGCCATTATAATTTTATGAGTGTTCAGATTGGGAATGGATGCAAATAAATTTTGTATAAATTCCTTATCATCAACATTAGGTGCATAAGCATTTATCAAAATCATTTTACAGTTAGATAAGTTACCCATGACCATCACATATCTCCCTTCAGGATCCAATACTACATCTGATGCTACAAATGAGACTGTTCTATGTATGAGAATTCCCACACCTCTAGTTTTCTTTGTAAAGCTAGAATGGAACATTTGGCCAGTCCAGTCCTTTTGCAGCAGGAACTGATCCTTGCTTAGTAAGTGGGTCTCCTGTAAAAATACTATTTTAGCATTTAAACCTGTTAGGTGAGAGACTACTTTCTTTCTCTTTAATTTGTGATTCAGGCCTTTAACATTCCAGCTCACAAAGTTAACTGTCCCATCATGGAGACATTGATTCTGAATTTTTGATGTCATTTTATAGTCTTAACTGGAAGTGAGACAGCTTTAACCTTAATTTCCTATTTCCCCAAGAGTTATTGCCATGCAGCCTATTGTTACGTTGGTAGTTATAATTATAAAGATTAAAAGGATAGATTAGGTATAGATATAGCCTGCTCTCTTTCTCTCCCCCCTTAACCCCCCACCCTCCCAATTTGCCTCCCCATGAGGCTAGACCCCACTTCACACAGTCCCGGTCCTCTGACATACCCAGAGACAGAGCACGTCCAAAGCAAAACAAGCCCCTACGCAGCGGCGTTTAGGATTAAAAATAGAGATATCTATTACCAATATAGTCTAAATACTATATGCCTAAAATATAATCATTAACAAACTATGAACTTAAAATATATATAATCTTCAGCAATCTTAATGTATTAAGATAATAAACCTGGATAATAAACTTGGGGAATGGTGTTAGAAAGTGGTCCAGAATAAGCATAGTAAGTCTTAATGCAATAATAGCAATAACAATAAACGAAGGTTATGATGTTAAACAGTCTCGTTTAGGGTTGAGAAAAAATAAGATAAAAAAAATAAAAGAATTAAGCACAAACATCTATAACTGTAATTAAAACATAAACAGACAGCGTTCAAGTAATAATGAGGATATATAATGATAAAAACCCGTTTAACAAATAGATCAGACAGTAGGTTATTTATCCTTGCCATATCATGACAGGCTATGACTCACTATTGTGTTTCAGAATAGTGCCAGGATCAGCTTTCTTAATTTCTTTTCTGCTTCTTCCTTGTTGGCGAAGACATAGAATTGACCGTGCAATTCCACTTTCAGTTTGGCACTATACATGTATTTGATACTGGCTTGCCGTAACCCCTGTTTGATATTGTAGAAGGCTGCGCGTTTAGTAGCTGTTGCTGGAGAGAAATCAGGGAAGATACGAATGTGGTTATTTTCATATATAATCTCTTGCTTGTGTCTGAGGAGTGCCATCACCTCTAGCTTAAATAATAATCTCTCAAAGCAAATAATAAAAGATCTAGGTCTAATGGTATTTGATCCGCGTACGCGATAAGCTGCTGCTATCTCAGAATCTGTGTGAAGGTCCTCTCCAATTATTTTAGAAAAAAGTTCAGCTACGAATTTCACTGGGTTTGGACTTTCTCGATTCTCAGGTAGACCTTCGATTCTAATATTATTCCTTCTGCTTCTATCTTCCAAAGCAGCAAGTCTGTCTCCGAGTTTTTTGCATTCGGAGCTGGCAGTTGTTGCTTTTTCTTCAGTACTGGCAGCTAGATTTTTGGATGATTCAACCGAGTCGTGAATGTCTCCTTGACATCCTCCAGTTGATCAGCAAGTGTGCTCAGTTTAGACGAGGTTTCCTAAATGTGCTCTTCAATTTTACCCACCATATCTTTAAAGGCTGCCTCAAAGCGAATACATATGCATTCCTCCAAGTCTTTATTATCCTGCTGCCGCATCTGTTGCAGCTTCTCATTTGCTTTTTTCCTTGCCTTCTCATTTGCCTTCTCGCTTTTCTTTATATCTTTCTTTATCTCTTGCTTGAGCTCTGCTTGAGCTTGCTTGAGCTCAGCGATCATCACCTTCAGTTCAGACAGATCATTTCTGCTTTCGTGCACCGTATGTGAGGCTGTGGGCTCTATTGCAGCTGGTGTTCCCGGCTCGCATGAAGTACTTGAGAGCACGGACTGCAACGTCTTTTCCAGGTTCAGATGATCTTCTCAATCGGCGAGCTATCATGACCTGCGTCACTCGCACTTGTACTTTTGCTCCCCATTTCGCTCTCAACCGGAGCCGGTGCAGCGGACCGTGGTCCCGAGGAGTCTGGGCTTTCGCCCATCTGATCCAGGTCAGTCTCTGAAAGGCCGTATCTTGAGCTTGAACTTGGGCTTGCCGATCTAAGCTTGGATGTAGCTTTTGTTTTCATTTCTTTCTGAACCCCTTTCTTGTTGGCCATGTTTATATATGCTTGCATATGCTGTAGTAGTACCCTCAGGTTGGATAAATACAGGATACCTCAGGATAATAAGCAGATAATATGAAAAATAACACCGCTGCTAGCGGAGCTCCACTTCAGACGTCCATCTCTCGCAACGGACGAGACCAAATATATATATATGCCATGAGGGACCGGATGTGGGTCTACGCCCACCCTGGATCACGTGGGGGTCGCCTTCCTGGTTGCTCTGGGGGCCACGGGTACAGGGCATGGAAGCTCCACCCTGTAGGGGTCCGTGGTCACCGCCAGGAGGCGCCCCAATGCCTTGGGGACCTGTTACCCCAGCTCTTCCTGGTGTGGCAGAAGTGCTGGGCTCCAGGGCTGTTCAGGCAGCGGGGCGCCGCCTGGCGGTGACCACGGGCCCCTACAGGGCTGGGCTTCCATGCCCTCTACCCGAGGCCACCAGCAGAACCAGGACGGATGCCCCCTCGCGGTCTGGAGGAGGTACAAGCCCTCCTCTGGTCCTCCTGGGGTGCCACAATATATCTAATGTAATAAGAGAAATGAAAATTAAAGGCATGGTGAATATCTTAAAAAATGTTTTACTAGATCACATCTGATATGACTTAGTTGTTAACAAATCGAGTCTTTGTTTGTTCTGTAAGAACAACATGGTTTACCAGTGACATCTGAAAGGTAAATCTGCTGCCTTAACTTTAAGTTGTTTAATAAAATATTTTTTCGGACATTTATTTCACAGGATTTCAGCTGAGGTCTTCAGGTGTCCTATTTTCTAGAAAGTGACAGTGCCTGCTAATAATATGAAATTATTTGTTAAATACCTTTTTCTGAAACCTAATAAGTGCATGCTTAGGTTAGTTTGGGTTCTATATTTTCTATTTGTGAAGAAATCTTGCTAAATACACATATCATAGTGCTTTATTTTAAATTATAGCAATCAGAAACATTCATTTGCCCAAAGAGAAAGAGTGTCTTCAGCCCAAACAGATTTGGAGAAACTGAGGAGGAAGCAGCAATTGCAAAATTCAGCCACCTGCTCAGCAAACAAGCTACAAAAATGAGGCTGTCAAGAAATCTCACATATAAAGGTGGTGGAGAGAAGACTTCATGGTAGACTTTGCCATCCAGATTGTCTAGTTGCCACGTTTAAGACTGCACCAGCTGGATTTTAACATCAATGCTACTACAATGATCCTGGGTAAATCACACAGCCTGCTTCTATGTCTATTTGTTAGGCTTAAGCCAGGGTTTCTCTCCTGGCTTATTTTTAATTTTCTTTCGTCAGTCTTCTTTGTTCTTTTTCCGGTATCATTTGTTTTCCATTGTTTTTTGTAATGTTGCTCTCCTCTTTTAATTTGTTTTTTTTTAATTCTCTTATTATTCTATTATTGTTTAGTTTCTATAGGCACTTTTCCGCTGCAGAAACTTAAGTTCCTGTATGATGTAGGTGCTGGGCCAAATTGTGGTCCCTGGTCACTTCTATGTGTTGCTTTTCCACTGCACAACAGGAACTGTAACCTTTATGCAAAATATGTGACATTCAAACAAAAGTAATGTGGTGCGAAGTGAGATGCGTTAGGGAGTTTACGGTCAAACCCCCCCCATCGACTTATTGCTCCAGTGTGGAACATGGCATGGCGCATCAGGGAGACAGCTATAAAGAGTGATGTAAAATGTGACTCTCCATCTTCACCAATAACTCTCCAATGTCCAAACTTACATATTTGTAAGATGACACCAGTGCTTCGGGTCAACCGATCAGCACAATTCATCACCTGTGCCCTACCAATGATAGTTCCTGGTTTAACAAAAAGTACATACTGTGGAGTAGGAGCTAAAAAAATGTACCAGGGACGACAAAAGGACTGAGTCGGAATGCTACAAACATTCATGAGTTTCTAAAAAGTCCTTGGTTTATGAAAAAAGTTCCTGCATTGGGAAAGCACCGAATGTGTGTATTACTGTGCTCCTATGTACTATGTTTGGGTCAGTCTTCATGGGGGGACTGCTCCCAGCCCTGTAAAGGTTTATGTGGTTCTTTTGAATGAGCTCTGGCAGAGGTGGTGATTATTAACTGTAAGTATTGTGCTCTTGTTTTTGTTTTTACATCTCTTGGGGAATCACGCACAAAATACACAGGACACAGGTGAACAGCATGACACATATAGATGCTAAACAATAAACAAACAGAATAAAAATAACAAATAATACATAATTAAACAAACAGTAAATGAACATCCATCCATCTTCTGCTGCTAATCCAGGTCTGGGTCATGGGGGCATCAGTCTGAGCAAAGATGTCCAGGCATCCCTTTTCCCTGCCACGTCTTCCTCCTCCAGCTCCTCCAGTGTGATATAATCTTCCCAGTGTGTCCTTGTTGTGCTCCTTGATCTCCTGGTTAAATATGCTAGAAACGTCTGGGAGGAGTCCAGGAGGCATTCTAATCAGACACCCGAACCACCTCAACTGGCTCCTTTTGATGTGGAGGAACAGAACCTCTGCTTTGCAGAACTTCTGCTTTAAAGTCTCCCCAAACCTCTGCACTCCTCACCTTATCTCTAAGGATAAGCAAGTGAACAAAACAATATTATAAAAAACAGTAGAAAAAAGTAAATGATAATGGTAAAAGAACAAACAAGACAGAAAAAAGAAAATTAAACATAAGTCAGTGGAGGAACCCAAGGAGGACCATGGCATACCGATAACACCATTGTACAAAGATGTAAACAGTTGTACTGCAAACATCTGATTTCTATAATGCTTTGGATGAAAGCATCATCTAAATAATTGCATAATATGGTGTGACAGGGGACTGATCAAAACAGGAGATTATTATTTGTCTTTTAAATGTGCCTGCAATAGAAAAAAACACTATTGGGTAAAATCACTATTGATATGGGATTTTTGAGTCTTACTATATGTCAGAGTTCAACTGTACATCTGTACTTCCATTTTCTGAATCTACTTTGTCATGGGTTATAGTCATATTGAACATTAGGCCAAAAAGATGAGATGTCGGTTCAACCCAGGTACATTCATTCCTACATAAGCACATCTGAAAAGACAAATTGACATACATGTGTTTGAGAAGCAGAAGGAAATGGGAATACTGTATCTGTAAGACACAAGGAAACCCTCTACATTCACAGAGCTATTTTTACTTAAAAGTAACTTTCTTTTTCATGCTTATGCTGCCAGACCAAATTACTTTCTTACACAATGTATAATAATTCCATCTATGCATGTGTCAGTTGCAGGGTGGATCACACTCTAAAGACTTTGTATAAATGTTATAATTGGACAGAGATCAGTAATGAAAGAACTCTCCTCATACATAATGCAGAAGCTCTGCAGACCCCTGGATCTATATGACTCCGGGTACGAAGGTGGTGAGATAAAGATGTCTCATCAAGCAATAAACTAAGATGACTCAACAGTGTTACTCTATTTGAACAATAAATACTTTTTGTAATTTTTTGAATGCCGGCTTTCAATTTACTATATTAGAGCCAATTTTAATTTCTATAGCACTTTGGGTTTATTCTCTGACATCACAAAACCTTAGAAGGCAAATGTACCATTTTGAATCACACCTATTTTATTCTTTTTTTTTGGCTTTGCTTCATCTTTTACTTTTCTTATTTTAAAGGGAAAGTACAAAATAAGACTGATTTTTACAGTATGTTAATGTTAACTTTAGAATGCTAACTAAAGAGTTCACAGACCTGGAATACATTTAGTCGTTTCCAGTGATGATTCAATTATTCTACTAGCCTGCTTTATTTCTGGTTAAAAGTAAGCTGTGGAAAAGCAATGCATTAATTTGAGTGGTTCTTCTGCAGGACTGGTCAGTGTCTTTATAACTAATAGTCATTGCATTGGGAGAGTTAGAAGGATGCATGAAAATGATAAATTTCTTCTCTTCTGGCTGTAGCTTCTGCTTGATATATTGTCTCATTTTTGTTCTTTCGGAGGTCGAGGAAGCACAGTTCAGAGTTGCTCCTCTTTTTTTGGTTGCTAAGGAACTGATTACTCATGTGCAAAAAATGTCTGTGTTCTCAGAAATGTGTTTACTTGGGATATTTTATAGGCAATAATCCATAATAAAAATGACTATGACAATCAGGAAAAATAATGTCTATATAGACGCAGTTTACGCAAGAATGTTAGAATCAGCTGGTTATAAAATGCATTGGTTTTAGGGCAGTCAATACATAACCATAAATGTGGTCAAACTGGTTAGCAGATTTTGTACAAATGCTCAAATTGTATTTGTTTTAGATATAGCAATCAATAAAATATCCAATCTAGCAACTATAAGCATATAATACATTTCTGCTCAAATGAGACACCTTTTTGATTAAGTGCCATCAAAAATATTCAATATTTGCAAGAATTTTTCCAACTTAGTCTGTAAACTGTTACCCTGCCAGATACAACTCTTGCAAGTGAACATAAGGATATCTGGTGAAATCCATTGCTGCCTTGAATACATAAGTCTGATGTTTTTCCTGATTTTACAAAAATGTTTAATTTGTCGTTGGCAGTATTCAAAATATTTCTATTAATTGTGCACTTCCGGAGTGTAAGTATGATTCACCTGTTGTAATTTACATTCAAACAATGTTCATGAAAGCTAAGTGTTTTGGCATCTAGTGATTAAATATAATCTGAAACAGGTAAGAGAAAAATAAAAAGCAAAAATTTGAATGAAGAGACTTGATGAAACCGACAAGTTTGATTAGGCTAAAATCGGAGACATTTCGATGATTTTTGATCCACCATTCCTTGCCTTATAAGCTGCACTATATGGCCAAAAGTCTGTGGACGCTTGAGATCGCGTTTATAAAATTTTGCACGAAAATACATGTTTGCTAAAAAACAGAAAAATGCGTATGCCAATTTACCTTTATATACTGTATGTGTGTAAATGTGTGTATGTGAAACCCCACATAGTTTCCACCCTGAAACAACCACACAGTATATGGACAGCCATGCACTTATGCAATCAGAATGCTGCAGAACTTCACCGGCTGGTATAATAGCTTCCCTCCTGATGCATTGAAACACCACCATTTAGGAGTACTGTATGGCTTTGCAATGCAACTTAGCGTGCAAGATCACGCACAGAACTATAGTACCTCTCCTTGGCATTCTGGTGGTCAGGGAAGGGAATAAAACACCAGTGTCTGAGCGGATAACATTGTCACCTGGCACATTGAATGGCATGATTGCTGTTACAATTAATAGTACAGGTCATATGAAACACTGACATTTCAGCCAATTATATTACTAACAAGCCAGACACTATATATAATACCATCGTGTTTGCCAAAGCTACTTTGCCTCAAAATAATTGAGCACTGACCCTCATCTTGGCATCACAGATAACTTGTGTGTCACGGAATGTCATTTCTTACGGTTAATAAAAGCAGCTTCATTCTTACTAGATGCCCTTATTGTAATATGAGTACAGTAAATTATCACAGTTATGTTACGAGAACTGGACACTACTGCAAATTACCTTTTTACATTTGGATAAACAGGTTGTGTTTTGTGCATGTACACCCACACCATATAAAAACTGGATATAGTGCCTCGTTGGGCCTCGTTAATGACTTCCAGCACAGCGGCCATGATGGTTTGAAGCTGGGTTGAGATATTCCTGACCTGTTGTCCAGCGGCCTGAGAACTGACATCAGGTGGTCCATACAAACTGAGACAAAAACAAAAAAGATTTTTAGTTAAATATGCAGTATTAGCCCACTAAAAAGTGAAGTAAAATACAATCTGTACACCATATTCATCACTTTTAAGGTTTAGTATGTTTGTCACGTCCACACACATTCTCTAATAAAGGCTTACTGATATGAATTATTGTATGCATGAGTTGTCATTTAGCTGGTTGTCTGCAGTTCTCTGGTTGATCAGGAGTGTTATAATTTCCCACTTTTGTAAATATATGCAAGTTCTTTTATAAATCCTAACATTTGTGTAAAATGTGGCATATGTTCATTTCGGGTCTATTTTTTTGTGTAAGCAAGTTTTATAAATCTGAACCCTGACCATCCCATCTGTATGAGCTTGATGGTGTGGAGCTAACCCGGACACAGACAGGCATGAAACAGGTTCAGCACAACATCCGGTTTTATTTACAATTTTGTGCACAAATACCAACACCAACAAACACAATCCAGTCCCTTTTCAGCCACCAGTCCATCCACCTCCACTCCTCTTCAGGCTTTGTCTTTTTCCTCCTCACTCTAGCCATTGAATTGTGGGGACTGGCCCCTTTTTTACAGGGCACCCGGAAGAACTCCACTTGCCCAACGAGCTTCTTCCGACCACACTTCTTGGTGTGTGGGAAGTGTGGCCAAATAATGCCCTGGAAAGGTGCATGTGCCCTTTGCTAGAAACCAAGGGGCTGCCCTCTGTTTGCCCGGGGGTGAAACTGTCCTGAAAATACTCTGTCCCCAGGTACTTCCACACTTCTGGGCATCCCAGCCAAGTAAGGGTTCCTGCCACCTACCACAATAGACATCCAATTACAAAACAATGGGCATTAATATGGAGCCCCCATCCCCCCAACCCGAAAAAAACACAGATTGTGGCTGTAACTGCCTCTTCTCTTCTGGGAAGGCTTTCAACAAGATTTTGGTGTATGTCTGTGGATATTTGTGCCCATTCAGGCAATAGAGCATTTGTGAGGTCAAGTACTGATGTTGAACAAGAAAACCTACCTCACAATTAACCCCAATGCCGTTCAACAGTGCGGAGATTACCACTCAGTGCAGGCCATTTGAGTTCCCACATCTCTTTATAGACCTGGCTTTGTTCACAGGGACACAACCAGACTGGAGCAGAAAATGGCCTTCCCCAATCTTTTGCCACATAGTTGGAAGTTCACAATTATCTTAAATGTATTTGAAGCCTCAGCAGTACCCCCAAGGGACATAGCCTAGACCTTGAAAAAAACAACCCAAGGCAAATATACCCTCCTCCACCACACTTTGGAAGATAGTGTTCCCCTGGCATCTGCCAAACCCAGATTTGTCCATCAGACTGCCAAATAGTGAAGAATGATTCATTACTCCGGAGAACATGTTTCCACTGCTACAAAATCCAATGGCACTGTGCATTACACCACTCCAGGCAATGCTTGTTAATGCACCTAGTGATCTTAGGCTTGTGTGTAGCTGCTCGGCAATGGTAACTCATTTGTGGAAGCTCCTGACACACAGTTCTTGTGCTAATATGGACTACTGAGGCAGATTGGAACTCTGTTGTGAATGATGGAACAGAGCATATCCAATTTTTACTTGCTCTGCTCTTGGTGGTCCTGGTCTTTAAGTTTGTGTGATCTACCATTCTGACTGAGCTGTTGTTGCTTCCTTTTCACAATAATAGCACTTACGATTGACCAGGACAGATCTAGCAGAGCAGAAATTTTATGTACTCGGTTGGCTGGCAGCCTGCCCGGGATTTGTTCTTGCCTTGTGCCTTGTGTTGGCTGGAATTGGCTCCAGCAGACCCCCATGACCCTGTGTTAGGATATAGTGGGTTGGATAATGGATGGATGGACTATGACAGTGCCCTTTTTAAAGTCATTGTGCCCTTCAGAACAACCCATTCAACTAAGAATGTTTGTCAATGGAGATTGCATGACCTCATACTTGATTTTATGCTCCTGATAACAATAGGTGCAGCTAAAAAACCCAAAAAGTAAATACTGTGAAGAGATAATCATATACTTTTGTTTGAGGGTGTAAGAGCCATTTGCTAGTTATTTAAGGAATATTAAATGTTTGTCTATATGTTGGTGCATAGTCTATGGGAGGTTCTTACAACTCCCACAAGCTGAATTGAACTGGTATATTCTATTTCTAGCCTCTCTGAATATAGATTAGCATCAGTTAGTGGCCTGCCTTGCCAGGTGTAAGGTACGGCGGGCACACGGTTTTAAACCGCGTCTTAACATGTCCTATAGCATGAACGTTAATATGCTCTATTGAACGTGCAGTGCCGTACTTTTAGAGAGTACTGAAGGCAAAGTAAAGTATCTTTAAGTAAAGAAACAACTGAAGTTTGGCAAGAAAAGCTAAGTTTAGAGAAAAGACATTTTTTCCAATTTTCTTTTTTTGCCTTTTATTCTAAGTGTGTTACCAACTTCTTTATTTATTCTTATGTGGACTGTTTGTTTCTGAATTTTCACTAAATCTTTTAAAACAAACTTTTAGACTAAGAGATTTCTTTCAGCACGTGTTTGACCCATGCTTGATCCTGCTTTACTCCCCAGCAGCTACAGAGGGATGTATTTACAAAAACGTAAATCAGTGTAACACAAGGAGCTTATCCTATGTGTCAGAACTAAAATTTTAAATGAGGGTTGTAAGAGTAATTATGAAGAATACATATTGGTATATTTGTCTTTCAAAACCAAAACAGATCCCCTATATACAGCATCTAAAACTACATGAATACACATATAGCAATGCTGTTTTCTCAGAAAAAAAGTAGGTTTAAATGATCAATTACAGTTTTCAAAGATCTAAATTATAACTTACAAACAATATCCACACCACCTTTCCAATGAGAAAATTTCCTATTCTGCCTTCCCTTTCCTAATAGTAATTGACTTTTGCCACCTCCTTCATCCCCCAAGGTTTGTTTTTCCATCTATAAAGCCAAACTCCTCATCA
This sequence comes from Polypterus senegalus, assembly GCF_016835505.1. Lineage (NCBI taxonomy): Eukaryota > Metazoa > Chordata > Cladistia > Polypteriformes > Polypteridae > Polypterus > Polypterus senegalus. Next base: position 60,548,658 of record NC_053155.1, read on the forward strand.
CTTTACAATGTACCCCGATGTATAAATTCACATTAGTCTTCTATGCGCAGGTCAGCCACCATCAGTAAGGTCATGTTACAAATGGTGCTACATTGAGGTCATACTTTCTCTTTCATATGGCACAAGACCTATTCCATATTCCTAGGAAATATTAATGTATCAAGGAAAGTCTCCCAAGGGCTTCCAGGGCTGTGACCCATTTTTGAAATACAAGGTATAAGCAGTTTGTAAAAGCATGAAGGATTATTCATTATTGTGATATAATTTACAGTGATGAAAACTGGATTAATAATTTGTTTAATCAATAATTCCTGCAAGATAAATAATCTTTACTTCTAGTTGAGCACTTTAACCAAGACATACAGGCAATTTTAGAGATGTGATAGTTTTGGATAGTTGTTTTAAAGATTTTCCCTGAGAACTATATTTATGGCTGCCACGTGTATGTAATCTTTTCTTACAGAGGGTAAATTTATTAATAATGGTGTGTCTTACAGAAATAAGCAAATTAACAAAATATCTTACACTTGTGTTTATTTATAACAATAACGAGCATATTAATGTCTTAGTAAAATGAAATTATTTAGTCTGAAATTCCCAATATAGCAGAATTTTCCATAAATATATGTAGCCTTTGAATACTCACAGAACTGTAATGAGCTATATTGTGTCATTTATAACCTAATATTACCATCTGGGAGTGATTTTACTCTATGACATAAACAAATAATATTACATTGATTTCTTATGATAAATATAAACCACCCATTGCTTTAGTTTTATGGTTGGCCTGATCTGCTCAGGGTAACAATTAATCTGTAATAAGCTTCTAAGAATTGATACTAATAATCCATTATTTCTTGTTGCCTCTGGTGCCATCTTTTTCAACTGTCAGTCTAAAAATTCCAATACATACATTTCGATATTATTTGTTGGCCACAAACTTAAATTGCTAAATAATTTAAATAATAGAATTTTTGCGATTTTATAGCCTTTTAATTTGGGATAGCCATTTGCTGTAAAGCTGCAGTTGTGTTTTTAACTTAAATAAATGGTCTCAAGATTTAAATAGCATTGAGAACTAAACCATTAGCAGCAGCAGCACTGTTGGACTATTCCCTTTAAAATTATCAGATTATAATTTAATAACATATAGTACTAATACATTTGTTATAGTGTTTTAATAACAAAGTTTTCCTCTTTTGGACAGTCTTTATTGCACATTAAATAACTAGAAATTTCACCCTTAAGAGCAAAGCAAAATACATTTAGCTGGTAAACATAATATTCAAGTATATGAAAATAATTATCCTAATTTTTCAATTTCTATTCTCATTTTTTCAAGCTGTTTATTCCAATAGAAGACCCAACTCAGTCCAGAGCAGGGCACAAGTCATTGGACAAAATTCCTTTTACACTTAAACTTTGCAAACATAGAGGTGTCATCACAACAACAACAACAACAACATTTATTTATATAGCACATTTTCATACAAACAGTAGCTCAAAGTGCTTTACATATTAAAGAATAGAAAAATGAAAGACACAATTATAAAACAAAATACATCAACATTAACATCGAATAAGAGTAAGGTTCAATGGCCAGGGGGGACAGAAAAAACAAAAAAAACTCCAGACGGCTGGAGAAAATAATAAAATCTTTAGGGATTCCAGACCATGAGACCGCCCAGTCCCTCTGGGCATTCTACCTAACATAAATGAAACAGTCCTCTTTGGATTTAGGGTTCTCACGGAAGGGCTTGATGATGATGATGGTCACGTAGACTTCTGCCTTTTAATCCATCCATCATTGTTTGAGCATCATGAAGCTTTGAGTTAGGTGGTGGTGGCACAGGCCACCACCACAAAGAAACCGGAAAAAGAAACAGAAAAGAGAGTAGGGGTCAGTACCGATTTTAGAGCCACCATGAATAGTTATTTTGAGGAGATTGAACATTATCAGGATTAAATAAAAATTACGATTAAAATGAAGTTATAAAAAGGCCATGTTAAAGTAATGTGTTTTCAGCAGTGTTTTAAAGTGCTCTACTGTATCAGCCTGGCGAATTCCTATTGGCAGGCTATTCCAGATTTTAGGTGCATAGCAGCAGAAGGCCGCCTCACCACTTCTTTTAAGTTTTGTTCTTGGAATTCTAAGGAGACACTCATTTGAGGATCTAAGGTTACGATTTGGAATATAAGGTGTCAGACATTCCGATATATAAGATGGGGCGAGATTATTTAAGGCTTTATAAACCATAAGCAGAATTTTAAAGTCAATCCTGAATGACACAGGTAACCAGTGTAGTGACATCAAAACTGGAGAAATGTGTTCGGATTTTCTTTTCCTAGTTAAGATTCTAGCAGCTGCATTCTGCACTAGTTGCAAACGATTTATATCTTTTTTGGGTAGTCCTGAGAGGAGTGCATTACAGTAATCTAGTCGACTGAAAACAAACGCGTGAACTAATTTCTCAGCATCTTTCAGTGATATAAGAGGTCTAACTTTACTTATGTTTCTTAAGTGAAAAAATGCTGTCCTAATGATCTGATTAATATGTGATTTAAAATTCAGATTATAGTCAACAATCACACCTAAACTTTTTACCTCCGTCTTGACTTTTAATCCTAATGTATCCAGTTTATTTCTAATAGCCTCATTGTATCCATTATTGCTGATCACAAAGATTTCAGTTTTCTCTTTATTTAACTTGAGAAAATTACTATTCATCCATTCTGAGATACTAGTCAGACATTCTGTTAATGAATCAATAGAATCAGGGTCATCAGGAGCTATTGATAAGTAAGGAGCTATTGATAAGTAAAAGGTCATTCAGCCTAACCTTTATTTTCTGGGATGTTGGAGTACCCAGACAAAATCCACACAGAAATTAGTAAAATATGTGAAATTTCGTACTGTAAAGGTCCTGGTTGGGACTCGAACTGAGGACACTGGAGCTGCGATGACACATGGTGACCATATTCTCAAAAACTTAATGTGTTCTTAGACTATATTACAATCTTTCATTAAACAAATTATTGATAATGTTTCCTTTTTGAAGGCAACAGGCTGCGGTAATCACAAATAGAATAGTGCAGTCATCTAAAAATAACTGGAGGTAGCTATGAAATCCCTTTCTTTCATTCTTTTATGAATATTACTTAGTTAAGAAGAGACAGGTTATCATATGTTGCATAATACTGTGGAGGAAGCTTAATGTTAAAGTTTAATTGGTAAAATTTACTTGTGCCTGGCTAATCACTGCTATTTACAAGTCTGCATCCCCATAACAGACAGCTAATGGTGGGCCTCTGATTAGAAACAAATTCTTGATGAAAAAGGCAGATGAGCAACAGACAGGCTAAAGTTTGTTATGTAATGTTAAGTACAACAATGTAAAATTAATCATTTCTTCACACCAATAATAGTCCAAATTTGTTTCAATATTTCACAGCAAAACACAGAAACATGTAAGCAAAGCAAACACTCAGCACTGCAGGATTGCAAAAATAAGTCTTCCCTTCTGAACAATGTCATTTCCTGGAGACTTACATTGATGGTCAGATCAAGTGGGTGAAATAACCCCATGAGCCTGTTGAACCAAACTACTGTGGCTGCTGGTGGCCATACTATGGTGTGGATTTTTTTTCCCTCGTACAATCTCGGCTTCTTATGTCATGCACGTGTGCATGAGAGACAGCTAAAAGGCTCAAAAGATGGCGATTCCTTGCTAAACCAGGGTATGGGAGAGTGCATTAATCCTTGCTCTTTTCCATTGGCAGACTGATCACAGGAAATTCCACTTGGGTCCGATGATGTCAATTCTGGGTCTGTTATCAAGACGCCACTTCTGACCCCAGCTCCAAGGACACCACTTCAGGTTCTGGCCCTGAGGACGATACTTTCAGTTCCGGGCACGTCACTTCCGGTTCCGGCCCCAAGGATGCCACTTCCAGTTCCTGCCTGATGACATCATTTCCTCTCTGCCACATATATAACCAACATGTTTCCCTATCTTTTTATTCTCTTGTTATAGACTGAGCTGTATCAATTTAAACCACCTTTTTGCAACAATTTGGCAGCCAATTTCAAGTATATGGGTGGCTCCCCTACACCTCTTTTCCTGTGTTGGCTGAATTGTTTTACACTTACTATGAACAGAACAATATTTGTATGGGAAAAGATATTAGAACATCGTTGTCAATCAGGTACATCATTATGAGAACAGTGTACCAATCTGCGAGTGGGTGTTTTCAGCAGGATAATGCTCAATGTCTCAAGGATAGGATGACAAGAATTATTCAGTGAATTCAGCTAAATGTAGAGGCCTTCCAGGCCACCAGATCTTAATATAGTTTACCATGTGAGGTTTAAGGAGAAGGTGGTAAGCAGAATAGTGGTCCACCAACAACTAATCTACAACATCAATAGGAAGCACTGAAATTATTTTGGACTAGAACTCTTTTTGCTACTCTTTGAACACACTGTTAAAGCAACAGTTGACAAACCCAGGCTACTCAAAGACTAGTGTATATTGATATGACAAGGATTGAAATGATTTTGTTGAAAATTTATCCAAAAATCATATTAAAATAAGCTATAGTTTGTCAGTTAAATTAAACTTATTGTCATTACACCTCAATTATAGCTTTTTTTGTTGGTTCTTAGAAACATGTTTTGATAGTGGCAGTAACCGAACAAAACTAAGCCATGAGGTTGGACGACTTCCTGTCTTTAAGCTCTACAGGCATTGTGTTGAGACAGTAATCTAGGAAATGCTACAAAATATTTCTGCAGCTTTGAAAGTTTCCAAGAGCACACTGGCTTCCATAATTCTTAAATGAAGTAAGTTTGGATGACTCATGACTCTTCCTGTAACTAAGCAATCAGGAGAGAATGAGCATGGTAAGAGAGGTAACCAAGAACTCAATGGTCACTCTAGCTGAGTTCCTGTGAATATGTGCAGAGATTGGAGAAAGACAAGCACCACTACAACACTCCACTAATCTGGGCTTTATGGCACAGAGGTGAGGCAACATATGAAAGACCACTTTGACCTACCACAAAAGCACCTGAAGGACTCTCAGACTTTAAAAAGCAAGAATCTCTGATCTTATGAAACCAACATAACTGTTTGGCCTCAATTGTAAGAGTTACATATGGAAAAAACCAGGCACCACTCATCATCTGTGCAATACCATTCCAACAGTGAAGTACAGTGGTACCAACATCATAGTGAGAGGTTGTGTTTTAGCCAGAGGGACTGGGAGACTAGATAGGATTGAGAGAAAGCTAAAGATAGTGAAGTACAGAGATATTCTTAATTAAAATCCTGCTCCAGCGTGATCTGATCCTCACATTGGGCTGAAGGTTCACCCTTCAACAGCACAAAGCAAAGTCAACACAGGAGTGGCTTAGGGGCAACTCTGGGAATGACCTTGAGTTGCCCAGTCAAAGCCCGGACTTAAACCCAATCAAATGTCTATGTAGAGACCTGAAAATAAATGTCCACAGATGGTCTCCATTCAACCTGACAGAGCCTGAGAGGATCTGCTGAGAAGAATGGCAGAAAATCCCTAAATCCAGGTATGTGAAACTTGTCACATCAAATCCAAGGAGACTCCAGGCTGAAATCTCTGCCAGAGGTTCTTGAACCAAGTGCTAAGTAAAGGCTCTGAATACTTGTGTCAATGTCACATATCAGGTTTTTTTTTATTTTAATGTAATTGCAAAAGGTTCTAAAGTTCTGTTTTCATTTTTGTGAGTGTTTCTTCATCCATCCATTATCCAACCCGCTATATCCTAACTACAGGGTCACGGGGGTCTGCTGGAGCCAATCCCAGCCAACACAGGGCACAAGGCAGGAAGCAAACTTCGTGCAGGGCGAAAGCTGTGTTTCTTCATATGGTGCAAAATTATTTTAAATGTTTTTAGCACAATCTGTGCAATGTAACAAAATGTAGAAAAATTGAAGGGTTCTGAATAGTGTAATGTAAGTCCTGATACAGGTAGTAACTGGGTCTATATTTGGAACTATTACTAAAATTGATGAGGAGAATTGCTACTATAACTACAAATCTCATTTACTTGAATAAACCAAGGTATAGCCTTATTAACAATTGAAAAAGAAGTTGTCTCTTTGAAAATTAAAAAAAAATATATGTAAAATATTTGTTTTGAAGAAATTTTGTCATCCACAGTGTAAGGTAAACATTTACATCTCAATAAACCAAATACTTCAAAAATGATTATAATTGTAAAGTTAATCTGATAAAAAGTGGGAAGAGACAATGTATACTGTGGGTACCTAAACATTGAAAACAGTAGTTGATTAGGAAAAGCTATTGCTGTTAAAAATATTAAAAATTTATTTTCAGAATTAAAAATTACATTTTATCAATGTACAAATTATAATCCCAACACAAGCAGAAGGGTTTGAAAAACGTTCTTTATGGGTTAGTAAATGAAAGGTGAAACTGACACCTTGACCTAAAGATAAGCTGTTTGAAAAGGTAACACAGTCTTAAATGCTTTCTTGGTACCCAAAAAGACAACTCTGAAAAAAAACACTGAGAAAGTAAAATGATTGACAAATATTGTGCAATAGATAAAATTAATTGTTTCTTCTCATTCTGCTTCCTGTATTTAGTAATTAGCATAATCTATACTTGCATTTTACTTGAGAATTTGTTTGCAATGCTCAATAAAGAGCGCTATAAGTTATAAATAAGTTGTATTGTATTATAATACAATGGGTTAATACAGTACATTTCAGGGTGGCTACATAAACTGCCCAGCTAATACTTCAGTTAGCATTTAGAAGGAAAATATTGTGTAAGGCTTACATTTCTACTGTGTCTTGAACATAGACTAAAAAGAGGATTATACAAATTTTGAAGGCATCGATAATGAAGAGTTGAATAACTCTAACTGTAGAAGATGTAGAAATCCAGAAATCATATATAATATAATTGTTACAATGTAGACTAAACATATTGCTAAGCTTTAATGTTATAAAAGAGCAGGTATTTCCAATGTTAAAAAAATAAATAAATAACAAATGACATAATTGAGAGATCAATATGAGGATAATACTTTTACAGACTGGTGGAGCAGGAAGCAAATACATTTAGAATATAAAAGAATGTGATATAATATTAGAGGATGCGCTGGAAACCTGAGAGATGAATTGTGAAGAAGACGGGTGCCTAAATTGACAGATAAAATTATTAGGTTTGCCAATACGTTCATGTAAATATCTTTCTGAACATAATTTTAGCATTTCTGAGTTAATATAAGGTAACAAATTGAATTGATTTTGAAACTATAATCTTTTCTTATTTAATTCATACTGTATGTGGGTGTTGAAGCATGGTGACAATCTATCTCAAGATCTGAATCAATTAATTCTTTCTATTTTTTATTTCATTAGAAAATGTGCTACATTTTTTAATAAAGTGTAAATGTGTAACATTGTACTGACTTTTAGAACAATATGGTTTAAATTCTGAACAAATTTTTCTTAAACCATTTTTAATCAAAAACAATTTCTGCCTTTGTGGAGTAATTAATAATTTGTTTTCTTACCATACTGTGTGTGTAGAACAAATTCTTTAACTTGTCTGGTCACTTTAAATTTCCCCCGATGGTAGAGAGGAATATCTCAATCCAAAATAGGCAATAAATGGCTACATCAGTTCTTCAGTTTCCTAGCTTTAAGTGGAGCTGAAGAGATGCATCCTTTAATAAAACAAGCACGCACCTCGATTACTTTAAGAACAGCCATAGCAGTCTATAAGATCACCAATACATTAATGATATTGCTATATAATGTAAGACTGATGCTCTCCTTTGTCAATTTAGGTACTACAAAAAATGAATGCAAAACAGAGCTGTAAAATTTTCTTAAAAGTATCTTGCTTAAAGTAGTTACTAGGGTGTTGTACTGTGTTATCCGTTATGAATGTAGTGGTAAGTCAAGTAAAATGACACCTTTTATTGGCTAACTAAATAATTATGCTTTTTAGACAATTCAAATAGATTAATAATAGTAATAATTCATTACATTTGTATAGCACTTTTCTAACCTACTAATGGGGCTATACATACACTATGGGGAACCACTTCACCCACCACCAATGTGCAACATCCGCCTGGATGATGTGATGGCAGCTGTTCTTGTGTGTATACTGTATGTTTGCCAGACAATAGCTATAATGTGGTAAAAGGATGAGAAAGTTAGAGAAAGGGGGTAAGGGGGCCAAACCTCACCAAGGCTGTTGGACATTTAACCAGGACATCAGGAAATAACCTACTTTTCCCCGAAACAAACCTAGGAATCTTTTATGACCACAGACAGTCGGGGTCTCAGTTTTACTTAATCTCCCTCTAGGAAACTTGGCTTTACTCCTACAATGCAAAGAAATGCTAAAGTTGTGAAACTCTAGTTTTACATTCGCATTCCAAAGAGATCTTGTTGTTTAAGTGTTCCTAAATTAGACAAAGCAGTGCTGTGTTGCAAGTGTGCTGTGCACTGGGCAAGTGTGTTGCCAGCTGCTGGTTCCTGTCTTCTATGGCGTTCCTACGTAGATAGACTCTGGCTATTTGTGAACCTCAGTAGGAAAATGTGCATTCAAAGAACGAAAACAGAAGTTTTAAAAATATTTTAATAAAGTACAAATGTTTTTCAGGATCTATGTAATTCAGTATAAGATACCTCAGAATTACTGAGAAATATGTGAAAGTTTTGACATTGTCAATTTTTTTTTCCATTAAGTCTTTTTAATTATTCGACTGTTGTTTCATTATACTTTTAACAGTTTCATTCAACTACCAAAACCTATAGCTTACAGCTAATGAAGTACTGTATTATTTTGCCCTGTGTTGACAATGTTACACAGAGTGAGTCAGAGTAACAATACAAAGCGCTCTAAATTATGTTACATTGATTGGGTAACCTGGGCATTAAAACTTAGTGACAAAGCACTTCTGAACAACTATGTTTACTCAAAGCTCTGAAATTAGACCCTGGTTTCTCTTTCCACTAACTTTTTTAATCAAGTTGAATCAGCTCAAGTCTAAGAATTAAAAAGCATTTTATAAATAAATAGTGTAAAAGTGTTATGTACATTCATAGGGTCCCCTTAATTTATAAAGAAGAACCTTAGCCCTCCATTTAAGGCCAGTGTTCATACACTTCAACGAGGGACTCTACACTTTGGGATTTGCTCGCCTGGATCTATTTGTTCATGTTCTATAACACTGTAATCCTATTTTTTTTATTCCTCACACATCAGACCCCTTATCATAAAAAGCTCAGCGGTGCTGTGTTCTTGTGAAATCCTATGCAGAAAATTTTAAAAGTAAACTGATTGCAATAAGCAACTTTTCATTTTATTTTCATCTTGTGTGGCTCTGTGCCAGAAATATTCTGGCAATCAATATTTTACTAGGTGCCTCACTTTCTCTCTCTTTACATTTATTTACATTTTCATTTAAAAGCACCTTCATATAATTTACTTCACCACCTGGGACCAAATGTGACCATACTGAAAGATGATTCAATTACTACTGTCTTTGTGTCTTTATGGTGTGTGCTAACCTGATGCTACCTACATCTGAGATTTATTTCTTTGATTTTTTCAAATGTCAAACACTTAAAATAACAGCTGAGAATCTCAATTTAAATAGACAGATACTGCAACTTTTTATGGTAACGAGTGCAAGAGATCACAACGACACACCGTTTAATGTAATTTTCTTGTTTAGAAGTTGATTTAACTTTTGATTTTGAGCAGTGTTATTAAACTCAAAAACTTTCTTTCATAGATACAGTATATTAAACTTTGTATTATACTATAATCACCATAACCCTAATTTAGTTGGTTTCGTTATTAATCTACTTTTATTAGCAAAAATCACAGCTACTAAAGAAATATTTCAATATCTTTGTCTTGAAGAAGTGTGGCATGCAACAGCCTTATGAATCCAGTCTCCTGAATTCCATTTTTGCCCCTCGTTTATCCCTCTCTGTCAGCACTGTTTTTTCTTTGATTACAATGATTTTCTTTTCACATCCCAAAAATGTGCAGGTTTGGTAAATGTAAACTGACCAAGTAAAAGTGAATGTAGATGTGTGCATATTTGGGCCCTGCAGTGGGCTGGCACCCCTTCCAAATTTGCTTTCTTCCTCATCCTGGACATCACTTGATGTTGACTGGGTCTTGGACTAGGATGTCAGATTAAAAGAGATTTAAAATGTTATAATCTAGAAGGATCAAACCACACAGCAAAATATATGTAAATGTTTTATTGTGTTCTTTTATTCATTTTTTTTTTGCATTGCTCTCAGTCATTAGAGTTGGAATAAGATAAGCTGCCATGAATTTCCACTCATCATTTTTATGGTAACTTCTGTGATCCTCAATCCTCTCTTTCCTCAATACTTTATTGTTGTGATTTTGGGCCCTCACACTAAAAACTATCTAGAACTCCAAAATAGAATTAAGAACTGAAAGAAGGCATAGCATGTATACTGTATATTCAATGCAAGTCTCACCTGTACCCTCAAAAAGGACAGGAATATACATTCTAAAAAAGTGGATAGGGGACCATATAAATTCCTAGCAAAGCATTGTTTCTTACAATAGCAAAGTTTATCCATAAAGGATTTCAAAAACAAAATAAGAAATGATTTAAAAATGATAAAGAAGATAACTAAATGTTATCACAAAGAGGCAACCCAAAAGTAAACAAAATCCAAATCTTCAAGCCAAAACCACAAGCCAAGGGCAAATATTTTATCCCTGGAATAATATGGCACCATACCTGGAAGTGCTGCCAGAAGAAGCTCGACAGGCACCTGGATTCTTTCCGGTTGCCCTATAAAAAGGGTCCAGTCGCCAGCATCCAATGGCTAGAGTCGAGAGGAAGAGGACAAAGCCTGTGTGGGGTACTGAAGGTGACAGCAAAGGAACTGTGTTGGTGCTTTATGTACTGTGTTGTGCTGAGGGGAACAGAGAGGAGCGCTCCCCAGCTGTTAATAAAAGTGTGCGTTCTGTGCTAAACCTGTGTCCTGCCTGTCTGTGTCGGGGTTGGGGCGGCTATACCCATCCACGTATATATTTTGTGGAATAACGAATAACGGGGGCCGTACCACTCTCCAAACCCGGACACAGTCAGGCAGAACACACGAGTGTACAACCAGCACACAGTTTATTCCTTTTCTTTCCACACACAGTGCACAAATCATCAACAAGTGATGCACAGTCCCTTCTCTTTCTTCTCTTTTCTGTCTCTCTCTTTCTCTCTCTTCTCTGCTGCCTCCGCTCCTCTCTCTGCAAGCGTTGTCCTCGACCTCCCCACTCCAACTCCCTGAACGGAGTGAGGCAGGCTCTTTTATAGTGCACCCGGAAGAATCCCAGGTGCACTCTAATCTCCATCCGGCAGCACTTCCAGGTGTGGTGGAAGTGCTGCAGTCCAGGGCTCCGGGACTGTCCAGATGCACCCTCGCAGTGACCATGGGCCCCAGTACGGACGAGCCTCCAAGCTCCAAGCCCATGGCCCCGATGCAATGCAGGGTGGTTTCCCTCTTGTGTTCTGGGCGAGGTATTGCTATGAACATGTCCTCTCCCCTGGTCCTTCCATCCACAGGGCGTCCCAACCGTCTGTGACAATATATATTGTGGACCACCAGGGAGCACACCAGCCACCCCAACCCCGACACAGATAGACATGGGACACAAATGCAAACACATGCTTCTTTCTCTTCTCTCTTTTCCTCCAATCCTCCTGGCAACCTTCGTCATCTCCCACTCTATATCCCAGAGTAGTTGCTGCTAAGGTACTTAGAAGTGCTCCAGGTGCTCATTGGTCTACTTCTGGCAGCACTTCAGGGTGTGGCAGAAGTGCTGCGATCCAGTGCTCTGCAGCAGCTGCAGCACCCACTGGCGGCGCTCACAGAACCCAGCCGGGCTGCATGAAACTCCAGCTCCCATGGAGCCTTGCCGGATTATGAGGCACCACTGCCACCTAGGGCTCCGGTGGAGGTAATGCTCCCTCCCCCAGTCCTTCTAGCATAGAAGTGTCCCATCTGGGCAATTGCCCCGGCTGTATGCTACAATATATATAAACTAGGCAAAAGAATAAGAGGAATAACTTAAAAAATGACAAAATATAGATTCAAGAAAGGGTAGCTAAACAATACAAGTAGGAGCTGAGGCCTAAGTGGAGGGAAGAGACATGTCTGGTCATTAAATAGGCTGCCTGCAGCTGCAGTGTCAGGGGGAACCAATCCCTTTGGTTCAACATACAGAGGAGAATGAAGACAACTAACAAGAGTTAATGTAAATTAGAATGACATCATAAACTAAGAGCAAAACATAATATGAAAATGAAAAATAGCAGAACTTAACAAAAATATTAATAAGAAAAAATTACCAAAAATAATTTTAAGAAAAGATATTGTTTTGTATTATAGTGCGTTTATGTGTTTAATTGTTGTTTCTATTGTTTCTTTAGTTATTTTTCATATGTTATTGTATATTGGGGGCTGCATGGTGGTGCAGTGGTTAGCACTGCTGCCTCGCAGTTAGGAGACCTGGGTTCGCTTCCCGGGTCCTCCCTGCGTGGAGTTTGCATGTTCTCGCCGTGTCTGTGTGGGTTTCCTCCGGGTGCTCCGGTTTACTCCCACAGTCCAAAGACATGCAGGTTAGGTCTAAATTGTCCTTGGTGTGTGGGTATGTGTATGTGTGTGTGTGTATGTGCTGTGCACCCTGCGGTGGGCTGGCGCCCTGCCTGGGGTTTGTTTCCTGCCTTGCACCCTGTGTTGGCTGGGATTGGCTCCAGCAGACCCCTGTGACCCTGTAGTTAGGATACAGTGGGTTGGATAATGGATGGATGGATTGTGTATTTGAGTTATTCTAAGACTGCACCGACATGCATTTGCAAAGGAAAAAAAGTTAAAAGTTATTTCCTCGCTGAAAATGAAAGAAGGAGGAAGACACAATGTTTTGGCTTTATAGCCTTCATGACGTGTGCAACTGAAAAGGAAAAAGCAGGTAACAGTAGGGGAAGAAGGAAACAAAGTCAGTGCAAACGAAAGGAGAATAGTTGGGAGTAGGTAAGAAAAACCATTAGAACACATGTAGGGAGAGATTAAAACGTTAGTTGGTCATTGAGACCTGGAGGAGTGTGAGATCCCAAGGTGAGAGTGAGCTTAGGTTCTTCTTCTTTTAATAATATTTTTAAAGCCCTATGAAAGAACACAAACAGAAAGGTCAATATAACTATGATCAAAGGATGTTCTACAATAAGCTTAGTGAGGTCTGTCATTTTAATGGCACCAATGTGCTCTCAGTGATTGTCTGCTAGCTGTCTCCTCTCCCTGTTTTATTGATACTTCCTATGCAAAATGCAGTACGTAAGATGTTTAGACAGGCCCAAAGTGTCCCTATAGTTTTATTTTCTTTGAGTACAACTCAAGTATGTGCCTCTTCAACACATTACACTGGCGGATGCAGGGTTTCTCACTTAACCACATACTCGGCTGAAGCACAATTGTATAGTTCAGACGTTGCTTTTTCCAGTTCTGTCTATTACGTCTTGTTTTTTGCCAGTGTAATGTTATTGAACACAAACAAAACAGAGAACAGAAATTAAACAAATTAAAAATGGCACAAATGGAGAAAAATCATGACCCAAATTCTGGGAATGGCCTTAAGTTCTTGCTTAAAAGAATATTCAACAAACATAATATAGTACACGCTTGTTGGCTGCCTTACCATAGAAGTCATTACAGAGTGCAAAGCATTTCTAGGTTATGATGGCCGCCCCATCACACTTATCCTTCAGTTCATCCATTTATAATCCACTTGTTCTGCTGTCGGTCACAGTACCGGTATTATTTATGAAGAAAATTGCTTTCTTGATTTAAGCTCCTCATTTCTGTTTTAGGTGAAATCACAAGCAGCCAATAGGCTGCTCATTAGAGAGATAGAACAAATTCAGTGGAGAGTTTTTGGACAAGGATGATGGCTGACTTCGGGTTGCCAAGAGGACATTAAGCTGCAGGCTTTTGTTTCTGAAGCTGCCAAAACCTCTTCCAGAGTTGATTGCATGTCAGTCAGGACACCTGTGTACTAATTAAAGGCAATAACCTTCACAATTGTGCTATTTTACAGAGGAACGTTCAGTAGCAGAACTGGCAGTTCATTCTTATACAGTATATGAGTGGAAGAGACAAATAGACTGCCATGACAGAGCTCATCCAGACTCTACTAATTGTCCTACATTTGTAACTATAATTTATTTATTTATTTACTCAGGTGAAAATATTAGATATATATTTATACTGTTTTTGCTTCATTAAATTACTGGAAGAAAGACCACTATAACCTATTTGTTTGACTTTAAATGTATAAAAAAAAATTCACATTTTGACTCAAAAAAATGTCAAAATACACTTTACTAAATTAAAATGAGAAAGAAAAGGTTTGTCTTGTTTTTTTATGAAATGTGAACATATAAAATAATAGCAGGCAGTGTTGTCCAGTGGCTAAATATCCATTTGAGTAAGGCAACAAGATAGCAAAATGTAATGTTCAATGACACCCACCAAATGATCACAAAAATGTTGGTTTAACTCGTCTATGCTGAGTACAATGAAAGGAAAAAGTCTTCTGCAAATTGAATTGCATTTGTGTAAAACAGTTTAGAGTGGAAACATATTAAATAAAGATTGATTTCATCTTTACCAAGCAAAATTAGTCAAATTAGACAAAATGCATATGATTATTGAGAACTTATTGAGAGTTAATGTTGCCTACCATGCAAGAATATAAAAAGTCCAGTAGGAGAAAACACATAGGAGTGAGTAGCGTGTGAAGTCCATCTAAACATAAGAGGGACGATCTTATTCTACCTATTTATGTAAAAGTGTCTGCGGTTTTGTAGGAATTAACTCCAGTTATTCAGCAGTCAGAAGTTGCATAAGTTGTGTGGCATCTTACAGCAAAATCTAGAAGGTCCTACTGCTGTCACCACTTCAGCATCAGTTCTGAGGCAGACTCGTGTTCCACTTCCAGTCTGTTATCAGTAGACCCTAGAAGTTGCAGGCGCTTCATTAGATAGTGTTAATTAATCTTTGTGCTTCAGTACAGTTTGTCTGCAATGGAGAAATTAGGAATTTCTATAATTATTTCACTCCTTGATCAGAAAACTCTGAAACTGGGTTACTTCTGTTTTTGACAATACTCACTCCAGCTGAAAGAATTTAGAGAGGATTTGTTAAATAGTTTCACTCTGTTTTTGCTGTTTCAGTGGTAGCCAGTTGCTGCCAGATCATGGTTGAATCTAATACAAGGGGATTGGCCAAATAGCCATCACATGATTATTTTTAAAATACTTTCAATAGACACATGAAAAAACAACAATGTCCTAATTTCTGCATTTGAAAATTGACTTTATGAAGAGTTAAAAGACTAAAAAGGCCAGCTAAGAAGTGAGTGAACTTTGAAAGTGTTATTAACTAGGCATTACAATTAAGTGTAAGGCTCTCCAACAGAAAAAAGTGAAAAATGACTATAATAGCTTTTGTTCTTAGGCAACTAGCAGAAAATGTGGATTCTGAGACTTCAATATAGATATTAAAATTGGTAATCAGTCTTTGTGATACAGGGTGTAGACTTCAAAAAGGGCCGAGTCTTTGCTGTGGAGGGTCTGGTGTGTCTGGTGCAGCAGGGCTTTTTACTAATTTACAGGTCATTAGAACTGCAGTTACCGGAGGGCTATTTAAGACACCTGCTGCCCCAATGAATAAGGTGCCACATGAGAGCTTGGGCATCAAGCTAAAAGAAGTGGGAGTTCAGGGTGATGTTTCTAGATGGGTGCAGAATTGGCTCAGACACAGGAAGCAGGGGGTGATCAGAACTGGCCGATGTTAAGAGTGGTGTTCCACAGGGGTCAGTGCCAGGGCCACTGCTATTTTAAATATATATAAATGATTTAAAAAGGAATATAAGTAACAAGCTGGTTACATTTGCTGATGATACCAAGATAGGTGGACTAGCAGATAATTTGGAATCCATTAAATCATTACAGAAGGACTTGGATAGCATACAGGCTTGGGCAGATTTATTTTCCTTTTTGGGTGACTCAAATTCTGTATTTTCTTTACTGAATTGTTTGTTATCATTGTTCATTTTTAAAAAATGTTATTTATATTTTGTATCTTGAAGGTAAAACTTTTAATTCTTGCTTAGTTTATTTTTAAAAAGTAAATTTAACTACTTCTTTGCATAGTGTATTTTGGAGTTTTTTGGCCCTCCTGTTTTGAAATTCATAAAAATATTGACCAAATATTGATCTTTTTTAATTTTACAAAATATAAAATCATCACACAAAGCAATCAAATAAAGATAACAGTAGAATACAAAAAGTGCAATAGTATGATGTAAAGACAATCCATGAAACTCAGCATTCAACCCATCCTACTGATAGAGCTGTACAATTATCTGCAATATTTCTTTATATCAGAAAAATAAGTAACTGAAGAAAAACGGTTTATTAACGGTTTATTTAAGAATTACATTAATGAGATTTTAATAAGTTCTGCCAATTATACAGATCCTAATAAAGAAAATGTTATATTTCCAATTTGAGATAATAGAGAGCATCACTCTTCTACTGTGTTATAGAAGGTAGTTTGGAATTTCTTTAAGAGAGAAACTGATTTTTCATAGCATCATGGAAGTCTTCTAATTTCTAAAGTTTTATTGTATTAATATTTGCAGCAAAGTGATTTAACTGACTACTTTGATTTCTACGTAAATGATTAATCAAACTTTTTAGGGATGGATTTGTTGAGATATATGGTAACTCTAAAAGAAATACATGAGCTTTGAGTGGATGTCCTTTTTGACAATATTGATTATACCCACTAAAATAAGATTGAGAGAAGAACATTAATTAACATTTTGTTTGCTGTTTTTTATTTTATTTAAAAATTGTATTTAAACAGATTTTTGTTTTCTTGTGCTATTATATAAACTGTTCTAATGCAATTAGCATTAAAAATCAATTATGTTGATATAGTGGAAAAAACTTTTTTTTTCAAATTAATTTTGATTATAGAGATGTTAAGGTGTTCTCCAAGCAAATATAATATTAATGGCATAGATGAAAGTGGGTCTAAGATGAAGTATAAAACAGCATAAAGAAATGTTTTCTGTTCAAGCCCTTTTGATTCCTTTAATCTCTGCTTCCAAAAATGGATAGCTAGGGCAAAAAGCATTGGTTGTTGTGATGCAGGCTGACAAAACACAAAAAGAATCTTCATATCTCAGAAGTCAGGCTGGAATTCGCAGGCAGGCCAAGCCAAAGCTTATAAAACTCACAAGGGAGAGGGAAAATATAAAAATATCCTGGTTGAAAGAACAAAAGCAATTTCTTAAAGATTGTTTAGTGTTTAGACATAAAAATTATTTAACAGAAGTTTAAAAATGCAAAAATACAAAAGTTGCTACAAAAGATAAAACACAAAAATAATCAAAACCAAGTGTTGTGATTGTATGATTTGGTCATCTTGTTAACTTTTAATCCCATAAATGCCAAAAAAGGGGACTCTGCTCTGTTGGGCCCTTGAGCAAGGCCCTTAACCTGCAATTGCTGAGCGCTTTGAGTAGTGAGAAAAGCGCTATATAAATGCAAAGAATTATTTTCTTTTTCTTCTTAGCTTTATACACCATGGTTTATTAATACATAGATGCTTTGTTATAATAGTTTAACTACAAGTAAATAGAAATGTATGAATGTTTTTGATTTTGCCTTGTCACGATTTTGTAAGCTTCAACACGTAATGGCTGTGTTGTCAAAACATTTTCCACCGTATAAATACAGTAGGTGATTTTCCCAGAATGCATAATTTGCCATGCCACTAATGCTCTGCTTTTTAACCCTTTGCCATATTTAGCACAGTGCCTGAGATTACAGACTAGACACTAAACAACTTCAGTGTGTGCCCTTGATCTGCTGACTATCGGCTTAAAGCAATTGAAATTTGTTTTGCATCTAGCTTTTGGTTACAGTGTCTTTTGATTACTGACTTGCAGCAGTTGACCCTTAAACTTTGTTGTTGCTTTTAATTCTAGATTTTGTGAAGGTACAGTGGTGTGAAAAACTATTTGCCCCCTTCCTGATTTCTTATTCTTTTGCATGTTTGTCACACAAAATGTTTCTGATCATCAAACACATTTAACCATTAGTCAAATATAACACAAGTAAACACAAAATGCAGTTTTTTAAATGATGGTTTTTATTATTTAGGGAGAAAAAATCCAAACCTACATGGCCCTGTGTGAAAAGTAATTGCCCCTTGTTAAAAATAACCTAACTGTGGTGTATCACACCTGAGTTCAATTTCCGTAGCCACCCCCAGGCCTGATTATTGCCACACCTGTTTCAATCGAGAAATCACTTAAATAGGAGCTGCCTGACACAGAGAAGTAGACCAAAAGCACCTCAAAAACTAGACATCATGCCAAGATCCAAAGAAATTCAGGAACAAATGAGAACAGAAGTAATTGAGATCTATCAGTCTGGTAAAGGCTATAAAGCCATTTCTAAAGCTTTGGGACTCCAGCAAACCACAGTGAGAGCCATTATCCACAAATGGCAAAAACATGGAACAGTGGTGAACCTTCCCAGGAGTGGCCGGCCTACCAAAATTACCCCAAGAGCGCAGAGACGACTCATCCGAGAGGTCACAAAGACCCCAGGACAATGTCTAAAGAACTGCAGGCCTCACTTGGTTCAATTAAGGTCAGTGTTCACGACTCCACCATAAGAAAGAGACTGGGCAAAACGGCCTGCATGGCAGATTTCCAAGACGCAAACCACTGTTAAGCAAAAAGAACATTAGGGCTCGTCTCAATTTTGCTAAGAAACATCTCAATGATTGCCAAGACTTTTGGGAAAATACCTTGTGGACTGATGAGACAAAAGTTGAACTTTTTGGAAGGCAAATGTCCTGTTACATCTGGCGTAAAAGGAACACAGCATTTCAGAAAAAGAACATCATACCAACAGTAAAATATGGTGGTGGTAGTGTGATGGTCTGGGGTTGTTTTGCTGCTTCAGGACCTGGAAGGCTTGCTGTGATAGATGGAACCATGAATTCTACTGTCTACCAAAAAATCCTGAAGGAGAATGTCTGGCCATCTGTTCGTCAACTCAAGCTGAAGCGATCTTGGGTGCTGCAACAGGACAATGACCCAAAACACACCAGCAAATCCACCTCTGAATGGCTGAAGAAAAACAAAATGAAGACTTTGGAGTTGCCTAGTCAAAGTCCTGACCTGAATCCAATTGAGATGCTATGGCATGACCTTAAAAAGGCGGTTCATGCTAGAAAACCCTCAAATAAAGCTGAATTACAACAATTCTGCAAAGATGAGTGGGCCAAAATTCCTCCAGAGTGCTGTAAAAGACTCATTGCAAGTTATCGCAAACGCTTGATTGCTAGGTCCTTAAATAGTGTTGGGGCTAACTCATTTTGTCAGGGGTCCCTACTTCTTGGACTCAATAGGCAAAAAACAAGGACAATAACAAGCAGAATGAACACAAGATAATATACAATGACACATCACCAGAACCAAACAGAAACAAAACATATTTAATAACATAAACCACAAATGAATGTATACAAACACAAAATGAACAAATAAAAAATAGAAACACAGCCTGAGACAGAGTGGTCTTGTCTGGTAACACAGAGGAACCGTATAAGAAACAGTAGAGCAGACTCATTTTTCTTTCTTGAATTCAAAGTATAGGGAAAGTATTGGAATCCTCCAAAAATTCCATTTTGAGATGTTGATGAATCCCAATGTTTTAGACATCCCTGAGTCTGAAAATACCATTTTTGGAATTATGTCTGTGTGGCTGTCTGTGTGTGTGTGTGTGTGTGTGTGTGTGTATGTAAATACAATGACTTGAGTACGCTTTCACTTTGGTCAACCAAATTTTGATTACAAGTTTTAGGTACAAAACGTAGATTTCTATCAACTTTTGGGCTATTTCCATTAACCAGAAGTGGTACGTTACCTTATATTTAACTGTGATTATGGCTGATAATTCTACCTTAAGTGAAGTCAGAATTTTCATTCTTTTTGTAAATTCTTTTGTGTATTACTATTAACGTATTTAGTTTCTATCTACTTCATAAATCTACAGTATATATGCACCAGAATGACAAAATGAAAAAGAGATTTTAGAAATTTTTGGAAATACTCAGACCCTTTCCTATTCACTTGAAATCTGGCTCAAGTGCACCCCCATTCTATTGTTTATCATTAAGATGTTTCTACACCTTGTTTGGAGTACACTTGTGGTCAATTCAATTGACATGATTAAGAAAGGCACACACCTGTCTACAGAAGGTCCCACTACTGACAGAGTCCATTAAAACAAAACTAAGCCATTAGGTTGAAGGAATTACCTGCAGAGCTTAGAGATAGGATTGTATCAAGGCACAGATCTGGGGAAGGCTACAAAACATTTCTGCAGCATTGACAGCTTTCAAGAGCACAGTGGCCTCCAGAATTCTTAAATTAAATAAGTTTGCAACAGCCAAGACTCTTCCAAAATCTGGCCACCTGGCCAAAGTGAACAATCGGGAGAGAAGGAAATAGTCATGATAAGAGAGGTGACCAAGAACTCGGTGGTCACTCTGGCTGGTACAGATAGGAGAAACTTGCAGAATGACAACAACCACTGCAACACTCCACTAATTTGGGCTTTATGAAACAATGGCCAGACAAGATATGCAAGCCTGTTTGGAGTTTCTAAAAAGGCACCTAAAGGCCTTCTCAAATCTTATGAAACCAAGATTGAACTGTGTGGCCTTAACCATAAATGTCACATCTGTAAGAAACCAGGCACTGCTTATCACCAGTGCAGTTCCAACAGTGAAGCGTGGTGATGGCAACATCATGTTGTGAGTTTGTTTTTCAACGGCACAGACTAGACAGGATTGAGAGAAAGCTGAATGGAGCAAAGTACAGAGCAAACCTGCTCCACAGCTCTGTACAATTTAGACTTGCCTGAAAGTCCACCTTTCAACCAGACAATGACCCTAGGCACAAAGCAAAGACAACACAGGAGTGGCTTATCGACGATTCTGGGAAAGTCCTTGAGTTGGCAAGAGAGAGATGGGGCTTGAGTCAAATCGATTATCTCTGTCCACTAAGCGTCTCCATCCAACCTGAAAGAGCTTGAGAGGATCTACAGAGAAGAATGGTAGAAAATCCCTACGTCCAGGTGTATGAAGCTTATTGTGTCATGAGAAAAGCGCTATATAAATCCAAACCATTATTATTATTATACCCAAAAAAGACTCCAGGCAAGAATCATTGCCAAAAGAGCTTCAACTAAGTACTGAGTAGTGGATCTGAATACTTGTGTCAATGGAATATTTCATTTTTTTATTTCTAAAATATTTGCAAAAATTTCAAAAATCTTGTTCTTGCTTTGTCATTGTGGAGTAAAACAGATTAATTAATTAAATCCTTTTAGCCTAAGGCTGCAACATAGCAAAATGTGAATAAAGTGAAAGGGTCTGTATACTTTCTGAAAGCCTGGTGCATGATGGTGGTGACTTGTTGAATGTTGGTTAGACTTGTATGTATGAATTTCACTATTATCTTTACAGGTAAAATTCTCCTACAGCTACTACTGCAATTATAAAATCTAATTTCCTTAGAGATATTAATTGATAAATTTACTTATAAACAGCAGGTAGAAGGAATCTAGAGTCCACCCTATTAATTTCAGGTACAATACACAAACCAAAAAGGCCCAAGTTTATTCCACACTCTCAATCACTCAATTACTGTATACTGGGCCCATTTCGAGCTACCAGTTAGCATAACCTGCATATTTGTGGGATGTGATAAGAGACCAGATTACCTGGAAAGAACACGTGAATAGCCCAGGTCACCAATTGATTTAAAGGTATGAATTAAAGTCTGAACTGCTGTGTCTTCACTGATAATTCATGTCAGTTATCATTTATGCACATCACTATTATGTAAATAATTATACATCATTTTGTGAGTTGGGTTGAGAAGGACATGAACGTGGTTGGTGGGTGAAAATTTGAGTTGTGCCCTTGAGAGCATTCAGGGACATTTTAAGATCAAGTCAGGAACAACAAAAGAGGCTTTATTGTTAAATGATTTTTATGTGATGAAATGACAATGTCTATTCATTTCTCTTCAGTTTCTTAAACACAAATAATATCTATGTACTTTAGAACTATAAATATCAAATAGACAAAAAACATTTGTAATATATCCTTACTTTTGTCTTTTTGTGAAAGCCTTATATACGCCTTTAATTACAGTTAACCACGCAGTAAAAATATTAGCAGTCTATTTAACATTTCAGCTGTGAAATAACTTAAGCACAAAGAAATGTATAATTATTTATTATAAACTTTTAATTAGTGTTCCTATCAAAATAAAAAAGAAAAAAAAACTGAGGTTTATTCATTAGCAAATTTGAAGGTTTTTTTGATAGTTGTTGGCATCACTAATGATTCGTGCAGTACAATATTATATGTGTCAAAAGATCGCTTTAATTAAAAATGTATTTCAAGTTAAAATAAACTGACACATCTGAACATCTTGAATTCTTAAAACAGACACCAGCATGTTAAGTGCCACAATTTGAAAGAGAAATGTGGAGGTGCTTAGATCATTGAAGTTAAAAATACACAAAAATAATCATATAAAATTATATTGCATTTAAAATTCCTCAGACATTCCTTAGTTAGAAGTCACAATAACTTAATAACCTTATAATAAGAGTTATAGCAGCAAATATATATTTTACTAAATAAATACACTGTTTCTATCCAGACTTTTTCCTAGCCCCTTAGACAAGCTATTTTAGAGAACTGTCAAATCTCATTAAGTGAGTAAGGATAGTATGTGCCAGATCTCAACTGTAACCTATTTAGATAGGCAGGTGCGCCGAGGAATACTACAAGTAGCTGATGATTCCCATTATATCTCTTAACAGATAGTAGAATGCATACGCTGGCACAAACAGCCCTTAAGCATGTATCTGTAGACGTGCACAAACTCTGCTATATTGAGCTGCTATTGCAGTGAAAAGCAGACCAGGATGGATATAGAGTCTATATCCTTTATGTTTACACATGGTATGATGAATTAGTCAGCTCCAATTTCTACTGACTCTGGAAATAGAATGTAAAAAAAATCTTATTTAAAGATAAAACTCGGAGAACTTCAGACAACTTCCAACAGATAACCAAAGGCACGTAAAGGAAGATACAGAGCTCCAAGATTTCTTTACAACTTCTCACAAAAAGTAAGCTTAGAAAGCCTCTAAGAAACCTTCACTTTAATTACACTCATGATTTACCCTTAGGGTCACTATTTACAATTTGTGGTCACAGGTTAAGATGAGAATGCAGATTTGTTCTGTGGTATGCAAAGTTCTTTACTGGCATAGAGATTCCTTTTCTTCTTGTCTCATTCCTGTGGGTGTCTGCCTTTCCCTTTCCTTTTGCTTTCCTCTTTTTTTATAGATTCGGGTTTAAGTGAACAGAACAAAAGAAACTAGAGATGGGAACTTGGTGACTGATTGCCAAATTAATATATTGAGACAAAATTTGGGAAATCACAGGCATTACGTGACTGGAGAAGTTATACAATAACTATGCAACATTTTGTTTTAAAATGTTAACTTTTGGGCTGATCTCTCAATGATCAATGGTGACTCAAAGAATTAATTAATTAATTAAATAAGCTAATAACTAACTGAACAATACCTTAACCCATTTTTATAATGTTTCTATGAATGAGGGGTCTTGTAGACCATTTTAAACTGGTTAAATCTGCCTAAAAAGCAATACAATAACTTCAGAAATATTTATTACCTCTGAAATGAAGTAAATGTGATGTTAATTTTTAATGGTTTACATGTTACCTTTGTAATAGTAATGCGTGTTTAGTGTTCACCAAATCATATAAAATACAGTCATAGTAGCACTAAGACAAGACGTCAGTTACACGTCTGATTCGCATATAGAATAGTCACACAGAATCTGCCTCAACTTCAACTTGTTTGCAGGCCAGACACACAAGGGAACGCTCTGAATGTTCCATAGCAAACCGGAAGTTTGCACTGGGAGCAAACGGCCTTTATCTTTCTCTCCTTTGTCCTTGGGCACATGTGACAGCATTGCTTCTTAGCTACATTTGCTGCATCCCCACGGGCCTGTTTCATCATCAATTTTTGTTTCTTCATCACTTGACACAGTGTCACTTCCATCATCATTGTCCTCTTCATTTGAGTTGTCTGATGTATCGAAATCCAACAACTCCTTCATTATTTCAGCCAGGGCTTCACTTGCATTGAATTTCTTTGTTGGTCGTTGATTCATTGTGCATAAACACATCAACTGGACTTGCTCCTCAACAAACTATACACCAGCAATGTCTCAGGACTAAGAAAATCTAAACCAAAGAAAATACAAATTTAAATAGAAAATTCAAATATAAAATATAAAACAAAGCAAAAACACTAGTACAAAAATGGTAATGTTACGATGAATGGGGGGTCTCGGAGACCCCCAACTACTTTGTGCTACTGTAGAACTTATTTGCACTAAGCTATTGAGAAGTGGATTTCAGCACATTTTTTAAGACAACACAAAATGAAAAGTCAGAAAATTTCATGGCTGTCATATTACCTTGAAAGGGAAAGAATTTGAAAATCTTCAACTGGGGGTCTTGGAGACCCCCTCATTCATGGATTAGGGTTAAAATACAGGGTAGGTTTAATGCTCAAATGCAAACATATAGTAACACACATTAAAAAAATCTACTGACTTTCTTCGCTGATTTATATATGTAGGTGTTCCACCTGTCTATTGCATGTGGTGCCCAAATTACTCACCCACTTTCCATATTACACAAATACTCTGCCTCCTCACCTCCCTTACCCTACTGGAACCTCCTCCTCCTCCCTGTCAGGTAAGCTGTTGGCTCATCTCCAGGCTAACTTGGCTTGTGACTGGAAGGGCCTATAGTGGGAGCTTCTTATGGGAAAAGCTTGAAGAATACATCTGTGGTCTAGTAAATTTTTGATGTCTTCCAGCTACAGCTCCACCTAGTAGCCCCAGGAGTTCCTGCAGATCTGCATCCCAGCTCCTACCAAAAAAACAAGCAAACCTCATGTTAACTGTTCATCATATGAGGGGGCTGGAAGTCTGCTGGATCCTCTCTGGGAAATGTTAACACTTCCCTCCACACTCTTAGATGTTCTTACATGGCACTTTATTAGGTTGTTTGGTTCCTCCTAGAACAATTGTTGTATAGAGAACCGTTTAATTCTGGGGAGGATCCACTGCATATGAAATTCTTTTGTCTTTGGAAAGGTTCCAATATAAACAATAGACAATATAGAAATACTTAATGGATAGCAGGCTACCTAACAGGGTACAGGTCAGCCTGTTCTTGTATGCAGCAAGAGTCCTTTTAAAATTAAACCATTGGTATTTTACAAATCTGTTATCATCTGTTCATGGAGATTTATGGAAACATTTAGGGATTTAAATAAATAAGGGTTCTGTCTGTTCCCTTCATTTTGATGGTTCTCCTACAGCATTGATCCAAAGAACCACTTCATTTTTAAGAATGTTACATTGTTTTATAATGAAGAAATGACTGACTCATGGGTAATAGCTACATTTGAGCATAGTGCTCCCAGTTGGTGTTTCCATTTTTTCTGCGGGTGAAGCTTTTACCAAACCCTCCTTAATAGGAGGAAGAATCTATTAAGAATTGATTTAGGATCCAGGCTTGAAATGGAGTTATGGCACCTTGTGGTCTGACCCAAAAACTCTTCAGTAAAGTTATATGTTTATCAGCATGTTCAAAACTATAATGGCCCAAACTCATTTAAGACATTTTTTTACAATTTATATTACATCAAAAGGAGGAACAAGAAACTAACAAAAACAGAGTACTGGCAATAATTTATTTTCACACCAACAACTGTGTCAAATAAATGTAAAAACTCATGATTCTGATTTGTAATTTTGAACGGTCGAAATGAGTGAAAGTTAATGTGTTAATGTATAAAGAAAAAATGTAATAAAGTAATATATAAAGATAAAAGCTCCAGGTGTTAAGAAGACATGACACATTTTAGAACTGAATTAATCAAAATCTTTGTTAAACTGAACAAGCCTAAATAGATACAATTGTTTCTTCCTGAACTGTAGGTTATGCTGCAGTTTACTGTTGGGTTCAAAGGTCTTAAATACCACTTCTTAAATCTGATGCTTCTTTGTTACTTCAATTTAGAATATTTATTTATTTATTTTTTGATGTTATGACCTCATAAACCCTGTTATTAAGTCTCTACATTGGCTTTCAGTTAAGCTTAGGACTGATTCCAAAATCTTCCTTATTACTGGCCAAACCTACTTACTAAATTTATCATTACATATAAATCAGATCTCGCGATTTCAAGGTTTACAACAACAACATTAATTTATATAGCACTTATATAGCACATTTTCATACAAACAGTAGCTCAAAGTGCTTTACATAATAAAGAATAGAAAAATAAAAGACACAATAAAAAAAACCAAATTAAATCAACATTAATTAACATCGAATAAGAGTAAGGTCCAATGGCCAGGGGGGACAGAAAAAACAAAAAAAAACTCCAGACGGCTGGAGAGAAAAATAAAATCTGTAGGGATTCCAGACCATGAGACCGCCCAGTCCCCTCTGGGCATTCTACCTAAAATAAATGAAACAGTCCTCTTTGGATTTAGGGTTTTCATGGAAGGACTTAAAAATGATGGTCATGTAGACTTCTGCCTTTTAATCCATCCATCATTGTTGGAGCATCATGAAGCTTTGAGTAGGTGGAGGTGGCGCAGGCCACCACCACAAAGAAACCTGAAAAAGAAACAGAAAAAGAAAGTAGGGGTCAGTACGGATTTTAGAGCCACCATGAGTAATTATTATGAGGAAATTGAACATACAGAGTATCAGGATTAAGTTAAATTGAAGTTATAAAAAGGCCATGTTAAAGTAATGTGTTTTCAGCAGTGTTTTAAAGTGCTCTACTGTATTAGCCTGGGGAATTCCTATTGGCAGGCAATTCCAGATTTTAGGTGCATAGCAGCAGAAGGCCGCCTCACCACTTCTTTTAAGTTTTGCTCTTGGAATTCTAAGGAGACACTCATTTGAGGATCTAAGGTTACGATTTGGAATATAAGGTGTCAGACATTCCGATATATAAGATGGAGTGAGATTATTTAAGACTTTATAAACCATAAGCAGAATTTTAAAGTCAATTCTGAATGACACAGGTAACCAGTGTAGTGACATCAAAACTGGAGAAATGTGTTCAGATTTTCTTTTCCTAGTTAGGATTCTAGCAGCTGCATTCTGCACTCGTTGCAAACGATTTATGTCTTTCTTGGGTAGTCCTGAGAGGAGTGCGTTGCAGTAATCTAGTCGACTGAAAACAAATGCGTGAACTAATTTCTCAGCATCTTTCAGTGATATAAGAGGTCTAACTTTACTTATGTTTCTTAAGTGAAAAAATGCTGTCCTAGTGATCTGATTAATATGCGATTTAAAATTCAGATTACAGTCAACAATCACCCCTAAGCTTTTTACCTCCATCTTGACTTTTAATCCTGATGTATCCAGTTTGTTTCTAATAGCCTTATTGTATCCATTATTGCTAATCACTAAGATTTCAGTTTTCCGTTTAATAAAATAACAAGGAGAGTTGTGATGTCAAAGCTGCAGAAGGTTTTCTGCCTAAGAGAGAGCCCTTTGGTTTTTGCTGCTAAATCCAGGTCGAAGACTACCTACCATTCTCTGACATACCTGGATGAGAGCTGCTCATTAGCTGTTCAACAAATGTAAACATTACAGTATTTAAGAACCCTCCTGTATTATGTTTCTCGGCCTGCTGCGGCACTTGGTGCTAGTGCTCTATGTCTGAACTGTCTTTCTGAAAAGATTCTGTCATCAGATTAGGTCGGCAGGCACAGATTCAACTGTAGAACTGTCCCAGAAGTGGGTGTATGGCCAGTTGGCCTAGATCGCCAGAGCTGTGACTGTGACTCACTTTGTCTTTGACTTTGGTTTTTAATTGACCCTAACCCTTACCCTAACTTTCTGCAGGGATGGTGCTGAATGGAATTTTTGTATTCCTCTTCTCCATTGTTAACTGGTCTTATCTCAACAACTATATTAAAGGACATATATTTTAGGGTTCTTTCACATCATTCATTTAAAAATTGCTTTAATTCACAGCCTGTTAAACTAATCTGTATCTTTATGGGTGTGTACTATGTAATTATATTTGCCTGTGAAATTATCTGTGCCTGCACTATAAAATAAAAAAAACAAAAAATAAATAAATTTATGAGTCTCTTAGGCTGTTATTATTATTATTTTTTTTTCCCAGTAGAGTTAATTTCAAGATTCCTTCCAGTTACTTTCTAGGTGCAGTTTTCAACATTTCCCCTTTTTCACATAATTTTTGCCATTTTGTTTAATTATTGTTATTATTATTATTATAATATGATTGTTATCATCAAGGAAATCAGAAAAACACAGTAGCCTTTTCTGTAATGTAATTTGCAGCTTCCTAAATACTTTCATGGCTCTTTATTGCTAACAGCTCCCAATCATCAGCCAATCAGCTCTATCTGGCAGCTATAAGTGAGATAAATTGGCCTTTAACGAGTTTTCAAGTGATCCAAAGATTGCAAGTTAGTATGACAGTAGTAAAATCATTAAACAAAAAAGCAAACAGCACACTTACTCTTTTTATTTTACCAATTCCTATAGCGCCTTTTTTAAACTTAAGGTGATGTCTTTTTGTGTCACTACCTAAATACATTTTTGGCTTTCAAATACTAACTACATTAAATGTTTTCATTCTCTAAATTGGGACATTCTTAGAGATTCCTCATGAGATCCAGATGTGAATGTCATAACTAAATTCATCGTAAAATGTGTTTACGAACAGTTATATAGAAAAGAGTCTGATCTCAGAAAGCACCGTCAATGCAGAGATATACTGTAGGCCAAGTTCAGCAACAATGGTGATGCACAGAAACCTTGGCAGGGCTTAAAGATACTTACTGTACAAGTTACAAACTAAAGAATAATCCTTTCTCATCCTTATGTTCACCCCCTTAAGAACTGATTGGTTACTACCATGGACAATATACTATGCACCAAAACAATTCAAAAGAAAAAAAGGTTGACACCATGCACTTCTTGGTCATTTATTTTGCTTTGTTTCTGAACTTTCTTCACATGGTCACCTCTGGTTCCTAAAGACCTTTTTTCATGGCATACATAACAGAGTGTATTCAAATACACAACACACACAAAAACCAAGTCAATAGAAATAGTGGACAGGTTGAAAACATTTGAGTGAACCACTTCTCTACATAAAACCTTGTGATGGTGCATGATTTGAATTTTTTTGTCCCCATGACACTTGAGATTCTGTTTAGTGTGAAGTACTCATGAGTTCTTGTTAAAATGTTCTCATAAACTGATTTGACAGACACGCAGTTCACAAGAGGATAATAAGCCTTTCCCTATATTGCACTGTTAAACTTTCACTATACATAAACGTGGGAAGGAATGATCAAAGCAAATACTTTGTGACTGCATGTGTGTTCTGCAGAGGGCACACCGTTGCCCAGGCGCAGGACACAAGTTCAAGGCACACATGTTTTTGTTTTTTTTCCTTCCCTCATGGATAATGCCTTCCCCCATTTCCCACAAGCACAGCCCAACACAAGTCTTTTCTTCTTTCTCTCTCTTTTCTCCTGCACTCCTCCTGGCAAGCTTTGCCTTCTCCCACTCGACTGGCTCCTGGAGTAGTGGCTGCTGGCTCCTTTTATAAGGCACCCGGAAGCGCTCCAGGTGCTTGTTGTTCCACTTTTTGGTGTGGTGGAAGAGCTGCCCATAAGGGCTCAGCAGCAGCTGCAGCACCACCACGGAACCCAACAGGGCTGGTACACACTCCAACTCCCATGGAGCCCTGCAGGAGTCTGAGGCACTGCTGCAACCCAGGGAGGCTGCTACCTAGCACTCTGGGGGAGGTAATGCTCTGGATACGCTCCCTCCTCTGGTCCTTCCAGCGTGGAGGCGTCCACAAAGGAGCTTGTGTGGACTACATGTTCACATAAGACAGGCTGTAGGTTGAGAACCTCTGCACTAAGCTGACACTTGTTTGTTTCGTTTTCTTAAATGGTGCTAACACAGGTTGTATAGACAGGAGCACCTATGTGGAAACTTAATAGCCGATTTATTTTTTGCAAAGCTTTTGTTTCATTTTAATTACGGTTCATGATTTATTTATTTATTTATGAATTTATTTTGAGAGAGTTTTATTTTTTATTTCCTGTCTCATTCTTCGTTTTTGCAAATGCATCAGGATCCATCACTTGACCTTGACTGTCTTGCTGGTTATGTCACAGAATGTGACGGAATACGTATGGTGGTGGTTTCAACATTCCTTATCCCTCAAATGGATAAAATTCTATAAAATTAATTCTAGTGTTAACTAGCTTTCAAAAGAATAGATCCTAGTGTCAGGTTTTGTTTTGTTTTATCCAGCTCCTTTCTGCCTTTGACTCTGCTTCTCGTTTTGCCCTTGTGTTTTATTTGCCTGATCATTGTGCCTCTTTAGATACTGTCCTGCTTGTTCTCTTTATATGTTTCTAAGCGCACATAATCATCTCCTGGTTATTTTCCTCTTCACACAATAATCCTTGTTACAGTTTGCCAATATGTTTAAACCCACCCATGATGAATTTCACTATGTAGAATAGTAACAGTTGTCAATGAATATTAAAGGTGTATTCTGTTATGTGAAATGGTAAGAAGAGAAAGTAAAATGTACATAATAGCAAAAAATTAGGGAGATGGTCATTTAAACATGAGAGCAATACTGAGGAACTAAATAATTAGTCATAATCATGAGTTAAGCAAAAGAGTCAAAAATACAAAAAATTAAAATGGAAATAAACAAATCAGAGCTTTCCAGATTTGAAGAACTCACCAAAGGCAGATCACAAGACAATCAAAACTAGTGAAGAACAAAGCAGGTCTTTCCAGGAAACAAATGATTCATGAAATAACAGAAGGCAAAATTGCTGAGCACAACAGGTAACAATTAGCATTTCTAGAAAAAGCAAACTACTTGTATCATGTACTCTAACTTCCTGATAATTAACAAGTGAGAGACTCGGCACCAAAAGACCTGTGACCGGCAATGTGTAGCATATGGAGGCAGGATTTAAAAGTGAAGTCAAGGTAGAATTTGAATTGGCTGATCCTGACCAAGTCCAGGCCTGCTCTGTTTGCAGTTTTTCCTTGATTTGAGTCCTGACCTCTTTGTCTGGCAATATGTTTGTGTCCTTTGGACATTATCAAACCTACATTTATACAATACTATCACACTTATGTCTGCATGCTGACCAAAGCCTTGTTTGTCCACTTCAGCTCAGAAGTCGAGTCAAAAGGAAAGTTAAGGTACATGTAAGACAGTGAAAACAAAGCACTGAAAATTTACATTGGGAACACTTTAACAAAATGATTTTATTATTTCCCAGCTTCGGTTTTGAGAATGCCACCTCATCTTTATTTTCCCAAACTCTTATAATATTAAGTTAAAAAGGTGGCAAAAATTAAAGACGGCACATTTTTATTGTTTACTAATAATTCTAAAATATCTCCACGGATGTACAATTTGATAAATAATAGGTGTAGATGCAAAGGTTATAGATTTGTAGTGTAGTCAGTTGAAAGGTGGTCGAGATCCACTTAAACCAAGACTAAGATAACTGCCAATTCCAAGGGAAAACTTCTCCTTCATAAGTATTTCATGTATTTTATTTTTACGCATGCTAGAAGAGCGTTGGCACAGGTGGCATTGCTGTTGTAACAAAAGTGTTCTATTTTTGAGTTTGACACACTCCACTTTTATTCTGCAGAAGTTCTGCTTTAGTTATGTAATTGTACAGAAAAAGGCTTGTATTTAATGACATCGAAGTTTAAAGAGCCTACTGTCTTTTAATACCACAAACTCATTTATTACTTCCCACACTTTACTTTTCATTTCTTTGGTATCACTTGTCATAATCCTCCTGTATTGATAGCCAGCTGCAACATGGAATACAAACTCACACTTTGTGCTTTGCATTTGTCCAAATGTTTGTCAGCCCTTCAATGTGGTTTCCTAATATTCAATCTGAAATTTTTAATTTTCTGTTATCTTTAAATTTGAGTTCTTTCAATGGCATTCTTGAAAGTTGTAGAAAAAAACCATGCATTAGGCTGTACGTAATATGAATGCCTTATTTGTGAGGGCTAGGTGCAATTCCACTGTTATTCTATACATATCATGACATGAATTACGTACACTAAATTATTTTATGACATTTCTAACGTGTGGATTTTCTGTTGATGCTCCTTATTTAGTAGTTAAGTCACATGGCATTGCTGCATGGAGACTACATAAGATTTTGAAAGCTCCATTTGTTCACTAGGAGGTGCTTGACCTGTATTCTATTTGTGTATTTATTTGCCCTAATTTGCAAGGTCACCTGAAATAAGCATTCATCTCATTTGGTAACAATTTCTTTTTATTGCCTCTCCTGTTTTACCTTATTTTGCAGATTTGTACATCCATACACTGAGTGGGTCACAAACTTGTGGGCCAAATGCTGCCTTGAGATCAGAAAGAATATGTTCATTTTTTTGTCAAAAAAAGTCCCTAAAGCATAAAATACATTACAATATAAAAATTGTGCCTCTTATCTTTTACAGAGCATTGGAATTAAAATACATTTCCTCCCAAACAATAAATAATGAAATGACCTAACCAAACAACAGCAACAACAACAATAATTAAAATATTACATTAGGTTCTTTCATCTGTGTTATATTCCATGCTTTTACCTTTAAGATGTCTATTATAGATGTAAAAAATGACTTTCAATATAATGTATTTATAGTACTTAGTATGTTAGTTTTTAACAAGAATAAGTGTATTGCCCCAAAAAATACTAAAAAAAACAAAATTACATTTGTTTAGCTGAGTTAATGTATCCATAGTGCTTTGAATTTAGAAAAAGAAAAAAGACCTTAAAAAGACACATGAAAAGTCAAAATGCATCATCCTTGATGTCGCTGAGATGAGTTTCATTTAGGGAAAAAAAAATCATTCATAGTTATGCTGGAGATCTGCCATTCAGTATATCATTATGAATAACATGATTTGTTTTCTGACAGAACTCCTAGCCTATGCTGAAAAAAAAAAATGAAACGCAAAATGTCAAATAACATTGGGATAAATTGGTGGCCTCCATAAAATAAAAACAAGCATTCACATATAAAAATACAAATAATAGAACACAGACTCGTGTTCATTTAGTAACCAAACTTAACAGTAAATATCAAGAATCTGAAAGGTAAAAAAATAATACCTCAGCTATTTCCTTCAAACAGTAGGAAGATCAGGATGTATTGTGTAATAAGAAATGTAAGGAATACTGAAAATGATTTAGGTCCTAGCCTGGAAAATCTTATCTAAATAAAAGTATTTTGGCTTGTTGGTGGTCAAGAAGAGATATTAAATGAAATGTCACAGCACTGTCGGAGCTCCAACTTCTAGAAAAGCTCTGGTCAATATGGCGACCATATTCCTGTGAAGGCGTCTTTGCTATAGCACGGGGTGGTTTTGGAACACCTCAGTTTAATTAATTTTTATGTAATGAGAAGTCGAGCAAATTGACACCTTTTATTGGCTAACTAAAATGATTAAATTATTAAAATATGCAAGATTTCGAGGCCTCTTTTTCAGGCAAGGTATAAATGCACACCGTTTAATGTCTTAATGTTTCATGACATCAAGGCATAGAACAAACCCCAGACCATCAAAAACCCCTAGAACATCACACTTTGGTGTCACCGACTGAGGAACCATCCTTTCACCAACTCAACAATGTACAAACACCCTTCCTGATGAACCAAAGATTTCAAATTTTGATTCAGTGGTCCATAAGACTTTCTTCCAGTCTGAAGTAGATCACAGCTGGTATTTCAAGGCCCTATTTTGTCCTTTAAGGAATGACTTTTTTACTGCCACTCACCCGTCAAACCAGCAGCACAAAGTCTCCTGTTCACTGTAGAAACCGAGACTTGCTTTTTTCAACCACTGTTAAGCTGTGCTTGAAGCTGTTGTGCTGTGAGGAGCCTATCACACAAGCTGGTGACCCTCAGAAAGTTGTCTTCTGATTGGGTTGTGACTTTGGGTCTGCCAGATCTCTTCCAATCACAGCTTCTTCCACTTTCCAATTGCCTTTGGAATGTGTAGGACACCACTGTACTCACTGATATTTTGCTTGTTTTTGCAATTTCTACACTTCTAAGTGTAATAATGCTCTGTCTCATTTCATTTGTAAATTGCCATTTCCTTGCCATTATCACAAATACAGCACTTAAATAATAAAATAAACACAGTTAACGTTTCATGTAGCCCTACTACAAGTTATCTCACACAGAACAAAGAAAGGACAGACTCTTAACTCTTTGAATATTTATAGCCATTTTATCAAAAATTAAGAAATTAAATCTCAGCGAACAATAAGGACAATTTGTGACCCTTCTTTATTCTCTTTCTGTTCTCAGTATCCTGCTGTGGCACTTGATGCCACTGTCATTTTATCAAGACCGTACTACTGCCCATTACAAGAAACACCAGAGAAATTGGCAGCCTTTGGATTCAGTGAGAAAAGAACTACATCTTCTTCTTGTTAGACTGCTCAGCATATATTTATGGTACTGTAAAATGCTCAGGAGGAGCAGAGTGGCCAGTTGGTCTAGGTCTTTATAACTGTGACATTGTCTGTTTGAACCAACATTAAGTTTTTGTTTTCTTTTCCTTTATTGTCAAATATTGATATCTCACTTGTAAAGTTAATGGACTTTATATTGTCATGATTTATTTATTTTTTAAATTATTAATAGTGTTTGTGTTGTAACCCAGCCACAGGGGATGCACAAACCCGTGTGTTTCTTTGTACCAGTCCCAAGCCCAGATAAATGGGAAGGGCAACTGGTGTAAAGTATTGCCAGATCAATATGCCTACAACAATACAAATTTCCATACCGGATCGGTCGAGGCCCTAAGGATGTTAAAGATAGAGCTGCCAGGTAAGAGGAAAAGAGGAAGGCCTAAGAGAAGGTTTATGGATGTGGTAAGAGAGGACATTAAGGTGGTTGGTATAACAGAACAAGATGTAGAGGACAGGAAGAGATGGAAAACGATGATGCTAACAGGACCAGCTGAAAGATGAAGAAAAATAGTGTTTGTGTTGTACTGTGTTTATGTTGTGACCCAAGGGTAGCACTCAGGCACAGACCCCAAACCCAAAACAAAGACAAGGACTGGCCAATGTCATTGGCGAGTCTGAATGGCATAACTCCAGACAGACTTAATACTACTATGGTATAATTATAAACTTTACCATTCTTTAAAATGTAATCCTGTAATGCCAGCTTATTTTCGTAACATGCATTATGTAGGTTCAGCTCACTGCCCTTTAATAACTGAGCACAAAACCTTACTGGTGGCAGACAAGCAGCAGACCAGTTTATTTTCTCATTTGCTTTTCTGATGTTCTTTTATCAGCCATTGCTAAATTCCTCTCAGCATATTAAATGTTATTATAATATGTGTATTATTATTGATATTATATGTATGATTAATGTCTGAATCATAACTTTTGAACACAATTTAAGAACCTAAGACAATCTAGGACTCAAAAGAGGTCCTTCTATTTAATCTTGACCTTCGACCAGCTACTAGAAACTCTTCCCCAGTATTTCCACCAGTAACTTCTTTAAAAGTAGCATGCTTGCTGTTTCTGCAATATGACTACTGTAGATAGTCTGTTATGGCTTTGATGAATCTAACTATCGCGAAAGGCTTACTGGAGTGTTTTTACAAAATATGTTACCACTTTTAGTGATGTCCCTGATTACTCTATGCGCTACAGAGTGTGGCTGGATGAATTCTGCTGGACAAACATTGTGGACATTTTTGACAATTTTTGACAAAGCTCATATTAGATGCAAACAAAAGTAATTAATACCCCAGAAACTACTAAGCCACACATTTTATTGATTTCAAATAATGATTTAATTTGTAAGCTAATAAATTATCTTAGTGCAACTAATTGTAACATAAGTGTAATATTTTGTTATTAATTTACATTTTCCTGACACCTATTCTTCAAGGTGGCTTACAGGGTCAGGATGTGTTACAGCAGATTTACAGATGGAGTCCAGGCAGACTCATTGACTAACTCAGGATCACTCAGTGAAGCAGAGATGGGAACTAAACGGGCATCTTGAGGTTTAAAGTCCAATACCGTGGCTGCTCCACCACACTGCTTGCCTTTCCTGTGTACCTATTGTCATTTTAATGATCTGCCCATAAAGTCACTCTCTGAAACTGCTTTATGCCAGCGTTAATGCCTAGTAGCATCAGATAGAATGTAGGAAGCAGTGTGGTGTACCATTTCAGGGCAGACTCATTCAGATACTCACAGTCATATTGGGCCAGTGCAGAACTAGTTTTTAATAAAATATTGAACAAGCAAGCAAAAAAGTATGTGGGCAACATTATAATGTGTCATTTGTAATCTGTAAGTTGTACTGGATAAGATCACCATCTAAATCAGGGGTCCCTAACTCTGGTCCTGGAGGACCACAGTGGCTGCAGGTTTTCATTCTAACCCTTTTCTTAATTAGTGACCTTGCTTTGCTACTAATTAACTTCTTTTGAATGTATTTTATTTGACTGGCACTTGAAGACTCAGACGATTTACGTGTTTATTTTTCCTTATTTAGACTCCAAACAATAATGAGATACAAAATAAGCATAAACATGACCAGCAAACTGTGCCAATCATACAATATCTGAAAATAAAGAAAGGTGAAGGCCTCAGGAATGTTGCTCTGCTCAGGTCCCCAAAACATTTAACAATGCTCTTAGAAAAGAGAAAATCAACAGCTTCGGAAATGTATGCTATTGTATAATAAAATTAAAGAACAGGTTTAATTAACAACAAGAATCAATCAATATCTAATTAAGCTACTGGTTGGAGTGAAATTAGTTGGAGTTTCAGGCCCTGACTTAGTTGGTCTTCTGTTGACTCACATTTAAGAAAAGAAATGGAGCAATTCAAAAGAACGATGAAGAAATTCAGGGGAACAAATCTTAAAGAAACAAGTCGATTAAAGTGAATTTAAAAGAAGTTAATTAGCAGCAAAAACAGGTCACTAATTAAGAAAAGGATTAGAATGAAAATGTGCAGCCACTGGGGCTCTCCAGGGCTGGAGTTGGGGACCCCTGATCTGAATGAATCAAGATGCTATGGTTCAAATAAATCTCAGACAACTTATGTCCTGTGATTTAAACCAAAGGATATGGCTCAGCTACTGTGCCTCTTTATATAAGAGTTCAATTTCAAAGTATCCGCTGAATAAATTTCACATAAATTCTTTCTAATGCAGGAATGAATATTGGGTAGCAAATGGATTGCTTTACATGGTGAATATATTTATTTAGGATTCTCACTGGTTTAGTGTGCCACATTAGGTTACCCACACTCTTAAACATAAAAGTGCCGCAGTGGTTCTACAGTGGGATGGTATGGGGAACCATTTTTGATTCCAAAAAGAACCATCCACATGAAGGTTTCAGAAAGAAGTTTTATTTATTTAGATCGAAAATTGGCTCCATAAATAACCATGAATAGGTTATAACACCAATGGGTTTGTGATTTTAAAAGGATTCTTACTGCATACAGTTAAACAGGCAAAGTAAAAATGTACTTGATCTTTTAGCATCCTGCAAGGTCCTACTAAACATCAAAATTTGATGATTAGTTTTACATATTAGAAGAGCCCATTTCATATGTAAAGAACCTTACTCAGAGTTACATGGCTCTTTGTCAAGCAACTGTTCTACAATGAACGACACAACCCAGTAAAGTGCCATTAAAGAACCAGTGCATGTTGTTATTTGTGTGCACTTTGGAGAGAGCTTAAGGGCTCTGATGATGGTACTTGTTCTTTTGAACCAGCGGGTTGGCACTGTAGTCTGATGCCTTCTCTCGTCCTCCCTCTGCAGCACGGATGATTGACAGCCTTTCAACCATTGACATCACTTCCATTGTTCACCCTTCTGACTCCTCTGTCAAAATAACCCCATATTAGTAAATAAAAAATAAACATACATAAATTCTCAATCCAGTTTAATCCAATCAATGATAAAAAAGACATAAGTGATGCAGAGAATAGAAACACAAGGAAAACCATTGTCATCACAGTCAATAACGATCCCCAACTAATTTCAATAACCCGCAGTGTTAAAGCGAAATATTATTTCATCCAGCAGTCTTAATACAGCACACCATTAACAATAACTTTTAAGCTATTGTACTTGTGTGAGGCTTATCGATTGCTAAACATAGTAGTACTAGTAGCATTCATGCTGTCGCACGTACAAAGTACAGCTGAGATTCTTACTTGCATTTCTGTCCAACGTGAAACATGTAACTACTCCCTGGTGCCATAATAAACAAGAAAGCATTAAAATAAACAACTTAGTTTTATTGAATAGAAAGCATAAATCAGCTTATCTGATGTAGTCTTTACCAAGCATTGAGTAGATAAAAACATTGAAATAAAAACTATCAATGATATTAAATGTAAACAGAATGTTTTTTGTTTCCAGACAGCAGAAATTATTCTGCAAGTTAATCTGCAAAGTGATTTTTTTAATAGGCATACAATAGTAGCAGTGGCATGGTGGGTCAGTGGGTTGTGCTTCCACCTCACATCTTTTATTCAGATTCCATGCCTAGACATTCAGTGTGGGCTTTCCCTCCCATATTCTGAAAGACGTGCAGGTTAGGTTAACTGATGATTCCATATTTGTCTCTGTGTGAGTGGGCCTTGTGATGGACTGGCTGAACTGGGTAGCAGAACTGCTAGTGCTGCCAGTATAGGCTCAAAATGTAATGATACTCTCTTCTTTGCATCCTTATCTAATCGTCATGCTAAAATTAAAAGACTGAATGAACAGGAACTCTTCACCTTTAGAATCTGAGGAGACTGAATTTTTCAGAGAGCAGACATTCTGGAAAAACGCATAGCTAAAAAAAAAAAGTCACACTGACTGTAACTATTTCTGAAAAGAAGGGAGACCTGGTGTTGCAGTGGTTAGTGCTGCTTTTTCACATGTCTAGTATTTAAATCTTTGTGGTCCACTCACCACCCCAAAAGCATACGGGACATATTAATTTGTGACTCTAAGTTAGCCCTACCATGAGCGAGTAAGAGTATACGCATGTGTGTGCACTGTGATGGACTGGCTACCCATTGAGGATCGGTTCCTGCTTTATGCCCACCACTGCCAGAAAACGCTTCCAAATAAAGTGAGTGTGAAAATATTTGTATGCATATTTCCTAAAAGTGTTCCTCTTTCTCCCAATATCCTTGTTTGCATGAGTGACTAAAATGATTGGTGACTAAATGCTAAGTCGATCTTATATAAGTAAGCGTGTGCCTTTGTCCACTTAAGATGGCACCCATCCCATGGCTGGTTTCTGCTATGAGCCTCTTGCTGCCAGGATACACTCTTGCACCTCACTACCCTGAATTTGATAAGCAGGTTCGTAAAATACATAAAATGTGCATGAAAAACCAAATTTGTTATAATATGTACAATGTGGGTTAATCACAACTGTAATTATAGTATTGAAATTATTTTAAAATAAATAAGTGACAATAAATAAACACATGGAAATAAAAGTTGAAACATCATTATAATTGGACTTAACAAAAAAAGAGAGATGTCCAAATATGTGCACAGCATTTGCTAAAGAGCATCACTTCATGTGTTCATGCAATATGCTTCTAAGTAGTGTGGACTGCACGTAACAGATGTATTGCTTCTCTGCACCCCTTGTGTTACACTGTAGTGGGATAACCCCACCGAAGTAGCAGGCTGTGTAATTAGAGTTCTTCTTTATGAGAAACAGTCATTCTGATTCCTACATACAGAAAATGAGAACTTTGAAGATGAGAATATTTTAAACTAAGATCTTCCCTTAGATATTCAATTTTAATACAAATGTGTACACATTTTGTAATTCTCTATCTTAGAGTAAACTAAAAGCATGTAGATTTAAAAGGCAGATGTAATTCACATCATACTAGAATAAAAGCGCAGAATTATCTTCCTACTTCCAAAGTATGAAATTGTTACTTGCACAGAAGGCCAATGATATTTATCTTTAGATTATATTTTTGATATTTTGTTAGCTTTGGGTTTATGTTAAGACTTTTGAAAACCAGATACAAGACCTCAGAGGAATCACCACCTGCCAGGGGTACAAACATAAGATTTAACTTCAGAAATCAGCAGGCAAGGGGACCTTTTTTAAATAATTACAGGAAATGTTTCATTACATAAAGAACTGTTAAGGCAAATATACTGGATCACATTTATATAACAGTACTGAAAATTGTCAATTATCAAGAAGTTGTAATCCCTTTCAGTAATATTTCAATTTTATTCTGTGGGTGTCTTGCACAAACATATTTATTGCTCTGCTTATGCCATCATAAAAATGGACCAAAGTATCAAATAAACACTAAATTGAAATTGCTTAAATTCATACTTTTTTCTTCAATCTCTATATTTCTCTTTCTCTCTCTGTCTTTCACACACATACATACACACACACACACACACACACACACTCTTGAAGGCCCAGGGCTGGAAAAATGTCTCTCTGCTGCTCCTCCATAGCCCTGGTTACCATAGAGATGGTGACGATCGATTAGATGCCATCTGATTCCAGCCTCATAAAAAAACAGGCAGCAGATGGCAACCAGGCTGCAAGGTCTCTCTCAGGAGATGGGAAATGGAGTGAGAGAAAGAAAGAGAGAGAGAGCGAACGAGAAATAAGTGAACAGATTTCATTTTGTTTTTGAAAGAAGCTCTTTTTGGACCTGTTTGCCCTGGATGTCATAAAGTGAAGTTAAGTGAAGGCCAACATTCAGACACAAACAATCATACATTATGTGACTGTTTTTTACATTTTAAAACCCATCTCCCTCTGTTTTTAATGTGCTTCAATTTATTTATATTTCAAAGTTTTTTCTGGTAATACAATGACCTATAATAAGAATTAAGTACCCTTATGTACTTTTACAGTTATCTGAAAGTCTATGCTAGTTAAACTTATTTTTGCGTAATGTGGATGAAAGTGAATTAAAAAAAATGACAAATAACTAAAACATATTTTGATACTTAGGGAAAAAATGAAAAGATGTAAGTTTAAATGTATAAAATGTTTTAAAATATAATTATGATGATTATTACTATAATATGACATAGATAAAGATATGCAAATGGTGTATACATGTCATTTATATTATATTGACTTTCCTGAATTTTGGAATTTTTAAACTTAACCTAGAATGTTACAATTTTCTTTATAATGTAATGTTAGCTGCTTTGTCCGGGTTGTTTCATGCTACTTTCACTATCGATATTCCTGTAACTTGTTTGTGTTTATAATTTGAACATGGGGAGAATTCTAACTTATTGCAACATATAGAGTTTAATTAAGTTTTGTTTCTTTTTTATTGATAGAATAGGAAGAATGGCGTACAGCAATAAAAAATGAAATAAAGAAAAATACAGAAACAGATGGCCCTCATACATATAATTCTCTTGGGAGAAAATGATAGCAGGAGACAACTATCCACACTTAGGTCTGTCTAGAGGGATAGAGTGATGTTTGGGAGAAGGGGGTGAAGGCATGGAGGGTGGAAAGTGAAGGGGAGGGATACCATAGTGTAGTTAAGACTGATGAGGAAGAGACTGGCAATAAAGGATGTAAGGTTTGCCCCATTACATTATGCAGCAGATGGCAACCAGGCAGACCCCGTTGTCCCAAGAGGGCAGGGCAGGTTCAGTATATAGCTGTGTGGCTGTGTGTGTGCACGCATGTGTTTCCTTTTGTGGGACATTGCATTAAGCAGTCAGTAGTAGACATGGGTCTCTTGTGAGTTAAAAACATTCAAGCAAGCTGGGGCTTGAACCCCTCTGGTTATTGCCCAGGTGCAGGCTCAGACGGGGCGCTGCTATACTGATGACCTTGATGCTCAGCTGGATTTGCACCTGAGCGGCTCACTCAGAGCAGAAGCTGACAAGGATGAAAGTGCCTTGCTTGGATACGTTTTTTAACATTATGCTTTTATACCGCCTCGTAGTGTTGTAGCCATTTTTTAATTATTGCTTTAGTCACTTGAAATTCGGGGCAGATCAATTCCTTCTTTTTGCCCAATATGGATTAATATGATATTTTCACAAAAGTCCTTTAAATAAAGAAATCTGGCAAAGGAATCCTTACTTTTTAATGTAAAAAACTGAAAAGCAAAGAAAAGACCATTCCCAGAAAGACTTGTTTATACAAGTGCATAGACTATTAAAATAGTTAAAGAGATGGCAATTTCAAGTGTTATATTGACTGGTGATACATTTGCAAAGATTTTAAACCAAATTATAAAAAAAACAAGTTAATGATATGAAAAATGATGTTCATTTAAAAGGGAGTTTAAAGCCAGGTATTCAAAAAAAAAAAAAATTAACTTTAGGATTTACTTAATTTAATTCCGGACATTGGCTACACATGAATTGTTGGCTTTTACAGTGCCCTATACTTCTGCATTGTTTTAACATATTATGTTACTTCAGTGGAATCTATTCACCTTTACTTCTCTTTAGAAATTCAGTGGAATTTATGCATTTATCTTCTCATGGATACTCTATTTTGATAAAGTTATTC
The DNA here is from genome assembly GCF_016835505.1 of Polypterus senegalus. Classification (NCBI taxonomy): domain Eukaryota; kingdom Metazoa; phylum Chordata; class Cladistia; order Polypteriformes; family Polypteridae; genus Polypterus; species Polypterus senegalus. Next base: position 60,591,692 of record NC_053155.1, read on the forward strand.
CTGCATGAATTTGTTATGTTAGTGGCATTATGGTATTGTTTTCAGCAATGTGATCTGATTCTACTCATTTTCATTCATGTTGCATTTGCCTTTTCTTTCATTCATTCATTCATTCATTCATTCATTCATTCATTCATTCAGATTTAATGACTGGCAGCACCAGTTTATAGTTATGCTACTTATAACTTGCATTGAATTGAATTTTCAAAGTTATAGTCAATAGACTTTACAAAATGTATCATCTAAGATGCAGCAGCCAGATTGTCTCAAAGAGATGGACAGGTTACTTTATGATGTAGAGTGTGTGATAGTTTTACCAATCTATTAAGCACAAACCAGAGCTGTACGAATCTTGCAGCCACTTGGGGAAAGATAAGTTTGGAAAACTACCTTTAACTTTCTTTCCGCTAAACAAAGGTATGGGGATCACCAGGAACAATTGACTGTGTTTCCCTCTAAGGCAAAGCCGGTTTATGCAAACAACCTAACTTTATGAAATATACCTTCATCTTCCAGTCGTTGTTTCATTTTATTTGAATGCTTAATCACACTGTGGTCAAATCACTTTTCATTTTGACTTGATGCAATATAATCACGTTTGCACGTTAAAAGAATTATTGAATCCATGTGATCTGCTTTAGTATGTTCAATAGAAATTCAATCCATTTTTTGAGAGTAGCAACTTTTCTCAGTGTTTAGTCATTTTAATTACAAGATTGGATAAATACAAATGATAAGTTGTCTGTTCATGCAGAATAACATAGCATTTTTTAAATTATTGTCACAAATGAGGACAGAGACTGCAATAACATTGCAAATGATGCCGTGATATAGACCAACATAGTCATATAATACATGACTCAGTTGTGCAAGATGTTCTATTCATCAATCACTTAAATGATTTGGCAATCAAATGAATCTTTTGGTTTAAGAAGCTGTAAAAGTTTATTTAAGGACATAACGTCTAAGAAAGCATAATGATTTCCGGGAATCATTTATTGAATTCCGTCCAAACTTCTCACAATAGAAACCTTTCTTTAGAGTTTGTATTAACTAGTTATTATACATTCACCAAAAGAAGGGGGGATTGATTACTTTCATGTAAAGAACACGTAGAGAAACTGCTGAGAAACACATATCCTACCCCATAATGGTGATGAACTACACCTGTAGTCCTTTAATATAATTCTTCCTGTTCTTATCAGATTTCCAGTCATAAATTTCAGTACTTGAGTTAATAACCCTCTTTATATTCTGTTCATATTAGCCATATTTCTTTTGTTGATAGATTTCATCAAAATGAGGTAAGATGTGTGTAAGAATCCTTGAACATTTTTACTTTAAGAGAGAAGAACTAACAAAATGCTCAAGTGTTTTGGATAAACGAATTAATGAGAATGCCAACCAATGTCTTCCATGCAACATTTAAGTACTTAGCTCCTGAAACTCAGATAGATTTTTATTTATCAATTTATTTGACAATTTTGGGAAATAGGTGCTCACGAGCCTCAATAATCAAGACTAAATAATCTAAGTTTAAAGTAGGAATTACTATAAGTAATATCTGTAGTACTAAGGTGTTGTACCGTGTTAGCCATTATGAATGTAGAGAAAAGCCAAGCAAAATGACACCTTTTATTGGCTAACTAAAAAGATTAAAATATGCAAGTTTTCGAGGCAACTCAGGCTGTACAAGATGTACATCTTGCCTGAAGAAGCGGCCTGAGTTGCCTCGAAAGCTTGCATATTTTAATCTTTTTAGTTAGCCAATAAAAGGTGTCATTTTGCTTGGCTTTTCTTTATAAGTAATATCTCTATTTTCACTTTTAATTGTGCATTGGCAGTAGAATGAGAGCACTGCATGAAGATAATGTCGATATACTATTTGATAAACCTTCTCTCTCTCTACTTGTATTTAATAATTCTTTGCATTTATATAGCACTTTTCTTACTACTCAAAGCACTCAGCAAATGCAGGTTAAGGGCCTTGCTCAAGGGCCCAACAGAGCAGAGTCCCTTTTGGCATTTACAGGGTTTGAACCGGCAACCTTCCGATTGGCAGTGCAGATCCCTAGCCTCAGAGCCACCACTCCGCATTGTAATTTACAATTTTTAACTTTGTGTATCCTTTCACACATATCAACATTGAACGGTATTCTCCATTTTCACTGCAGTGTATAGAGAATATCAGTCATTTTAAGTGCATATCTATCAGTCTGTCCACATAAAATAATTTGGCTCCCAGTGGACTAATTGTACATTTATTCTTCAAAACGTTTTGCTGAGAAGCTTCCATTTTCTTTGACATATCTTGGATCTTGGGTGGAGTAAGCAGTACAATATTTGAAATTCGAAAAACTATTGTTCAAAACACATTGGTAAATTTTCAAATGTGTCTATCATAAAACAGAAAAAAAAAATCTGTAAAATATGAATTACTGAATAATTTACTGTTCTAAAGAGTTTTATTTCATGATATATATTTATATCTACCTTTTTGATGAAATAAACAAAAACTGTAAGTGCACCAAGTTTGGAAACAGTTAACTTCATTTCTAGCTTCACCCGAATGTTATGCCATGCCCATGTTTTCTAACTTGTTTGATTATACTTTGTCATTTTTTTTTTGTTTGTTGCCAATTGACAATAATGCAGACTTGTTCACTATATATGAATTTGGGCATTTAATCTATGTCAGGAGAAACAATACCAATCCAGAAGGTCTCCAATGTTGGTATTACCCTGGCAGATCATTCTTTTTCTAGCTGTGCTCTCTTCTCATGGTATCAGTAAACATTCAGTATGGGTTTAGACAGCGAAGATCATGTTTCATGAAAATCCTAAATTTCTATGGGAAGGAAACAAAAGTATATGATCAGATAGGTACATGTAATATTTTAATTTAGATTTTTAGGAAGTGGTTTTAAGAAACCACATGGGAGGCTAGTGATCAAACTAAAAGAAGGTACAGCGTGAAGATGAGTGCAAAATTGTCTTAAGCACCAGAAGCAAATAGTCATGGTATGAGGAGCTTTTTTCAAATTAGTTGATATTAAATGAGATGCCCAACAGGGATCAGTAAAGTACACATTGACTATATCAATATTTGAAGACAAAATGGGGAGTCTAAAAGTTAAAAGTACACCTTGTGAGAGGGAGTTAATAGTCGTAGTGAACCATTCATTATTTATATTCAGTTTACAGAAGTAATAACGAAAACTAATAGAATGTTAGGTTATACAGTATGTCACAATGCCTGGAGTAGAAGTCTAGGGAGGTTATACAGTACGTAAGCTATACAACATCTTTCTGAGGTCTCATCTGGAGTACTATGTGACTAAGTTTTAGTCATCGTATGACAGAAAAAAAAAACTTAAAAAGAAAGTCCAGAAAAGAGCCACTGGACTGATTGCAAATGAGGAATTGAACCTTTTCATTTTAAGCAAGCAGAGATTATGAAGTGACATGACTGAAACGTTTTAAATTATGAAGACTATTAGTACAGTGGATTCCTTCTTAAAAGTGAACTTTTTAATAAGAGCATGGGTCAAAAATGAAAACTTCTTAACTGAAAATTACCCACTAACGTTATAATGTTTTGTTTTTTTTTTTAGACAGTGATCCACAGACAGAAGGAACATGGTATTAAACTCTATGGTAGATAATAGTAACTTGGGGACATTCCACACTCAATTTGATGATACTTTAACAAAGTTAGATAAAGTGGATTAACTAGCTTTGTTAATCTAAATGTCCTGTTCTTGTCATAATTGTTCTAATGTACTGATGTCTGTGGCTTGATAATGGTGTAGTAGGTTTGTTTATGCTCACCTCTGACTTTGCAGTGTGACCACCTGTGAGATTTTTGGTTTCTGGTACAATCCAAAGACAATCAAGCTGTTAAAAGTGATGGTTTTGTTCACTTTTTAATGGCTTTCTATTCAAATTGGCAATTCTTTTCCCGTAAACTCTAATTAGTATATTCAATGTTTAGTTTTTAGCTAGTTTTGCTTAAATGATAGAGTACCAATGTTTTTTATCCATCCATTATCCAACCCGCTATATCCTAACTACTGGGTCACGGGGGTCTGCTGGAGCCATTCCCAGCCAACACCAATGTATTTTACTGTCTCTAAATGTAATCTAAAAGAAAAGCAGGGATTGCAGAAAGAAATAATCCAGGACACAGTTTAAAATATATTCAGTGAGTAATCTCAACACTGTGTGTTTCCTTAAGGCAGTAGATCCATGTACTGTTCATAATGTATTTAAATAAAATATATATGTTTTCCATATTCTCCATTCTTAACAAGCAATACATATTTTACAAACCTTCTCACAAGTTGCTTTCTAAGTACAGAGACATTGTATGATATTTTATATATCTTTTATACTCAGAGCACAGGCAAGTTAAGTGACTTGATCATGGCAGAAAGTAAGTAAGAACTGAACTGAATTTTAGAGATCCGTTTTCTAGCCATTAAGGCAATCAGCTTTAAAACTGCTTCTGATCCCTAATTATAAATCTCTGTGTTCAGACATTGTGGCTTAATGGCTGAGGCGGAGGGCTGCAGAAGAGAGCATTCTTACTACTTACTCATTTTGTAATCCTGGGCAAATAAGTGTCAGTATTGTTATTGAAGACATTTATAAATCTTTACTTATAAATTACTTAAAAATATCAGGACAAGATTGTCTGCAAGATAAATAAAAGTACACATTTCTCTTTATTTTTACATTGTGGTTCAACAAATAACTGCATGTATTCTATTTTCTTATAAGTCAGTCATTTTCCAACCCTCTATATCCCAGCACAGGGTCACGGGGGTCTGCCTGAGCCAATCCCAGACAGCACAGGGTGCAAGGCAGGAACAAACCCTGGGCAGGGCACCAGCCCACTGCAGGTCACACACACGGGACAATTTAGAATTGCCAATGCACCTAACCTGCATGTCTTGGACTGTGAGAGGAAGCCGGAGCACCCGGAGGAAACCCACACAAACACAGGGAGAACATGCAAACTCCACGCAGGCAGGACCCAGGAAGCGAACCTGGGTCTTCTTACTGCTTACTTCTTACTATTCCGTATTAAAAATGTTTATGACAATAAGAAGAATTTCCTGAGCGGTTTGTATTGGTTTTTAAAGTGACTATCCTACTTGAGTTACTGAAGTTTAGTTCTGCAAGTTATGGGTGCCTTTCATCAGCAGAGATAATTTCCTTTTTTTACGGCATTGCTGACTCATACGTATGAGGTCATCTAGGTCAAGTAGTTTCCAAGTTTATTATCTAGGTTAGTTCCTAACTGCATTTATTCAGTCAATATTTCTACCTTTCCACCAAAACAATGATGGGTAAACTTGCAGATTTCGATCTCTTAAGGTGTTTTTGAGATTCAGAGTAAGATGGTTCTTATTGCACCATCTTATTTAAATAATGAGTATCCTATCATCAAGGTGTCATCAGCATACTCAATAATGGAACAGTAGTCATTGTTCTATCTCAGGTAACTTGTCTACATTGTAAATAGTAATGGGGCCAGAACACATCCTTGCGGAGTCTCTGTATTTGAATGAATGACATATAAAAAAGTGCCCTGTACTTTGCTTGTTTGTGAACAATTTAAAAGAAAGTCCTGAATCCATAATGTAATAAATATGTAAACATTCATACTGTTCAATTTATCAATTATTTTGTGAAGCTGGATGGTATTGAACACTGAGGAAAAATCCAGAAATAGTGATCTATACTAATAAAAGGCAAAGCCCTCACTGACTGACTGACTCACTCACTCATCACTAATTCTCCAACTTCCTGTGTAGGTGGAAGGCTCAAATTTGGCAGGCTTATTGCTTACAGCTTACTTACAAAAGTTAGGCAGGTTTCATTTCGAAATTCTGCGCGTAACGGTCATAACTGGAACCTACTTTCGTCCATATAAACGGCTATAGCCTGCAGCTCGGTCGACGTATGAGGCGGAGTTGTGCCTGCCCATATAAAGCCTTCCATCAGCAGCTATCCAATAGACACACTGCCGCGAAATATTCGCGGGTGAAGGACTGTGCTTACAATTGAGAATGTAGCAAAAGAATATGAAGTGAGTGACGCATACAAGCATATTCATAAGTGCAGCTACTGCGGAAACAAAGCACGGTGTAAACCTTAAGTTTAAATTAAGTTCATAGACAGGCTGCTGCTGGCGTTTGTCATGCCTAAGACGAATACGATATTCGCGAGATACAAGTTTAATGACAGGACGCAGGGTATAAACGAGACTTTTCATCACTTTGTAACGGAGTTAAAATTGCTGGTGAAGGACTGTGCTTATGCAAACTAAGATGAGATGGTCAGGGATAGAATAGTGTTTGGCACAAACTCAGCAAAAGTGCGACAGAAACGTCTAAGTGGCAGGTATGAGCTAACGTTACATAAAGCCGTGGACATCGCAAGATTGCACGAGATAGCACAAGCACAGCTGAGAAGCTTCGATGCATGCACTCCGAGCGACTCACGTGAACTGACTTTGCAGGACTGGGAAAGGTAAACCCGTGTATGCAGTGTGTGATGTCTCTGACTCACTACTTCTCCGCTGCGAAGCGCGGGTATTTTGCTAGTCTGAAATATAAACCAGGTTTATCGAGAAAATGTAGACCTGATGTAGAATAAACAGTAAGCATCATCTACACTTCTGTTTGCTCTGTAAGCAAATTTATGGTATCTTGAAAAGATGCTGTCTTTGTCATTAAAATGTTTTTCAGTAATTGTTCAAAGTATTTTTTTGAAATTCGGGTGAGTGCCACAGGTCTATATTTTTTCAGACTGCTTGGCCTGGACACCTTAGGAACTGGGGTAATGATTTATTCTTTTGACAGCTCAAGTACAATAGCACAGGTCAGGGAACAGCTAATAAGCAAATGAAAAACTGGATGAGCAGCTTGAAACAGGACTTCAGGAGTCATCCTAATAATGCAATCTGGCCCCACCGCCCTGTTGGTTTTTATCTGCAGAAAAAATTTCTCCACTTCACTTATACTCGTCTCCATCCCAATATTTTGCTTTCTGAAATCATTGGTTTGAATAAAAGTCATGAAGTTCATTAACTAAAAGCTAGTTGTCCTTGTGTATTGGAAATGTTTCATTTTTTTAGGATCCAGTCCCATGATTGTTTTCAGACCTTTCCACATCTGCTTTGGATTATTACCATTGAATCACCTCTTGATTTTTACCCTAACATCTTTTTATTTTATACAATTAACCTTTTAATTACTAGCTGCAAAACTCAATTCTTATACCTTATTTTCCAGGTAGTGTGTTATAAGCTTTGTTCTACTCACTAGAATGCTAGTGTTATTAATTTCTGACATGTAAGCAGTCTGAACAGAATGTTTTCACTGCTTGTTGTCTAACGCAATCGGCACCGGCTGTATTATGCATCAGATTATTTTTTCATTTTAGCGTAGCTAGGGCTGTTGTTGTGAATTCACTAGCAAGCAATTTACTTCAATTGAGTTAATAATATAACTGGGAAAGAAGAGGCTTTCACAGGGAGCAAACTAAAGCAGGACTGATTAAGCAGGCTAGGGTTGGTACATGGGAGATCAAAGTAACTGGCATCAAGTTCAAAATGAAAAGAATAAGTCATTATTGTGGAAGTGAAGATGAGATTGAAAGCAAGTTGAATGACTTTTAACTTGTACCATTAACTTCATGCAAGTGATCATTAGAGTACCGTACTACTACCAAAAAATCTTGATAATGTACTTGTTGGATTTCATTTTCTATTCCATGACTTTGAGTGGTTTCTTCAGTTGTTTTTTTATCCATATAAGAACATAAAGACATCAGCTATAATTGTTCATACATTATAAGTTCTAACACCATGAAAGTACCTCATGCTCAACTGATAATTTTAAATAACAGTAGACAATAAAGATTTAACTTCCTGAACACTTTTGGGTGCACCTTTTGGATTTTTGAGGTGCTGATCACAAAAATCAACTTTAAATTTTCCTATCATGTACCATTTTCTTGCAATAGCCTATTTTTAGTATTTTCCTCTCATATATATATATATATATATATATATATATATACAGTATATATTGGATGACAGAGTTGCATAGGAGAATGGAAAAAGGACCAAGTTTCCAAGGTTCAGAATCTTTATTGCTGAACTGGCAGGTACAGACACAAGACTTTTCAAAAGTAGATTATCTTTAACACACAAGCATATAGGTTGCAACTCGCAAATGTCACGTTACGGCTTCTCTCCTCTTGTTAAAAGAACACAAAGTCTTCTTCATCAAGTGGGTTCAACAGCTCGGAAGCAGCGACTGGGGCAGACACAGTATGGGGGAGAGAGGACAGTAAACTGAGTCGTTAGGATTATCGGGGCTGGGTCTTTTAAATGTTCTATCAGCTTCTAGCTGACCCCGCAAACGACAGATAAGAGTGTGTTTGTTTCTCATTGAAACACTCTTTAAGAGGGAGTTTTAGAAGGGTACCTGTGTTTCTTTGTCATAGGTTTATTGTTTAACAAAGAGACAGCTCACAGTTAAGAGCATATATAACGTGCAGCTGCCAGCACTATGTGGTAGGAAAAACAAAGCAGGGGAGCTACTGAACTGCCCATGAGCAGGAACAGGACCCTAGCTAAGGTATAACAATGTTAGTCAGGCCAATTTCTTTGAAGTACATTTTTTTAAGGAAATTTAATGGGAAAGTTTAATTTTCATTCAGATATTTCAGGTAGAGAATGTTTTGCAAATATTGTAAATTTCAAAAACCTCCATTTAAAATTCAGTGTTAAATCTTTGAAATAGGTTATCTTAAAACAGACAAACATTCTGTTATTAATTTACTGTTTCAATCTCACCTTGAGAGAGGTTATTTCATGATATGTATTCTGTTTAATGAAGTAAATAAAAGTTTACCTTAAGAGGGGTTATTTCAATTTATATCTTCAATGTATATTTCCCTCTTTTAGGTGTCAGATAAGTGATTCTGATTGCAAAACAAATCCCCAAAACATCACATGCGTGGCCAGTAACTTGACTCACCTCTGCTGCATAGGCACACATGGGTGAACATCAACATAGATTTTAATTATGCATTTGGTACTTCTTTAAAAATATATTGTAATTTATGTAATCCATTAATTACATAAATTACAATGTAATGTAGTATGACTGATTGTTACAAAAACAAAATAAATGAGAATGTGAAATCTCACTCTTTGATGATGTAAATAATCAAAATTTTAAAATGCTGCAATTTTTACAGCAGCTCACTAAGTCCCTGAATGCACCTGAATGTCATGTCATGCATACGTTTACTAGCTTATTTTTAAATATTGTTTTAGGGGAAAAAAAAATAGACCAAATGTTTCTGGTGCAAGTCCATCATCTCTTCTTCATCTGCTTTCTGTTACAGTCAGGGGAGGTTTGACAAAACTGAGTCACTTTCCTGTTGTTTCCTATAATAGAAAATGCCACTTGATCATTGTTCTCAGATACTTTGAAAACAAATTATGGCAAAGAATGGTAGCAGCCACAGCAAGGAATGGGTGCAAAATGGGTTTATTCTCACATGCTTCTTTGCCAGCAAGGGATAGCGTAAACATTTTAACATATTCAGTATTTTTATATAAGTAGCAGATATAAAAATTGGTTTCTGTTATAAAGAGAGTCTATGGTAACTGTTATGATGAGTTCATATTTCTAAAAGGGTGAACTTCCTATTTCTGAACATCCTCCTACTAGATTACTGCCATATCTTCTGCACTGGTTTTTCCATTAGAAGAACTAACAGGCTGTAGCGGGAAGAAATGACTGTAGACCAAAATCCTGAAAAGTACCGCACACTTCTCTTTTCTGTTTAGGTCTCTTTAAATAAGAATATTATTGGCTTTGTAATGGACTTTGATTTGTTTATATAAAGGAATGATTGATGAACTGATGTGGTTTGGGTCAACATTAGCCTGTCACTTTTCCCTCAGCCCTCCTAAATTTTCCAATAGTGTTTTTTCATTTCGGCCTAGTATTGGGGTTATATTTTTAGATTAATGATAGCACTCTTTTTTCCTTTTGTTCTTTTTGTATAAATCCCTATCATTTTAAATATCTGCAAGTACCACAATGACAGGTTGCTCTAATTTGCCCACCTTACTAATCATATGACTGTAAGCTGGCTAAATTTCACCAAAATACTTTTCCCCCTTTAACAAAATATTGTATTGACCATAATAACATTATAAACAAAAGGATAAAAATTTTCAATTCTGCATCTCCTATCCCAAAAGACTCTGTGGTCTTTTAGCAAGGTAGCACAAATATTACAAGCAACTAGAGCTCAATTGTGAATGTGTTATTTATGGTGGTTTTAAATTTCTAGATCACAGGGGCGCAGTACAGTATCTCAGTGCAGATTTCAATGTCCTTGTACTCACAGCGAGTCACGAATCTCAGCGGGATGTTTTCATATTAAAAGGGTGATTGATGTAGTGAAATTTGAGCCTGCTGCTGCTAAGAGCATATTACAAAACTGGTATTAGGAAGGCATACAATACATATAACATGTGAGCTGTTGGCTGCCAAATTTTATTCCTTTATGTCAACCTTTTTAAGAATGGAAAGCCAGCGAGAGCTTTCAAGACTGTAAACTAGCTGTTTGCCATAAACTGGAACATTGGCTTCATAATCACAAAAAGGCTACACCATAAATCCCTGAAACAATGGATGACCAAAATCCAACCATTATCTTTTACATCTTAAAAAGGGAGTGGTGATCCATTTAGTGTTTTCATGGGCTGTTGCTGATATAAAATCTAAAATACATTAATCATATTTGAAAACAGATAAAAAGAAAAAATGCTTTAAAGTACTATAGCTTTGTACTTATACAACTTAAGAAACGGTACTTACTCTGGAAAAGCACTCAAGTAAAATTTGTTTATATACAATGTCTACAGAAAGTATTCGCCCACTTTAATATCCATCCATTTTCCAACCTGCTGAATTCAAACACAGGGTCACGGGGGTCTGCTGGAGCCAATCCCAGCCAACACAGGGCACAAGGCAGGAACCAATCCTGGGCAGGGTGCCAACCCACCACAGGACACACACAAACACACCCACACACCAAGCCCAATTTAGAATCGCCAATCCACCTAACCTGCATGTCCTTGAATTGTAGGAGGAAACCCACGCAGACACGGGGAGAACATGCAAACTCCACGCAGGGAGGACCCAGGAAGCGAACCTGGGTCTCCTAACTGCGAGGCAGCAGCGCTACCACTGCGCCACCGTGCCGCCCTCCTCTTTCATATGACATGCCTAAACCATCACTGGAGCAGCCAATTGGTTTTAGAAGTCACATAATTGGTTAAATTGAGATCATCTGTCTGTAGTCAAGGGGTTTCAATTGATTGTAGTGTAAATGTAGCTCTGTATCCAACTTGTGTTAAGGCAGCATTGCTGCCTAATATACACAATGAAGACCAAAGAACAATCCAAGCAAATTTGTGAAAAGGCAATTAAGAAGCCCAAGTCAGGGGACGGTGACAGGAAAATACCTAAGTCACCAAATAATATCACTTGGAATCCAGTTTACTCCAGTTTCACTTGGAGTAAATCAGACATTAAGAAGTGGAATAAGCATGGCACAACTGTAAATCTGCCCAGAGCCACAAAACCTGAATGATTGTGCAAGAAGAAGATTAGTGAAGGAGGCCACTAAGGGACATATGAGAGCTCTAAAGGGCCTACAAGTTCCAGTGGCTGTGAATGAAGAGACTGTGCAGAGAACAACTGTTGCCCTGGTGCTTCACCAGTTGCAGCTTCGTGGGAGAGTGGCAAAGAGAAAACCTCTGTTGAAAAAGCACAAAACATATTGCCTAGAGTTAGCCAGACTAAAAATCAAATTAAATACCATATTTGAACACTGAATGTTATTAAAAAAAACACAGATTAAAATCTGATGCAGTCTGCAAGAAACCTGTGCTTTGGTAAATTAGTTTTTTTAGCATGACTACAACCACAAGTATAAAGGCCAAGCTACACAGGATTGGCATAAAAACATCAACGTTAATGTCCTGGAGTGGTTGAGTTGGAGACCAGGGCTCGTATTTTCAATCTCTGAATTATTCCTAGGAATTGCAGTAAAAGTCTGACAAGGCTAAGAATTTGTCCTACCCTAGAGTATTTAAGAAGTATTTATGAAGTTTCTTACGATTATCCCAGCTAGCAATAAAGGTTCATGTTTGAGAATGAATGAGGCTACTATTTTATGGTGCCCCGAACCACAAAGTGCTCCTCATGATGATGCTTTGTAGTGTTCTGATACTAATAAATAACACTGTAATGAGCACTGAGATGAAAAGACTGAGGCACACACTGAAAGGGAGTAAAGCTTGATAATGGACAACTTTATTTACTGTAACAATGAATGATACACCATCATACTTTCAGTAGAATCACATTCCAGCTGTTATGGGGCTTAGTAAAGCAACAGTTTTACTGAAACTAGCCACAATGCTACTTCTGAAGTTATGTTCAATTTTCCAGTGTTCCTGATCATCTTCCACTGTGGTGTGCTGTGTATCTCCTTGATCCCACCTCCCCTTATCTTCTGCAAGGCTTTATTTATCCAATGCCCCTGAAGTGTCCACCTGCTTTCTTGAAGTGTAGCATGAATGTTCCAAGGTTTGTGGAATGCAGAGTTCAGTGTACCTGTGTGACATTTCACTGTCAGTCACCCATCTAGCCCTGCATATCTTCAGGGTATATACTGGTTACTACTATACACTTTGCATCCATGACCACCTGTGTCTTGATACTGTGATACTGCTTTCAATTTGTGTATGTGTGCTTATCCACACTTAATGTGCATGCCAATTTGCATGAATGCAGCTTGCTTTAACCTCACCTCATGTAGAATGGTGGAGAATTGTATAAATTTGCTAATTACCTCAGGGCATTATATGTAAGGATGTTTCGATTTTGGTGCAAAATTTGAAAAACTGTTGGTTGTGACATATCCAAATTGTCGCTATTGCAAAGCCACATTTTGCAAGTAACATCACTGAACTTTCATTTCAGCAATAAATGTGTGGCTTCGCCGCGTAGATGGAGTGATCACATAACATACAAGATTTGTAATGAATAATATTCCATATCTGGAGTCAATATCCATTTACAAGTTCATTGTTATGCAACATTTCCAAATCATTCCAACTTTCTCAGGATATGCGTGGCAATCTTTTCCTTAATGCCATCTTCTGGCAGTTATGTTATCAAGTAAGGAAAGCTCTGTAGCTTTCCAAAATCATGGTGAAGTTAGGAGTAGTTTCCTACATTAGGACAACTGATAAAATGTTTTTACACCTAAGAGCCGGACCAAATGTACATCACCATCAGATTTTATTCCAGTCAGAACTGTTCTCCTACCCTGAAACACTTTATAAATACAGGCACAGATCTCAATCCTATTGACAATTTGTGGTTGAACCTGAAAAGGCTGTTCTCAATCCCTGTGCAACCTGACAGAGGTTGAGTAGTTTTGCAAAGAACAGTGGGAAAAAATTGCAGTGATCAGATGTATCAAGCTGATAAATACCTGTGAACACTGACTCAAGGTAATATTAATGCATATTAAATGTATTCCTGTAGATAAAAAGATGCTGGTATGATTAAATGTCTGTTACTGCTGTTAATCAGGAGTCCTGCAAATAGAGTTTAAAGACGATTAAAGATGAGAAAGGGTGTGGTAGTTTAAGCTCTTTTATACAAGGAATTATTGATTTAATAGTATAGGATGAAGAGTTTTGGTATGTCTGTAAAACTCCAAAGTTTATATGAAGCCATTAGTGTTTTGTTTGATTATTAAGAAAAAAGTTTAACAATATGCCAATTTAAACAGACACAGTGCTTTAGAATCTGGAGTGTTGGTAGCACCATGGACAGCAAGCTTTGATGCTGCAGGCATTGTTGTTATACAGTATGTACATGTATGTCTAAAGATGATGTTATGGGCTCTGTTGTTTTATTGCCAGAGCAGCTGCATTTTTGCAATGAAGAAAGAAAGAAAGAAAGAAAAAGAAACTTGGGGAAATTTTACAGATCATACATCCATTTTTCAAGTCAAGACAGATGTTGAGTGTTGGCACCTTCTGTGTTTCCAATTCATGTTTGTGACAACAATCAATATCTCAAAATAATAATTTTATCGCATATGCTTGGTATTTGGTACCTTACATGGTAAGGATATGTTTTCTGTTCACTTCTGCAAATTGTCACATAAATACAGAAAAAAGTCAAATCAAAACCAACCATGTGGCACAAAACGTTTACTGTAATTTGGTATGTTGGGAGGAAATGACCCCCAGGGGAGGTGAAAGGTCATTGTACAGGCAGATTAAGTGCTGAGTGATTTTGCCTGGTTGGTCTTCTTTTAAAATGGCTGGATCTCGTAATATTGTTTTTTTTTTTTTGTTGAAAAATGACATGAAAAAACTATTTTACATTGTGTCTGTAATCGCAAGATGTCAATCAATAATTGTCAACTGTCTTGGCTTATAAAATGGACGTGTTTGGTAAGTTTTTGGCTTTTCCTCCATGCCCCACAGACTACAATGTGAAGCACCATTGTGGGCAAGATATATATTTTTTTAATTTAAACAACGTGATAAACTTCAAAAAACAATTTCATGTGGGAAATGCATGTCTGTGAAGAAAACTTCAATCTAAAAAATATCAAACTTACCCTTTAAGGAAAATTCAGTGTTAAAGGGAATAGAGTTAGGAACGCCTTACATCTTTTGCTTTTTAACAAAGAAAAATTTTAGTGAAATTTTTAAAAAAGAAAGAGGCATTGTATTTATTTGGTAAAAAAATAATAAAGAAAATTTTCTAAAAAAAGATACAATATATTTTTACTTTTCTGGCAACAAAGTAACCAAGAGTACTCTTGTGCTTGAATGAGCACTTCTTTCACCACCTTTATATTTGGTTATTTCAAAATATTCTATTGTTTTGCATTTGTTGCTCACTATTAATATTGCTTTCTGTTATTGAAAATGTTATTATGCTGTTTATGTTGCCATTTTGTTTTTCTTAAGTTTCTCCCATTTTGAGACACTACGTGTTGTTGGTTGCTACAGAGTGCACCTTTTCGAAATAACGCAGTTAACGTTACAAAGGAGGCAATTTAAACACATCATTATGCCAATTGGCAAATAACCTGACACATGCCTCTGTGTGTGTTTTAAGTACTTTAGACATTCTGATTCCTGACTTTTGTTTCTATACTCCTTACTATGATTCCTTAGCGATTTGGTTGTGCCAATCTCTGGTTTCGATTTTGGTTTTATTTAATGTTTCCTTTTCTGGTCATTCCTTCTTCTCAGACAGCTTTTTCTTACAAGAGGCTTAATAATCCTAAACAGAATGTTTTTGAGACCTCATTTTAGTTAAACACTGGGCTTTGATTTGGATCATGAATGGTTTTTTGTCTTTCCTCTTTACAATATTTTGAATCACCCATTTTGAGGGGAGTAAGAAGTTGAAAGTTAGTTTCTTATCACCCAGGTGACTAATCCTGGCCTAAAACAGATACTAAGAAATCAGTAACACATCTCAAGATAATGAAGCTAAACTGCTAAGCATTAGTGATTCCATAGCAAACAATGCAAGAATTCCATAATATCCAGCAGTAAAAGTAAAATATCCTAATATAACTGGAGAATCTAACACTGAAGCCAAATTGTGCCCTTGCATTTAATATAAACTATGAGCACAAACTGAAAAATCATCTACAGAATTTAGCACTGTAGATTCAATTTGTATGAATGTTGATTGGAGGAAAGAAGTGTCAATCACTTTTTAGTGATAATTTGCAAAGTTTGCATACAAAGTTTCAGAAAGTTAATTTAACTCTTTTAGTTATTTCATATAAGTAGATTAGAAAGCAAGAGCTGTTTTATACTGTATATTATACAAGGAACATAAGGGAAATGTTAAAGTGTTTGGATGCCAGAAAGTAAACCCCAATTAATTGCTGTATCTCAGTTTATACAAAACAAAAAACACAGATGTCAGCAAGTCCATCTGGACCAATGTGCTTCTTCTATGGTCAGAGTATGAATGATGTTGTTTTGGTAGATTATCCTGGTTTTAACAGCACTGGCACTGAATGAGGTGTAGCTTGTGGAGAATCTCCTGTTCTTCTTTTAGGAACTGATCTTCTTTGATAGTATCCCATTCCCATCCCATCCCAGTATCCCATTGAAATTGACCCCCAAAAAGAGTGCATTCAGTGCACCAGATTGTCAGTATGTAACGATGTATGTAACTAGCAAATGAAATGAGAATCTGAACGCATTATGTGGCTTTTGTAAGAAATCACTTTGAGTTTTATCACAGTATGTTATCAGAACAGAAGAGTGAACTTTATTAATTGTTTACTGTTTCAACCTGCTGACGTAATTAACAAAACTGAGGTCTGTATGACAGACTGGCATCACTCATTTTGCTTTGCTTTGACACTCAAGTCTTTTGCTTAAGAGTTAGCTGCCAGGCACTCTTAACATCAGCTCAAGTGTCAGTTGTCTGCCCATAAGGGCTTTTTGGGAATGCAATTTCTGAGTCTTATCTGATAAGACTGGACAGTCACAAGCAAAGTGACAGACAGAGATGTCTCCATTGTGCACCATTTAAAGACTTAGTTGGAGAACAAAGAGCTATAACTCAATGACTGGCCACCTTGATTGACAGAACTTAGCACCAATTATTCAGCCAAAAGGATGGACTTTTATACACCCAAAACCATTAGCAAAATGTCTTCTTCCTTTATAACCCATCACAAGTACTAGATATGTACTCTATATATATGCTCTCCCTGCTCTCTGCCTGGCTATAGCTCTGGTGAGTTCTCTGGTGACTTATTTCTCATTTTTGATTATTGATTTCCTGGATTTGGACCTGTGCGCTCTGTTTTTGAGAATTCTTGGGATGTGTGTATTGATACTTGTTTATTTCTGAATTGTCTAATTTTTGAAGACAACTCCTTCTGTGCCCCTGGAGCTTTTTGTGCCACAGAACATTTTCTGACAGTGAAGTCTTTTTATAAAGATCCTGTGTTAGTGATCATTTGTGAGACCGTAAATGAAATCAGCCCATTTTTTCTCACCTCCCACCTATTTCTGTTCCAGAAGAAATATTGATTAGTCTTCAAGACAGTATTTCTATAATATATAAAAACATTTTAAAGTCCCTTCCTTTTAAAAATCGCAACTTACAGTGAGAAAAGGATCTCTCACTCAACATTACAGAAAAAGAACAGAAGTCAGCTATCCTATCTCACCTCTTTTAAGTCAGTGGGTAAATGATGTTATATACTATTTGAAATGAGAAAAAAATTAATTCTCAGTTAGTGGATCTGATTATTTTTTTAAACCCATTCAGAATCTAATCAATAACATTTTAGAATAAGCATTTATATTGGGGAGAAGGACTTCGTTCCCTCTTTACTACTCTCAAAGTTTTACCCTGGCTGTTGGCCTTCCTCTTTTTCTCAAGGGTGGGGGTTGAATTGAATTTAGTTTTGTTAAGTTTGACTTGATTGTATGGAATGTTATATGCTTTTAATAAATTCAATAAAAGTTAGATAGATAGATAGATAGATAGATAGATAGATAGATAGATAGATAGATAGATAGATAGATAGATAGATAGATAGATAGATAGATAGATAGATAGATAGATCCTGTTGGCTAGGGCAAGGCCACAATGCAGGCTGAATGTATCCCTTTTACTCTGAAGGGCAACCTGGTGCCAAACTGGAAGAGTGGAAAACTGTCTGTATTGGAGTTAGACAAGGGTGCCGCAAGTCCAGGCCTTGCTAAAGTAAAGTGAGGTGCATGAGCAAGAGTGTGACAGTAAGAAAGCCACATATTTGTCTTGCTAAATGCAGAAGTCCACTAATCACTTAAATCACTTAATCACTTTACATATAAATTGTATGCTAGCAAAAGAACACCACAGTCACCACAGTCACACAATATGTCTGTGTGTGTGACAAATCTAAATTTATGTTGTTCACATCCATTCAACAGTAAAAAGAAATTAAAGGCAACAGAGTGGGTGACATGACAGTGCTCAAAAAGTTGAGGATTTTGGAGGTTTTGGATTTTTCATTACAACAAAAAGTTTTAAGGCTCCCGACAGTTTCCCCATAAGACAGAGTCTATAAAAATCTTGTTACTATAAAATACATTCAGCACATACTTTCATTACAACGAAGTGCCCTAAAGACATTGAAATGCCTGAATGAATCATCCACAGAGCAGTTAGTTCTGTGGTTGCAGCTCAGTTGTGCACAACGATCTCCCAAACAGAAACATTATAATTTTTTATCTTTCTTTGAACTTTCCTCGTACTGTTTTTTTGCTGTGTTTGTTTTCTGTGGTTTTCAGTGGTACCTTTTGCTTATTGCTCGTCAAGATTTGAAAAACATCCATTGGAATTTAACTAATTGTCACCCTCCTATGGAAATGAGAGACACGAAAAAATTACAACAGTTTACATTTGAAAAAAAACGCGAAATTTTTGCAGCTCTTGATTCTGGCAAAAAGAAGAAAAGACGTTGCCAGTGAATTTGGAATTTCGCCATCGTCATTGTCAACTTTCTTGAAAGACCGAGCAAAAATAGAAGAAAAATCTCGGATTGCAAACCTTGGGCCTCAGCACAAACGTATGCGAACTGCTGCATTTGAAGATGTTGAAAAAGCAGTTATTCCTCTAATCATTGGCAAGTCGACCGGTCCTCTGTGTTTAAGCACGTTACATTCCTTCCCTGCGAGTATAAAGCAAACCAGCGAGCTTGGATGACTCAAGACATTTTGGGAAACTGGTTGCGACAACTTGACAATGATATTGTGACGCGTGAGTCACTGTCTTGCACCCCAACACATGAGGCTGACTCTCAGTACTTTAGCAATAACGCTTGAAATAGGAACATTTATTGTAGCGGGATCTACCACTCTCCTATACACAGACACAGCAGTCAGGCAGGGTCGTAGCCAGGTTTGTGGCCAAATAATACTGTTTCCTGCATTATAATGTTCCTTGCATCACCCATCGACGACAGGTGCTCAACTTGGATCGGCTTGGATTTGCTTCTCCAGTACTTCGCTGCAGCACTGTAACAAGCAATCTTCCACAGATGTGGCAATCACACTTCGGGACGCACTTCGGTGAGACATCTCATTATTGGTCCCAAAAGAGTTCAGAAACCTTACAATATGAAGAAGAACAAAAGGAAGATTCTGCTTCTTATTGATAACTGTGCTGCTCACAGCATGCTTCTACATTTAGATAATGTTCGAGTTGAGTTCCTCCCACCCAATTACATGGCCGTGCTTCAGCCATTAGATTTGGGCATTATTCACACCCTGAAAATGTTTTATCGCAAAGGAAATGCTGAGAAAAATTCTTGTCAGAATAACTTGCAAACAGGAGGAGTTGAAAATTAACGTGAAAGAAGCTATTGAAATGATTGCAAATGCCTGGACGCAAGTTAAATAAAGCACTATGCCAACAAATACAGAATCTCATTACTACGAAGTTTTAATTACAACAAAATATTTTATAGGTCCCTGGGACCTGTATTTGTTTCTAGTTGCAAGTTGATCAGTGTAATATACTTAGATTTGCAGAATTTACTCAAATGGATGAAGAAGAAAAGCAGCATTCTCTTGAAGCCTCTCATACAATAAGTACATATTAAAACACAAAATTTCCCTTATTGTAAAGTATAATACAAGTTAAGTACCCAGCAGCTTACTCCATGCATACTGCTGTTTACTGGATTACTAGATTTGCAGCCACTGTGCAGTGATCCGAAGACTTCATGGAAGTATAAAGGATACTAATGAGCTGACTTGCTGCTGTTTGTTAGACATTTGCAATTTTCCGCTGAATTGCGTTTTCTTAATGTTGGAAAGAGACAGGTCTCTAAGGAGCCAGGTTAAAGTTGCAGCCACCAACAGGTGAGGAAAACATAGGTGGATGGGGAAATCATGTACTGACTTGGACTGTACAAGATTGAAGGGACAGCTACTTCTCCAGCAAATAGTTTCACTGGATAAAATAAAGAAGTCCATGAATTTGTTTACTGTGTGGAAAGCGTACCCCCAGACACAGACAGACCAACACCAGGGTGTCCAAAACACACTTCTTTATTTTCTTTTCCACTGCACCACAATGCCTTCAATGACCAACCCTCTCCTTTCTTTTCTTCTTCTTCCTTCTTTCTCTCTTTTTTGACCTCCTTCCTCCTCCTCACAAGCTTGGTCTCCTTCCTCCCAACTCTGGCTCGTCTACTGGAAGGAGGCGGCCCCTTTTATTATGACCTGGATGAGCCCCAGGTGCTCTCCCTGAAGTCACTTCCTGGTGTGGCGGAAGTGTCAGGAAAGCACCTGGAAGCACTCCGGGTCTTCTTGGAATTATTTCCGGCAGCACTTCGTGGTGTGGCGGAAGTGCTGCCATCCAGGATTCCCTCACTGTCCGGGCGCCCCCTGGCTGTGGCCACGTCCTCTCACGAGCATCCCAGCTCCGTCCTTGTGGCCCCCAAATAGTCCCAGGCGGCTGCCCTCTAATGGCCGAGGAGAAGTATTGCCCAAGTCGGGTACTATCCAGGCGTCCCGGCTGGGCAGCGTCCCTGTACATCTGTGACAACTGCTAAACTCTGAATGGCAACATGTGGCTTCTCATAAATTCTAGTATCAAAACATGTTGCTTTCCTCTCCTTCTAATACAACATAAAAGGCAACATTCCCTTTGCTTCTTATTCTGGATTAAGAAATAATAGTAAAGTGAAATGTTTCTTCCTTTCTTTTGTACTAAGACATGAGGACACATCACCAGTGATGCAATGAACAAAATGTTTGTGCAGTCCACAAGAAACCAGTCATTCTACTGACATCTCAACTACTCACATGGGTGAAAATACATACAAGTATTGGGTAACATGAAAACCTAAGAAGTCTAACAAGCAGGTTAAAATAATTCAGAGCATCAACCTTGCTTGGTTATCTAATAACTGGGATTCCCCAATATATATGAAAGAATACACTGAATATTTGTTATTATGACTGACTATTACTTTTTCATAGAAGCTCTGAATTTATTGGTGTGAGAATGATTACATACCTTTTGTCAGAAGAGAGGAGTAACAAAACCAACACTGCAGGATTATTTTATCGTCAATATTACTATGGTCTTATTCTTAGATGTTGGAATAATGTTAAGTGATGACAGTCACAACGAAGGCTAATTAGGTTACTCTAATTTAAATATGGGTGCCATCACAGATGCTCTGTCTCTCTCTCTTTGTCTTATAAGATTCTGTCCCTTTCCTCCCACCATACAAGTGCTTGTTTCCTTTCCTTTCTACCCTGTATTCCACGATCCACTGGACCAGGGATGGCTTTAAACTCTACACAGGGATTTTACAGTCATCCCCTTAATCAATTACAAGTTCAAGGATAGTTATTCCTCTGCACATTTCTGTTGTGCCAGAGTAGGCCGCAGATGGTCCCTGAAAAATGTATTCTTTTCCATCAAGCTACACAAAACAGGTGGCTGAGGACGAAGCACTTTAACAGAAAAGAAAAATAACACTTAGCTTAACTTTTAGTGCTGAATTGACTTGGCACATACAAGCAGCTCTTTCTTTATTATCAAACACATGAATCTCTGGTACAACTAGACCACAAACAAGGTTTTATTCAATCACCCAGTTTCTTGGTTCCTCAACTAGTCCAGGCTGTCTTGGTTCAGAGAAAAGATGCCCAGAGACTGAATAGCTTGAAGACATGCTCAAATTTGAAACCATTTTGACATATAACAGCACAGTATGATACCTTCCCCTGTTTATTGTCTTTCCATATAAACCCTTTTTTCCCCTGTCACACCAGAAATGCTGACAATTTCTAGCCTTCATCTATATTAGTATTTCCTAGTTTTTCCCTCTGGATGTTTATGCCTTGTCAAGCTTGGGTCATAGATTTGCTCAGGAGACAGGGTTTCCAAAGAAGATTAACTTTATTGGTGAACAGGCAGGAACAGACACAAGAGTTTATTCAACTGGATTCTATCTTAGGCAGACAAGTGCACAGGGATAAACTGGCAAACGTTGTGCTCTGGCTTCACGCTTCAGCTTAGAAGAACACAAAGTCTTTGTTGAGCAGTGTATTGGAAGTAGCGGATAAGGGCAGATGCAGTCTGGTAAGAGCGAACAGAAGAGTCAGCAATTGGCTGGCCAGAGTCCGGTCTCTTAAATGTTCTAAGCATCATCCGAGAAGCTTGTTAAGTAGTTTGGGAGCAAAGCCGCAGCTGAAACTGCTAAAGAGCTGGTTAAGAGTGTGTTTGTTTCCCATTGAAATACTGTTTAGGTGGGTTTTTCAAAGGGTAGTTGTGTTTCTTTGTCATTGGTTTACTGTTCAACAGAGAGTCAGCTGGCAGCTAAAATAGCATCAGTGTGCAGCAGCCAACATCATGTGTAAGGAATAAGGAGCAGAGGAACCGCCATCTTGAGCGACCACCACCACCATGGTCAAGGACGGCGAATTGGCCAGGACACCGGTCACAGGTTCAAAAGGACATTTCTGTGCAGCTCATCTTATTCCCAGTACAAATACTTATATATACATATGTACATGTCTGTAAATATAAGCTAAATCTATGTGTAAACATTTATTACAAAATGACATATACCTAGATAGCTGTGTGACTGCACACTAGACCCTGCACCAACTAACCCTACCTAAAAGGGCAATTTTTCTCAGACAGTCTCTCAGCTACATTTTTGGCTAAAAGGGCAGCATGGCCCTATACAGTACACCCTAAATTGGGCTTGTATGCCCTCTGTTGGCCAGAATATGTTTATCTCACCCCAACACCCTTTTTAACCTATCTTTCTTTCTCACTCTTTTTAGAATAAAGTGTCTCCCATAAAGGCTGATTTACATTTCTGTGTCAAGCCTATGTCGAAGGCTATGTCATCAAAAACAGTTTATACTTCGGTGTTGTGCCATGCTGCAGGCGCATGCCTGAACGCAAGTTGGCCATGTTTGTGGCACACAAGAAAAGTGAATGATTCATTTAAAAGCAGGCAGTTTTTGCCCTCTAGGATCACCACGCCTCTGGCTACACATTTTCATCCGTAGGTGAACATATTTTTCTCTCACATTTTTTCACTATTTCATATACTTCCAAACTGATGTTAGCCAATATTTCACAGTACAAATTGTCTTCCATGTAATTTTCTTAGTAGTGTTGTAATGAGATATGATAAAAATGAGTGTATTTTATAACTTCTTCAACAGGTCTTTCCTCAGTCTGCTCATGATAATTCAGAATAGAGGAAAATGAACAGAAACGCATTTCAGGGAACACGCAGCTACCAAAGTGGCCAGTTAGAGTTGTGTTGGGTTCTGTAGGGACACAGTCACATTTTTGAAGACAGTGATGTGAGACTACACTATGGCTATGTGGGCTATGGTGTATCTACAGCACAGACCTGATGCAGAAATATAAATCAGCCTTAAAACAGGAAATTTCTGACCTCTAGCATCTGAGAATAACACTTGAACCAGGAGTTACTTTTCTCCCAGGTTACCAACATCTCAGTGAGGTATCTTTATCTGCTGTTTTTTCTTGACACCTGACACAGTTACACTGCATACCTTCCAAAGCAGTGTTCTTTACTCTAAACCAGTCATGATGTGAAATCCTCAAGCTCAATTTTAAGATTATTATAATGAAATTCATACTTGCATGCCTCCCACTGATGAGTGACATTAATACAATACCAACAACAGACAAAACAATACAACTGTCCTGTTAGAAACACTAGTAAGAGTTATTTAAAAAGTAATCATGAGAAAATAGCCGTAGTCAAAAAAAGTGGAAAACAGGGACCAAATCATGAAACAAACGTCAAAGTCAAAATACTAACATGAGTCAAAACCAGAGAAAACTTTTAGAAAACATTTTCAGTTGGAGAACAATTAACTAAAGGGTTTTGGAAGCTGCCTCAGTAAGTGAACCTTTTAAGTGACCGTTATTAGTCAATGGTCACAACCTCTGAAGGCACAACCCTGGAAATGCTGGAGCTGCAATAACAGCAAGTGAGCAAAGTAGCGCTAATTGTTATTAAATAAAATGGTGGGGAGAGCATTGCTAATCTATACTAATAAAAGGCAAAGACCTCACTGACTGACTGACTCACTGACTCACTGACTGACTGACTCATCACTAATTCTCCAACTTCCCGTGTAGGTAGAAGGCTGAAATTTGGCAGGTTCATTCCTTACAGCTTCCTTACAAATCTTGGGCAGGTTTCGTTTGAGTCGTATGAAAAAATATGGAGTTAATGCAGAAAGACAGATCACCAATTGAAGCTTTATGAATAATGGATACTTTATTTGCGATCAATGATTGTTTTGGTAAAGCCATACTCAGTGTATTCATTAGATGAACGGTAAAAAAGTAAGAGCGAGGGGAGGGTAACTTATTGAGGCACGCAGGCAAAACCACAATAGCACGCGGGCTCGATGTACTGTAGTGCGTGTCAACTCGATCTGAATTGCGCAATCACATTTGAAAAAATATATCTTTTAAAGTTCTATTTAGTCCATATGTGTCAAACTCAAGGCCCGCAGGCCACATCCGGCCCGGCGTGTAATTATATCCGTCCCGCGAGATCATTTTATATATTATTGTTATTAATGGCCCGGGTATATGAAGCGCTGGTAACACAATAAACTACAGATCCCATAATCCAGCGCTTCAGCTGCCTTGTCGAACACTCACCACGTTAATCAAGTCTAGCTTATGATGCTACAAGTTATTGCGAAGCTAGCCCACGATGCCGAAGAGAAAAGGTGATTCTGAACATAGACCCTTTAAAAACCGATGGGAGGCTGAGTATATGTTTACTGACATTGCCGGTAAACCCGTGTGTCTCATTTGTGGAGCTAATGTGGCTGTAATTACAGAATTTAATCTAAGACGGCACTATGAGACAAAACATCACGGTAACCTGAATGCAATGCAGAAGATACAGAAAGCAGAAGACTTAAAAAAGAATCTGACACTTCAGCAGACGTTTTTACCTGTGCAAAATCACAAAGTGATTTCAAGTGAAGCTACTTTTATGGGAGACACAAATGCACCAGTGCAACTTGCTCCACTTTCCCTGTTGCCAAGTAATGTTGAACCAAGTCGGCACAACGGTGTTCCCAAATACGCACTTTGCTGGTAAACTGAGCACACTGCGCACTGAGTTCGCACGGCGCTTTGGTGACTTTGAAGAACAAAAAAAGAATTTTGAGTTGTTTCGCAACCCATTTGCCGTCGATGTGGAAACTGCACCTGTGCAGATTCAGATGGAGGTGATTGAGCTGCAGTGTAATGCCGCACAGTTTATTCACTCCATTCCCGCAGAAATGCTCCAGCTCCTTCTACATGCTGCTCGAACCTTGTGCATGTTTGGTAGCACATATCTGTGTGAGAAGCTCTTGTCAGTGATAAAGACTAACAAAACAGCACACAGGAGTCGCCTCACTGATGAGCACCTGCAGTCCATCCTGAGAATCTCCACAACACAGAACCTCACACCAAACATAAACAAACTTGTGGCCAAAAAAAGATGCCAGGCGTCCAGCTCTAAAATGACATATGAGCAAAGACAACTGAATGATTTGATTTGTTATTGCTGAAAAGAACACATTTTATTTATATTTCCAGGTTTTGTTATGCAGCATGTTCATATTTGAATTTGTATAATTTGACAGGATATATTTTTATGGAGAGCAAAATCTTTTGGGATATTTAAAATTTAAGTTTATTTTTTATATAAAATTACATAAGAGTAAAGAAATTTGAATGTTTGTTCTTTTAACGTTTACTTTATTTCTAACTTGTATAATTTAGACAGGATATATTTTTATGGAGAGCAAAATATTATAAGTTATTTAAGGTTTGAGTTGATTTATTCCGGAATAATATTCTGTCGACTAAATAAAAATTCCTTCTATTTAAAATTTAAATAGAACTTCAACATATATGATAGTTCATAATATCCAGGCAGACTTGCACGTAAGAGCGGGAGTCATCCGTTTTAACAAACAGCGTATTGCACGGATACGAAATAGCCTGCCCATTTAATTATTTAGGAATGGATAAACAAATTAAGATTTTGTACAAATAATGTTTTTTATTTTTCTTCCTTCATGGATTCTGGCACCCCCAGCAACAGTTGCTCGCACCCCAAACACTGTATATATTGTGTATATATATATATATATATATATATATATATATATATATATATATATATATATATATATATATATATATATATATATATATATATATATATATATATATGTATATGTATATATATGTGTATATATGTGTGTATGTATATATATACAGTGGTGTGAAAAACTATTTGCCCCCTTCCTGATTTCTTATTCTTTTGCATGTTTGTCACACAAAATGTTTCTGATCATCAAACACATTTAACCATTAGTCAAATATAACACAAGTAAACACAAAATGCAGTTTTAAATGATGGTTTTATTATTTAGGGAGAAAAAAAAATCCAAACCTACATGGCCCTGTGTGAAAAAGTAATTGCCCCCTGAACCTAATACCTGGTTGGGCCAACCTTAGCAGCAATAACTGCAATCAAGCGTTTGCGATAACTTGCAATGAGTCTTTTACAGCGCTCTGGAGGAATTTTGGCCCACTCATCTTTGCAGAATTGTTGTAATTCAACTTTATTTGAAGGTTTTCTAGCATGAACCGCCTTTTTAAGGTCATGCCATAGCATCTCAATTGGATTCAGGTCAGGACTTTGACTAGGCCACTCCAAAGTCTTCATTTTGTTTTCTTCAGCCATTCAGAGGTGGATTTGCTGGTGTGTTTTGGGTCATTGTCCTGTTGCAGCACCCAAGATCGCTTCAGCTTGAGTTGACGAACAGATGGCCGGACATTCTCCTTCAGGATTTTTTGGTAGACAGTAGAATTTATGGTTCCATATATCACAGCAAGCCTTCCAGGTCCTGAAGCAGCAAAACAACCCCAGACCATCACACTACCACCACCATATGTTACTGTTGGTATGATGTTCTTTTTCTGAAATGCTGTGTTCCTTTTATGCCAGATGTAATGGGACATTTGCCTTCCAAAAAGTTCAACTTTTGTTTCATCAGTCCACAAGGTATTTTCCCAAAAGTCTTGGCAATCATTGAGATGTTTCTTAGCAAAATTGAGACAAGCCCTAATGTTCTTTTTGCTTAACAGTGGTTTGCGTCTTGAAATCTGCCATGCAGGCCATTTTTGCCCAGTCTCTTTCTTATGGTGGAGTCGTGAACACTGACCTTAATTGAGGCAAGTGAGGCCTGTAGTTCTTTAGACGTTGTCCTGGGGTCTTTTGTGACCTCTCGGATGAGTCGTCTCTGCGCTCTTGGGATAAGTTTGGTCGGCCGGCCACTCCTGGGAAGGTTCACCACTGTTCCATGTTTTTGCCATTTGTGGATAATGGCTCTCACTGTGGTTCACTGGAGTCCCAAAGCTTTAGAAATGGCTTTATAACCTTTACCAGACTGATAGATCTCAATTACTTCTGTTCTCATTTGTTCCTGAATTTCTTTGGATCTTGGCATGATGTCTAGCTTTTGAGGTGCTTTTGGTCTACTTCTCTTTGTCAGGCAGCTCCTATTTAAGTGATTTCTTGATTGAAACAGGTGTGGCAGTAATCAGGCCTGGGGGTGGCTACAGAAATTGAACTCAGGTGTGATTCACCACAGTTAGGTTATTTTTTAACAAGGGGGCAATTACTTTTTCACACAGGGCCATGTAGGTTTGGATTTTTTTTTCTCCCTAAATAATAAAACCATCATTTAAAAACTGCATTTTGTGTTTACTTGTGTTATATTTGACTAATGGTTAAATGTGTTTGATGATCAGAAACATTTTGTGTGACAAACATGCAAAAGAATAAGAAATCAGGAAGGGGGCAAATAGTTTTTCACACCACTGTATATGTATTTGTGTGTTTATATGTGTGTGTATGTATATGTATGTGTGTATATGTAGATATGTATATATATGTGGATGTATGTGTATATGTATATATGTATGGATATGTATATATATATATGTTTATATGTGTGTGTGTGTATATATATATATATATATATATATATATATATATATATACACACACACATATAAACATATATATATATATACATATCCATACATATATACATATGACAGCAACACTCGTCACTCACAACAGTGACAAAACAATTACATTGACAATCATGTTACGTTATTTTCAAAATGTTTCCTTTTCTTTTTCATTACTTCTTTAACACACTACTTCTCCGCTGCGAACTTTCTGATTGAAAAACTAATGAAAGATTCAGAGTATCAGACCTCTCAAAATAAAAAAAAAGTGTAAATTAAATAAGCAGTCCAATCATACCCACAAAGAATACAGCATCATACAATATATGCACCTTTTGCATACTGTATAATATATACAGTACTGTACACAATAGGCAATCAGGGTGTGGTCAGTATGAGTGATTGTTAAGTCACCCAAAGATTATGGATAAAAATCTCAGTGAGCAGTGAGAAAAGTGAGATTCATTTAAGTCCTGAATAGAAGTCAACTGTGTGGCACTATACCAACGTCACCACCCTCTGCGATGCTTTGTAGTCCCAGAACGGAACCAGTTCCATACTAGGATATGATGCAGCCAGTGAGAACAAACTCTGCATACATAAAAGCTATTGAGCCATCCAAGCATTCCTCAGGTGTCTAAGGCAGTCAAAGTTATCATAAGCTGTTTTGTCTACAGGTGTATTGTGCTCACTTCAGGTCATCAGTGATGGTAACTCTTAGAAATTTAAAACAGCATCCCTTCTGATGCACATTTGATCTGCCTACAATTGCAGGGATCCCTCAATTATAACCCCGGGCCTGTCCCAACTTTAGATTCTGGACTCTTGCCTGCAGTTCTCTTACTTGTCTACACCATAATAGACACAATTATGTTAGTTAGGTGGTATTGGTGATAAAGAAAGGCTTAGATGTATCCCAGTCACTTGTCTTTATTTTTATTTACTTATTTGTTTGTTAGCCACCTTTTTTGAAGGACTTCATGTGTGGGGATATTGGGTTTCTGGATTGATGGATGTCCCATTGATGCTACTTTTCATATACTGTATGTTACCTGATTCTGTCAGTATTGCATACACCTTTAGGGAGGATCTGGTACTGAAAGATTGAATGGATGAGTTGTTTTTGGGGTTTATTTTGTTACTATTTTATAAGTTATCTTCCTTACACTACTTTCACCCTAGTTGATAAACAAAATGATCACAAAAAATAGAGCATGAAGAATTAAATATTGTAGAATTAACACAGAAAGAAAATCAATGGGAATTAGGCAGGTGAAGAGAATGAACCTGTGCATTTTAAAATATAACTATAATTTTAATATTCAAGTACACAAACTACTCTATGGTATGTGCTGTATTGTGGTTCACAGTGCAGCACATAATGCAGCTAGTATGCAGCGTGTGCATCATCACTAGCATAGCACTACCGCTTTTGGACTGGAAATGATTTTGGCTAACTATATTATTTGCATTTTTGGCACATTTTCAGAATGATTTAATCAGTCTGGGGAGGATCCTCAAGGAGCCCAGAGCTTGTAATTGTCTTATTAAAAATGACTGATTGTTTTAAAAATTATTCTGTATAAAAAAGCGCATTACATTTTTATTTTTCCCACAAGGATTTTTTATTTTATTTATTTAGTTTTTTTTTAATACATTGCTTCACAACTAATGAAACAAATGTCTTACAGTATAAAGGACAATTTTTTTAAACACAATTGCTTTCACAGCTTCCCCCTTTCATCATGCTAAGCAAATATAAATCCATATCAATTTAAATTAGACTTTTATCACTTACCCTGTCATCACAAGGGCTTAAAGACCTAACAACTCATTCTTTTTTCTTTTTTTTTTTTTTTTGCAGACACAACAATTTATATTTTATGTTTTTTTTAGATAAAACCCCATCGTTATTGTGTTTACACATCACAGGCAGAAAGATGGACAGGTTTTCAATGTATTCATTTGATAAGTGTATCTTAAGGATCGGATACTCAAAGCTTATTGAAAAAGACGTAGATTTAACTCCCCAAGAACTGTTTATTCTCCTGGAAATACATTTGTAAAGAGAATAATAAAGAGAATGTAAAGAGAAATAGAGAATCCAGAGGCAGATGACTGTTTGTAGTCTCCTCAAGTGGATAGCTGGTTTTGGGAGATGATGCTGGACTATCACGAGTGACTGATAATTTAGAAGGCCTTTGCTCTAAATTCTCAATTTCTCCAACTTCTTTTTTCTTTTACCTACAGCTAAGGTTGGACCTCAAAGCATGCAGTATCTCTTCATCCTCCCCTATCCCATGCCATCCTTTTTTAATATTTTTGTTTGTTCTACCCAGTTTCAATCCAAAACAGTCTCTGTCCTAAACACGTATCTTTATGGCACAGGCAAGAACTCTGTCTGTCTCACTAAAAATGGAAATCAGATTTGACACTTTCTTCACCCGTGAACTGGGGTTAAAGTTTAAAAATAGTCAAAAATTCCAGTTATCAGTTTATCCAGTATAAAATAGTCAAATAATTTATGTAACACCAATGAAACAATATTTAGTGGGTTTCTCCCTGAGCCTATTTGCAATTTATGGTCTCTTAAAGATCTTTTTTTCACATGTTCTAGTCCTGTTCTCCCATAACACTTTTGTGGTCCTCCATTTTCACTTTTCTTTTGTTCACTTGGGATGTTACTATTCTCTGTTCTCCACAGCTTCTTCTGTTTCTGAATTTTTCATCACACACTTTACTACTTCCCAGTAAAAAGATGATTTCATTAAGATCTACAGCTGCTAAAATGTTCCTGAAAATTCACTGAGTTCAATAAATGCCTGGAAAAATTTAGCTTATGATTTAATTCTCACTCGTTAATACCTCTCCTGACAATAATGTCGCGCTCATTAAGAACACGTTTATTTAGCTTTAACAGGGACATGCAGGGTGGCATGCCAATGTTTTTTTTTTTTTCTTTTTAAGACAATTCTTTCTTGGACATCTCCAGGTGGGTTGTGATGTAAAGGCCTGTGTGTTTTTTTTCTGTTTTTGACATTTCTCATTTGACTTTTCCTGGTATTTTTTTAACCAATAAAATATCAACCAAAAAACAGTGACTAATAATTTTTTAATTTACAGTTTTGCTGTCTTGGGTCACTGTCAATGACAGCATCTATCAGCCTTTGAATTCAGAAGAATGTAGGCTTCTGTGCATGAGTACATTAGTGCAAGTATTTAATTAACACTCCATTGAGCCAATTTCATTTAATAAATACTAGTGAACAACTGGCTTCAAGGTTAACTCTGGTGGTGTACAGATCCACCAGTTCATGTCTTTGTGGGTTTTACACATTCTCCTCATATATTTGTGCATTTTCTTTACTCCAGGTTTAATCCCACACCCACAAAGATGTACAGGTTAGGTTAACCGGTGACTCTACATTGCCTGTAATCTGTGTACCCAACAATGGAGTTGCACCCTATTCAAAGTTGCCCCTCCTGCTGCTGGAAGAAACTCAGACACTCAGCAATCCTGAACTGTAAGGTCTGACAATGTACATACTGTATCTATGTAGTAGTTAACTATTTTATAATACCCTCAATGACTATTAAGGAAAAGGCAAGATGAAAGTTTTAGTAAAACCATGGGACATCAGCATCATCTGTCCAGTTCGTTAGGGTTGGGGAGACACCATCTTCTGCAAGGATGACAAAAAACAACATCCTCCAGAAGATACAAGGGTGGTAGATGAGGACATATCTTGGTAAGGATGCTGTAGTTCTTCCCAGTTTCTGCAAAAATCTCTAAGCTCTGACATTGTAATTTGGTCGAAGCAGGAGAGGAAAGTCATCCTGATGAAACTGACCATCCCATGGGAGGAGAAGTGTGATGGAATCCACAAGAAGAAAGATACCAAGTACAGTACCAGGACTTGGTCCAGGAGTACAGGGTCAAAGGTTGGCAAGCATGGCTGTTCCCTCTCGGGGTGGGCTGTAGAAGGTTCCCTACACATTCAGTATGGTTAATTTTAATTTCCCCTGGGGACAAATAAAGTATAATCGAATCTAACCTGTAAGAACTCAATAGGGCCTAACTAAAATGCTTCAACAAAGAGAATGTGGTTTTTGTGGAACCCTACTACTATCATATTTCTGAATCTTATTTCATTTACTGCACTTTTACTCCAGTTCTTACTTTAAGATCAGTTTTCTTTTGTTTATTGGTTGTTGCGTAATATCCTTTATTCTTTTGTACTTGTATTTTGCTTTGTACTTTTTTGTGTGATAGGTCCTACTCTGAATAGTGGTACAAAAATGCAAACCGGTAATTCTTTGTCATTTTACCACAGAGGATGCTTTATAAAATAATGATTTATTAATTTAATTTAAAGGACAGATAGTCCAGCAGTAAGAAACCTAGATATATTTTTGTCAACTGGTTTCATTCTCTAGAAGCATTGCACAATTATTAATAAGAGAAATCCAATGTGGTTTTAGTCACAAAACTGATATATTCTGTCAAAAGTGTTTTATTTATTTTGTATGCATTGGCTGCATCCTGCAAATTACATGCAAGCAGTTCACTTAATAAATAGCATGGTCCTGGAATGAATAATTTTAATGGCTGCCACTCATTATTTGCCTCCACACCAGCCAACAAACTAAATTATACACAGAAGTGCACAGGATACTCTGTAGATGAGTTCAATGGCAGATGCACTTGGGGTTTCTTCATGCTTTTTTATGCAATGAAAATATTTTAAAATGTTTTAAATAATTATTAATTAGACTGTTAATGCATTTCTATTAACCTATTGGAATAAGCCATCTGGTGAGATTCATTTAGAATTTTAAAATAAAGGAGACAGTAAAGAAACAAATAAATGCGCGACCATGTGCTCTCCTGTAACAAACCATGTGTCAGTGTGCAATGCAATGTTTCAATAAAATGTGACACCAGGTTTATAGGAATTCACCTACTATTTAAAAAGTCAAAATTGTGGAAAATTTTATATTCCATTTTCTACCAGTCTTCATAATACAGTCTCGGTTTTCAATGAGGCAAGATTCAAAAAACACTGATAAATAATGCATTGACGTATAAATAAAAACAGCAGTTTTGAAGATAATTTCAAGTAAAGTAGAGATGTTTTTTATTAAAATTGTCGACAGTTTCAAGTGACAAAGACACTCAAATGCTTTTCCATTTCAGTTGCCTCATTATTGTGATAATTCTGTTCATTTGTATCCTCAAAGGTATGGTGAGCATCCCGGTACCATTCAGCTGGAGCACATGCTAGATGAATACATGGCATCATTTGTCATTGTACTGTTCACATGTATTAAACACAGATTGTTCACTGTGGTAAATATGACAAGATATCTGTTGTTCTCAAGTCTTACTGGGTATAAGCACTTAGATGCTGTTTTTAATTTTTTCTTACAAATGTTGGCTATAGCATTTAGTATAATCAATGACATTTCTACAAAGGTAAATTGTCACTTTTGGTCTAGTGAAGTGCTGCTGCCTCACAGCTCCAGTGTCCTATGTTTGAATCCCATTCCCTGTCATTGCCATTCTCCACATGTCTAACATTGCTTTCCCTAAGGTTGACCGTTTTTCTTTCCACATTTCCATAATATGTTTGTGTTAGGTTAATGGTGATTTCAAAGGGGCCCGGTATGTGTGTGTAAGAGTGCTGGATTGGGTTCTGTGGCTTGTGCTCAGTTCTAATTGGATAAGATCCATAAGAAATGGATTCAGTAGATTTGAGAATGAATGTTAAATTAACAATATCTGAAGATATTGATTATTGTGAATATCTATTTTATAAACCTTATATGATTTCTTTAATGATATATGACAATATTGATTTCAAAATTGTAGTTTTTTATTGCTCAATTGTAACTTACAGAGTCACGTCATGTTAAAAAGGATGCATTAAACACCTACTGCAATGAAGGAGCCAATCCTGTATGAGGAACCAGTGAAATTAAGAGCTTGTCCTTATATTATATATGCAATACACACAATGTATCTCTTAATGCATATGAAGCAAATATTCCATAAATTCTGAATAATTATTTAACCAAATTTATAAATATTTTAAATGTTAATATCATGTCGACTTTTTCATCAATATCTGATATCTGTTATTCTAAATGATGCCAGGTACAATCAAGCCTAATGTCAAAGTTTATCAAGGGCTGTGTAATTTTTATTGCTGAATGGAAAGGCGCTGTAATATTTCTGACTGCAATTTAAGAACCAATGGAAAATGAAATATAATGAATGAGGTGGAAATGGAGTCTTGTGCTACAACAGTTAGCTGTTTTGTTTATCATAATTACTTAAAGGCAGCAGTAGCTCAGTCGGTAGAGCGGGTGGTCCAGCAATCGGAGGGTCGCAGGTTCGATCCTGGCTCCCGGCATGAGAATGCAGCTGTTGTGTCCTTGGGCAAGACACTTAACCTACCTTGCTTGCTGGTGGTGGTCGGAAGGATTGGTGGCGCCAGTGTTCGGCAGCCTCACTTCTGTCAAAAAATTTACCATTTTTTACCATTTACTTGTGCATTCATTAATTTTCTGACCTGTTTTTATCAACTTAAGGGTCTGGAAACAGAACTGAGTGCAATGTGGGTTCCAATCCTGAACAGGGCGGTCAGTCTATCACAAAAATACACCCACACGCTCACCCATACAGAGCCAGGTCACAATTATCTTTTTTGGATGTGGGAAGAAAACCAGACCATCCAGAAGAAACCCTACATGAATATAGAAATAATATGCAAACACCACATACCGTAGCTCATCTTCACAGCTGTAAGACAACAGCAGTAATCACTGTAACTAACAGAGCAGAGCTTAACTAAATAACTATCCTACACAATTTTAATGTTGGGTTATGGGGGATCAGAAGCAGGGAGTAGGGCGGGAATTTCAGCAGGTTTCACTCCACCTGCTCAAAGAAATCTCATTACGGTATGTTGTTCAACAATGGTGCAATCCCCCAGTGGGGCATCCATGTTCATTTGACCTTAACTTCAACTAGATTAATGGCAGAGTATTGCACTGTGCATGTTTGAACTACCCATAAACCATCACAAACCTGCATTGTGTCAGATTCTATACATTGTAATTACCGAATACTTTTCAAATTGCCTTTACATTTTGTTTTACCATCATGTATATTCTATATGCTTTTGTAGTATTTCCATATCTAGCTTGCATTTCTGTACACACTTTTAAGTATCAAACTTGTATTAGGAAAGTATTTTACTTGAGTCTAGTGCAACAGTTTTTAAGCTGTATAACACAAGATCCCTTTCAAGTGTAAACACCACATACTGGAACCAATGGAAAGTGAAATATAATGAGTGAACTGGAAATGGACTTTTGTGCTACTCCAGTTAGATATTTCGCTTATCAGTTGTAAACATCCACATAAAAACAGACTGCAGGAATGCAGAATGCAAGCTAAAGACCAGGCAATGCATTGTTTAATGTATCATTGTTTTAAGTCACAGAATATTCAAGTTAGGAATAGAGTCTTAAAAGAGATATTTTAAGAACTTAATTTATTGTGTTTAAAAAAATGAATAATTTGATAAAATGGTTATTATAAAATAACATATTCAGAACTTGGAATTTATTTGGACTCCTTAATAATACAAAATCAGCAAAATCAACTTCCAGATCCAGTAGTACTGCCATCTTTATCTGTCTTATTAACAGTCATTAGCCTGTGATTCTCTCAAAGAAAACATTTTAGACTGTTATTTCAGATTTAAATCATCATATGTTAACAATTATAAATCAATTTCAAATTTACCCTTTCTTTCTACATTAACAGAACAAATTGTGATCTTGAAACTTTACTCCTATCTCAAGAAACACACTCTTTGTAGATCTCTCAATATCTCGATCACTTTGTGTCAAGCTGCTTAAACATTTCACTTACTACTCAAACATGGCAGCAAACATCATAATAAGAGATAAGTACAAAGATATAATTCCACTTCATACATTAATGTTTTTATTTTTATTTAAATGTTGGAGCAATTTGTATAATTGTCTTTGTCTTCTGTTTGCTTAACTGGATTCTCTTTCTATATTATTAGGAACTAAATAAAGATCATATTAAATTTGATACCAAATTAAAGCAACAATACACAAAATCCTAAGGGAAACTGTTTTCTCACCACTCATAACAGACTGATTCCATTTTAACTGTTTAGAAGCAGTGATGCAGCATAAGCTGTTTCATTTCTCCTTTGTAAAATGCACGTCTTGCATCCATTCAAATTATACAGTCATAGAAAGGATCAAGAGGAATGCAGGAATTACAAAACTGCAAGCTGCTGATTTTTATTTTTATTTTGAATAAACTGTATGGTTTGAAGTTTGCCATAAAGCCAATGTACATAGAAGTTAACAGGCCAGCCCATCAATGTCAAGCGCATTTTGGTAATAAAACAGCTCATTTGACTGCAGTCCTCCTGGAAATGAGGTTTAAATGCCTTCTATTCTTCTCAAAGTCCAGAGGCAGCACCAAAACCAACTAGTGCCCGGAATGCTTAAATATAGTTATAGAAAAGTATTTATTAATAGATAATTACAGTAGCACAAGGAGGTAGAAAATAAGCTGTATTAAAGTAAAAAGAAAATAGACAAAACAAAACCCTGTGTTCCCAATAGACCAAGCTAATACAGCTCTTGCACCCTTGTTTTTCTGGTGGGGTGTCTTATGTACTTTTCATTCTTTAAACAACAGTATAATTCTCTTGTCATACTTTTCCATCACCATATCTTCCTTCACCCTGTCCAACCTGAGTGAGCATCAATCCAGTCAACTCGGCTCTATCTTTGCATGAACAGGCCTTAAAGTCCAAACTATGAATTGTTTGTGGAAATGTCTCAAGGATCATTTCCACTGTCAGGATTAACCACTGAAACTCCTGGGGCATATCCTCACAGAGCTTCCACTCGTGATCAAGGTAATATTATTTTATTCAGTCTGAGCTCTTAATATTTGTAGGAACCCACCAGCTTACGTTTACATTATAATGGGTAGTAAGGAGCCTCTAATAGTCTCCCTGTGGTTACCTGTCAACCAGAACTCATTCCATTCTCTAGAGGAATCACACTATTTCTTGAAAGTTGAGCATCATTGGCAAGCCATTTTCAGTGTACAGATCACTACGCAGCACCAGTCCCTTCATCACAGCACAGCTGCTTTCTGCCTTGGGCTTGATGCTTCTAGGATAGGCTGTTCCCCCTGCAAAATTGTGTGTATTGTAAACGCATAGAATAATGTATATAGCACAGAAAATCAATGACACATCCACACATGTCCAAAAATGGCTAATATGTAGTGACACTCTCAGAATGTTTGTCCAGGTTGGTGTTAAAGGATAGCATCCATTAGGTTTATTATGTCTATTATTGATAATATACCACATACTATTATTCTAATGCAGATATAAACTCCTTTCAATGTAGTACAGTTGTGGCCTAAAGGTTTGAGAATGACACAAATATTAATTTTCACAAAGTTTGCTGCCTCAGTTTTTATGATAGCAATTTGCATGTACTCCAAAATGTTACAAAGAGTGATCAAATTAATTGCACAAGTTTGCCATGAAAATTAACTTAAACCCCAAAAATCCATTTCTACTGCTGTTGTGTAGAAGGCTTCGGGGCACCCAAGAAAGTCCAGCAAGCACCAGGACCATCTCCTAAAGTTGATTCAGCTGCAGACACCACCTGTACAGAGCTTGCTCAGGAATGGCAGCAGGCAGGTGTGAGTGCATCTGCACGCTCACTGAGGTGAAGACTTTTGTAGGATGGCCTGGAGTCAAGAAGGGCTGCAGAGAAGCTGTTTCTCTCCAAGAAAAACATCAGGGACAGACTGATATTCTGCAAAAGGTCCAGGGATTGGACTGTTGAGGATTGAGATGAAGTTATTTTCTCTGATGAATCCTCTTTCCAATTGTTTGGGGCATCCAGAAAAAAGATTGTCCAGTGAAGAAAAGG
Organism: Polypterus senegalus; assembly: GCF_016835505.1. Classification (NCBI taxonomy): domain Eukaryota; kingdom Metazoa; phylum Chordata; class Cladistia; order Polypteriformes; family Polypteridae; genus Polypterus; species Polypterus senegalus. The sequence continues at coordinate 60,629,974 of NC_053155.1, forward strand.
TGAGCTCTACTATCAGCCTTGTGTCATGCCAACAGTAAAGCATCCCGAGACCATTCATGTGTGGAGTTGCTTCTCAGCCAAGGGAGTGGGTTCACTCACAATTTTGCCTAAGAACACAGCCATGAATAAAGAATGCTGTGAAAACATCCTCCGAGAGCAACTTCTCCCAACCATCTAAGAACAGGTTGGTGATGAACAATGCCTTTTCCAGCATGATGGAGCAGCGGGCCATAAGGCGAAAGTGTTAACTAAGTGGCTAGGGGGAAAAAAATCAAAATTTTGGGTCCATAGCCAGGAAACTCCCCAGACCTTAATCCCATTAAGAACTTGTGGTCAGTCCTCAAGAGGCGGGTGGACAAACAAAAACTCATAAATTCTGACAAACTCCAAGCATTGATTATGCAAAATGGGCTGCCATCAGTCAGGGTTTGGCCCAGAAGTTGGCTGACAGCATGCCAGGGTGAATTGTAGAGGTCTTGAAAAAGAAGGGCCAACACTGCAAATATTGACTCTTTGCATAAACGTAATGTAATTGTAAATAAAAGCCTTTGAAACTTATGAAATGCTTGTAATTATACTTCAGTATAGAAATATCTGACAAAAAGATCTAAAAACACTAAATCAGCAAATTTTGTGAAAAACAATTCTTGTGTTATTCTCAAAACCTCTGGCCACATCTGTACTTACCGGTAAGACGTATTCCTTCCATGTTTTTAGGCTCATAAGAAATTAAAGGTACCTGTTTATTTTCCAGCATGACAAAATGTTTCGGGTCCAATCCAGGTCATTTAGACACATGTAACTGAAATAAACTGAAGCAACTGACCTTTCTAATGCTGCTCCTTTGATTCCGAGTAGCAGTGGTTCTTGTTTGGACTCATGAAGTTCACCATGAGCATGTTTGTCTTGATGACATTCGAATCCAGGTTGTTTTGAGTACACTACTTGTTACATCAGTCGCCTAATTGTTATATGTAGATTTGATAAATGAGCACAATCTGTAGCTGAAGCAGTAGCTTTGATAAGATGTTGTGTACACATACTGAATGAATGAGTTTAAGTTGCATATTTACTATGCATAGTTACTACTCATTTTAAATGAAGTATTGTCATATTCACAGAGTACAGCAAAATTCCCATGTTGCATGTCGGTTTGACATGATTAGGAAAATAGATCTGTTCATTAAGAAATCAAATATTTATTTATAGGTAGAACTGTAAAGATTTATATCTCTTAACTTAGAGAGAAAAATCATGATGAACACAGAGGTATAATAAATAAATAGCAGCCTAAAGCGTGATGTACCACTGACACTCAGCGGGCTCGGTACAGAGAATGTTGAAAGATGTACAATTTGGAAAAGCAGATAAGAAACTGCATAACATTTTCATAGAAGATGCACATACAAAAGAAACTGACCCAGAAACCAAAAAAATTCAAAGGTTCTCAGGGGTATGTAGCTGCATCCTAGAACTGAAGCCAAAGAAAAAAGAACAGATGCTAACAGTTTTCAAAAAGAATAAGTGAAGATCTAATCACTGTACTGAGGCTAAACCTCCATTCCTAGAGAAAAAAGATGTGATAAATAGATTGAGCCTTGACAGAGCAATTCACTTCCCAGAACTGAATCCCACACAGAACTCACTGGGTGTGAATTGCTAACTCCCTTAGAAAATGGACTAACATGTTACCATACAACCCCAACGTGCACTGGTGTGAAGGTGATATCTCATCTGCAATGACTGAAGAATTACAAAGGGCACAAAGTTTTTAAAAATATGAGAGTTGAAGACGCCTGCAAATGTGAGGCTCTGACACAAGCAACACTGTAGGACATTTTTGTGGTACCCCCAGTGATGCCTTCAATACTCATGATGGTGTCAGCACCAAAATACAAAGAGAACAAAGGAAAAAGCCAACAATTGCCAAAAATAGTAGATTCAAAATCTTATGGAAAGGATTTCATTCAATCATGAGTTACATGTTTGCAAAAATTTTGTGTAAACCCTATTGTCTGATCTGTTGCAGTTCACTAAGTTTTTTTTCCTTCTAAGAGTGATAATCTCCAGCTCATTGCTTTTTTTCTTAAATAATGAAATTATTTGGTGACTTTATCTGCTCATTATTTGACCTTTCATAGATCAGATGATATGATTTGAACATTTTGAAAACTTCTTTGTCTCCAAACAAATTTTTCTCTGGGCTTGTAGGTGTGTTTTTTAGGGATTTGAAATTTGGAAAAATTAATCGATTCTTCTCATGTTTCTAGAATTACTACAAAACAAATTTACTTTTATTTTTCATTATATTTTTCTTACCATTGCAGCTTGTCAGGTTTCGATTTGCTGTCAGAAAAGTGTAATGTTGTTGGATATGTTCATGAGCTGTATGTACTTGTGAGCTGAAAAGGTTGTTTGCGTGCTCTTTAAATTGTCTTTTGTGTTTTAGAAAGTTTAATGAGGGACATCACTCTTTTGCATTTTGATTATATGTCCCGTGATGATTGTTTAAATCAACTTTACTAAGTTGAACAGAAAATAAATAAGAAGTAATTACTAGCTCACCAGTACAGAGGCAGTCATTTTATGGTGTTGTTGTATAAATATGACAGTTAGTCTCTAGTGGTGTGGCTTTGGAAGCATGCAATAGTATCAGAGTTGACCTTGTATTGATATTGTCATGTAAGATTGCAGATATTGAAAAAGAATTCATACACTTTCAAAGCTTTTCTTTTGGTTTCTGATCTTCTGCTTAGTTTGAAGATGATTACAGCTTAGAGTTTTGGCTCAGTTAATGCTTCTTTAGGACTTTGCTGTGTCAGCTCTTTGTGACGCTGCGGGTTCACTGCATGCTCCCATTATTCGTCTGGGAGCCCTTGAACCTGTCACCGTCGGTAATGTTACCGATGAGCTCGGCAGTGAGGCACAAACAATGGAGCAAGGGGATGGTGCAAAATGTGCAAAAGTGCTTTTATTAAAAACAGCAAACAAACAACAACAATGTCCAAATAAATAGTGCAGTGCATCCATAAGTCTTCAAATAAATAAACCATAAAAACAAGTGCTGAGTGGAGGTTAAAAATCCAATAGAAAAAACAACAATTCTTCAAAACAATGAGGTTAAAACAACGCTGGAAGCAGTCCTCTAAAAACACATACCATGGTGTCTTTTTACCTGGTGGCTCTCCTGCTTCTCCCATCGGGTTTTACAACAGGAGAGTCGCCATACTTGCAGCTGACCTTCTTTCCACATAACTGATCTGGTGGGCTTCCGATCCCTGGCTCTGGTTCAACTCACCTAGATCGAGACTTGGCTTCCCTGGCGACCAGGATGCTCACGTCAGGGAATTCACCACCCAAGCCTCCCGACTTCCGCTGCCTTCTCGACCTTATGTGGCCAGCGATCCTACTACTCCCGTTCCTCCATAAAATGCTCAGCGGGAGTGACCACTTCCAACTGCCCTAGGTGTTGGCCAAACACCCCTGCTAGGGCTCAACTGTCCAGCTGCCTGCCTGTGAGCCTTTGCTTGCTCGCTCGCACCGGCTCTTTCTCCAATGCTGCTTCCTGCAACCTCCGTCATCTTTTTCCTTCCTTTTTCTTCCCTCCTTGCAACCTCGCGCTTCTATTTATGATGAGGACGTGATTCACCTGTGGCAATCAGCGGCTCCAGGGAACAATTACGGATGCAGACGACTCCTCACCTGTGCACTTAAGTGAGACTCGCCTGCACCGCAAATCACCCCAGCAACCACTTTCAGCTACACATCACCATGCCCCCTCGCTAAGCCGCGAGTACGGTGATTATTTTTAAAAATGGCCCTTTGACATGAGCTATGGACCCACTATACCACACTCTTTCATTTTCTTATCACCATGTTTATTTCTTGATCATTTTCTAAAAGAAAATATCAGTCCCCTCATAGTCTGCCTCTCGTTTTCAGTATAACGGGACAATAAATTTTGTGAAGATTTAAAATGACATGCTTATTTTTCAGGCTTCTTGTTGATTTTGATTGTAGTATTTCCCTTTGGATGCCTGGGTACCAGCTTTTTTCCTCAGATACTTTAACACAGTGATGGCTAACCTTTTTGAGCCCGAGTGCCCAAACTGCCGCACAAAACCAAAGAATTTCCTCAAAGTGCCAGCACGTCAATTAAACCTTAATAACAAGATTTTAGTATCTAAAAACTCTTTATAAAGTTGCCTGAACTATGTAACATCATTTTTAAAGGTTGGAATCTTTGTATTGTCAGAAAATCAATTTGATTCACAATCCTTTGGTTTTCATTTCAATTTATTGGCAATTTATAATGTTTTAATGATTTCATTCAATTTAATGAATTTAGGAAGAATTTGATTCAGTTACACAATATATTTTAAATCTATTATTCACATAACATGTCAAATGTATCCTGAGTAAAAAAAAAGATAAACTTCTTAAAACTGTTAACTGTGTCAAGACTTGGTGTGTATTCCCAAAGAGTCTATACATGTTTTTTTGTAAAATTTACAATCAAATTTGAAAATAGTTAAATCATTACATTTCTAATAATATGATGTAAAGAAAACAAAAGAGCTTTAAATTAAACCAACCGTTTTTATTGGAAATTCCAGATTGGAATACAACAGGGCCATGTAAAGTCCCTTTTTTAAATAACATCTTTAAATGATGTTTAAATAACTTATAAAGTGTCTTAACTGCAAACTGAAAACACTGCTTCATGTAAACATATGCATTGGGCATGCTCTGAAAAAAAATAATGTGATTTTTGTTGTTGCATGCATGCTGATAACTTGTCAATCCTTGGCTCAAAGTGCGTTAATTTCAGAGCAACACATGCAGCACTCATGTCATCCGTTAATCTGTTTCTAGCATCAGATTTTATATGATTCAAAGCCGAAAACAGCTGCTCACAAGCATAGGATGACCCAAACAAAGTAAGAAGAGCAATCCCAAGTGCTTTCATGGACTTAAAATTGTCTGGCAGAGATTTCCACGCTTTTAGGATTTCATTTTCAGAACTGCTAGCAGTAATTTCATTTGTCACCCTTTCACACTCAATACGTTCAAGAGCCGCACGCAGGTCATTGAATTTACTTTTCCAGATAGAGTTTTCTTGAAATTCCAGTAGCTCCATTTCCAAATTTTGAATATCCAACCACTGTAAGCAGGAAAGATCAAGATCTTCAAATGTGGACTTTTCTGGGGAAGTTATAAATAAAAGGGTTGTCTCCATCTTACGGAACTGAGAAAATCTTTTACTGAAATTCTCCTTTGCTTCGGCTACAATGGTGGAATATGCTTTCTGGATTTCCTGGTGTTTTTTATGACTGTCCACAAATGTTGTAGAATTATCCAAATGTATTTTTAGGTTGGGAAAATATTTTAGCTGTCCACTCTCAAGGTCTTTTTCAAAAACATGCAATTTTCTCTCAAAAGCTTTGATGTCACTAAACATGCTTTCTGCTGTTTTTCCCATGCCTTGTAATTTTTTGTTTAGTACATTAAAGTGGTTAGTAAAATCTGTAAAGAACATGAGGTTGGTAAGCCAGGCCATGTTGGTGAGTTGAGGATAGTCTTCCCCCTTTTCGTTCATAAATAGCCTAACTTCTTCCAAGCAGGCCACAAATCTCTCTAACACTCGTCCTCTGCTCAGCCACCGGACATTATTGTACATCAGTAAAGTGTTATATTGTGCCTGAACCTCATCAAGAAGGGCTTGAAATTGTCGAAAATTAAGAGCATGCGCCATGATGAAGTTCACCATTTTTGTTACATCTTTGAGGACATCGTCAAGTTTTTTGCTGCTTTCTTTGGCAGAGAGGCTCTTGATGTATTATGCAGTGAAATTTAATCAGTGGATGTTTTGCTTCCTTAGCAAAGAAATGAATGAATCCTGATGTTGTCCCCACCATGCTAGGTGCTCCATCGCTAGTAACTGAAACCACTTTTTCTGGACTTATGTCTAGTGATGAAAAAGCCTCCATCACAGCATTGTGGATATCTATCCCTTGTGTTCTTCCAGGCAAAGACAGCAGTTTTACCAGCTCTTCTCTCATGATGTCACCAGTAGCATAACGCAAAATGAGCGCTAGTCTTGCATGGTTAGTAATATCTGTACTTTCATCCAAGCACATGGAGTAGAAGGGTGCTTTTTGTAAGTCGCAAGTAAGCTGTTGACTAATATCAGCAGCCATTCGCAGAACCCTATCTTTTGCAGTATTTCTGCTTAGCAGCATCTCAGAGATGCGCTGCACAATTTTATCCTTGTTTTGGAAATCATGGAAGAGTGAATTACTCCCAGCCAAAATTGCCTTTTTGATAAAATCTCCATCAGAGAGGGGCTTACCATGTTTTGCCATGCACAGTGAAATTTGAAAGCTGGCAACTGTAAGATGATTAGTTTTGAAAGATAGTTGCTAAAACTAAGAGACTGGGAGTGATATTTCTTTAATTTTCCTACAAGGAACTCTTTTCTTTGAGCTAAACCAAGTTCAGCAACACTGTTATGGTTGGTCTCAAAGTGACGTTTGACACTTGATGTGCGAGACACAACACTTTCATTACACATAATACACAATGCTTTCCCACTGCGTTCAATCACTCCATATGTCTCTGTCCAGGCCTCTTGGAATGGTCTTCCACTATCTGTTTTTGTTTTTTTTGCTGTACTCATTTTCTTTGTTCAAGACTTCAAGTCTACAAAAAGATAAAATTTGTATAATAAAAAAAATCTAATGAAGTGCTGTATACAAATCCGTCCCCATAAAAAAATATGTGATTGGGGAATTTTACTAATTGTAGACATCCGTTTTGGTCAAAAAATATACTGTCCGGGTGAAAACCGGACTTGTGCAACCCTAACCTGGACACCTAGACAAATAGCCGGATAATTTAATAGGTTTTTAAAAAGGAGCCCAGGTAAGTTTATAATTAACACTAGCAAAATACCCGCGCTTCGCAGCGGAGAAGTAGTGTGTTAAAGAAGCAATGAAAAAGAAAAGGAAACATTTTGAAAATAACGTAACATGATTGTCAATGTAATTGTTTTGTCACTGTTGTGAGTGATGAGTGTTGTTGTCATATATATATATTTACACACACACACATAAACATATATATATACATATCTATACATATACACATATATACATACATATATATATCTACATATATACACATACATACACACACACACATATATAAACATATATATACATATACATACATATCTACATATATACACACACAGCTATTTCGTATCAGTGCAATACGCTGTTTGTTAAAACGGATGACTCCGCTCTTATGTGCAAGTCTGCGTGGATATTATGAACTATCGTATTTGTTCAAGTTCTATTTAAATTTTAAATAGAAGGAATTTTTATTTAGTCGACAGAAATATCTTTGGTAGGAATGGTAAAAACAGACAGGAATATTATTCCTGAATAAATCAACTCAAACCTTAAACAACTTATAATATTTTGCTCTCAAAATAAAAATATATCCTGTCTAAATTATACAAGTTAGAAATAAAGTAAACATTAAAAGAACAAACATTCAAATTTCTTTACTCTTATGTAATTTTATATAAAAAATAAACTTAGATTTTAAATATCCCAAAAGATTTTGCTCTCCATAAAAATATATCCTGTCAAAATTATACAAATTCAAATATGAACATGCTGCATAACAAAACCTGGAAATATAAATAAAATGTGTTCCTTTCAGCAATAACAAATCAAATCATTCAGTTGTCTTTGCTCATATGTCATTTTAGATCTGGACGCCTGGCATCTTTTTTTGGCAACAGGTTCGTTTCTGTTTGGTGTGAGGTTCTGTGTTTTGGAGATTCTCAGGATGGATTGCAGGTGCTCATCAGTGAGGCGACTCCTGTGTGCTGTTTTGTTAGTCTTTATCACTGAGAAGAGCTTCTCACACAGATATGTGCTACCAAACATGCACAAGGTTCGAGCCGCATGTAGACGGACTTTTTTTGTTCTTCAAAGTCACCAAAGCGCCGTGCAAACTCAGTGCGCAGTGCGCTCAGTTTATCAGCAAAGTGCGTATTTCGGAACACCATAGTGACGACTTGGTTTAACATTACTTGGCAACAGGGAAAGAGGGGAAAGTGGCACTAGTGCATTTGTGTCTCCCATAAAAGCAGCTTCACTTGAAATCACTTTGTGATTGTGCACGGGTAAAAACGTCCGCTGAAGTGTCAGATTCTTATTTAATTATTCTGCTTTCTGTATCTTCTGCATTGCATTCAGGTTACCCTGATGTTTTGTGTCATAGTGCCGTGTTAGATTAAATTCTGTAATTACAGCCACATTAGCTCCACAAATGAGACACACGGGTTCAGTAAACATATACTCAGCCTCCCATCGGTTTTTAAAGGCTCTATTTTCAGAATCAACTTTTCTCTCCAGCATCGCGTGAGCTAGCTTCGCAATAACTTGCAGCATCATAAGCTACACTTGATTAACGTGGTAAGTGTTCGGCAAGGCAGCTGAAGCGCTGCATTATGGGATCTGTAGTTTATTGTGTTACCAGCGCTTCATATACCCGGGCCATTAATAACAATAATAGTATATAAAATGATCTCGCGGGCCGGATATAATTACACGCTGGGCCGGATGTGGCCCGCGGCCCTTGAGTTTCACACATATGGACTAAATAGAACTTGAAAAGATATATTTTTTGAAATGTGATCGCGCAATTCAGATAGAGTTGGCGCACACTACAGCCTGCATCCTCCCCTCACTCTTACTTTTTTACCGTTCATCTAATGAATACACTGAGTATGGCTTTACCAAAACAATCATTGATGGCGAATAAAGTATCCATTATTCGAGTATGTAGATCGGAATATATATATACACTAGCAGAATACCCGCGCTTCGCAGCGGAGAAGTAGTGTGTTAAAGAAGTTATGAAAAAGAAAAGCAAACATTTTAAATATAACGTAAGATGATTATTAATGTAATTGATATGAGTGTTGCTGGCATATATATATATATATATATATATATATATATATACACACACATCTATACACATATATATATATATATATATACAGTTATATATAAATACATATACACACATACATATATATACATATACATATATATATACACATACTGTATATATACACACACACATATATACATACTGTATATACAACATATACATATCTACATATATACTGTATATACACATATATATACAAATCTACATATATATATCTACATATATATATATTAGGGGTGGGACTCGATTAAAAAAAATAATCCAATTAATTAGAGGCTGTGTAAGAATTAATCTTGATTAATTCACTGAGTATGTACGTGCGCTTCCCGATTCATTTTAGCCTCGCATCCCCTTGGTTTGAGTCGTATGAAAAAATATGGAGTTAACGCAGAAAGACAGATAACCAATTGAAGCTTTATGAATAATGGATACTTTATTCGCGATCAATGATTGTTTTGGTAAAGCCATACTCAGTGTATTCATTAAATGAACGGTAAAAAAGTAAGAGTGAGGGGAGGGTAACTTATTGAGGCACGCAGGCAAAACCACAATAGCACGCAGGCTCGATGTACTGTAGTGCACATCAACTCGATCTGAATTGTGCGATCACATTTGAAAAAATATATCTTTTCAAGTTTTATTTAGTCCATATGTGTCAAACTCAAGGCCCGCAGGCCACATCCGACCCGCGTGTAATTATATTCGCCCGAGATCATTTTATATACTGTATTATTGTTATTAAAGCCCGGGTATATGAAGCGCTGGTAACACAATAAACTACAGATCCCATAATGCAGCACTTCAACTGCCTTGCCGAACAGTTACCGCGTTAATCAAGTCTGCCTTAAGATGCTGCAAGTTATTGCGAAGCTAGCTCACACGATGCTGAAGAGAAAAGTTGATTCTGAAAATAGAGCCTTTAAAAACCGATGGGAGGCTGAGTATATGTTTACTGAACCCGTGTGTCTCATTTGTGGAGCTAATGTGGCTGTAATTACAGAATTTAATCTAAGACGGCACTATAAAACAAAACATCAGGGTAACCTGAAAGACCTGAATGCAATGCAGAAGATACAGAAAGCAGAAGAATTAAATAAGAATCTGACACTTGAGCGGACGTTTTTACCCGTGCACAATCACAAAGTGATTTCAAGTGAAGCTGCTTTTATGGGAGACACAAATGCACTAGTGCAATTTGCCCCACTTTCCCTGTTGCCAAGTAATGTTAAACCAAGTCGTCACTACGGTGTTCCCAAATACGCACTTTGCTGATAAACTGAGCGCACTGAGTTTGCACGGCACTTTGGTGACTTTGAAGAACAAAAAAAGTCCGTCTACATGCGGCTCGAACCTTGTGCATGTTTGGTAGCATATATCTGTGTGAGAAGCTCTTCTCAGTGATAAAGACTAACAAAACAGCACACAGGAGTCGCCTCACTGATGAGCACCTGCAATCCATCCTGAGAATCTCCACAACACAGAACCTCACACCAAACAGAAACGAACTTGTTGCCAAAAAGATGCCAGGCGTCCAGCTCTAAAATGACATATGAGCAAAGACAACTGAATGATTTGATTTGTTATTGCTGAAAGGAACACATTTTATTTATATTTCTAGGTTTTGTTATGCAGCATGTTCATATTTGAATTTGTATAATTTTGACAGGATATATTTTTATGGAGAGCAAAATCTTTTGGGATATTTAAAATCTAAGTTTATTTTTTATAAAATATAAAATTACATAAGAGTAAAGAAATTTGAATGTTTGTTCTTTTAATGTTTACAGTTATTTCTAACTTGTATAATTTAGACAGGATATATTTTTATGGAGAGCAAAATATTATAAGTTGTTTAAGGTTTGAGTTGATTTATTCAGGAATAATATTCCTGTCTGTTTTTACCATTCCTACCAAAGATATTTCTGTCGACTAAATAAAAATTCCTTCTATTTAAAATTTAAATAGAACTTGAACAAATACGATAGTTCATAATATCCACGCAGACTTGCGTAAGAGCGGAGTCATCCGTTTTAACAAGCAGCGTATTGCACTGATCCGAAATAGCTGTGTGTGTATATATGTAGATATGTATGTATATGTATATATATGTTTATATATATGTGTGTGTATGTATGTATATATATATGTATTTGTGTGTATATATGTGTGTGTATGTATGTATGTATGTGTGTATGTATTTATGTGTGTGTGTATTTGTATGTGTATATATGTATATATAAATATATATGTATTTGTGTGTATATATGTGTGTGTATGTATATGTATGTGTATATGTATAGATATGTATATATATATGTTTGTGTGTGTGTGTAAATATATATATATATATTTATATTTATATATATATATATATATATATATATATATATATATATATATATATGACAACAACACTCATCACTCACAACAGTGACAAAACAATAACATTGACAATCATGTTACGTTATTTTCAAAATGTTTCCTTTTCTTTTCATTGCTTCTTTAACACACTACTTCTCCGCTGCGAAGCGCGGGTATTTTGCTAGTGTTCTATAAAAGCAATGACAGACTCTCACCTTTGAAACAAAAATGACAAGCGCTTATCAATAAAACCAAACCATGGGGTCCGCGCTTTTTACAATGAAAAATCCGGATAACAAGAGGCAGCTCAGCAATGTCCAACCTTAGTGAGCTGGAGGTTTATGTGACAGCAGAGGACTAAGAAGAGATGTTTTATTTGTAGTCTTGATGTATTGGAGAAGTGACTGCAATTCCCCAAATAAAATGACCTGCAAACTGAATTAATCACATTAATGACTATACAACATTGGATTCATCACAATAACAACTAATTAAGAGGTGACCTGCGTGTATGGGAAAATGACTTTTATTTTTCATTATTGGAGTCTTTGTTATTTTATTATGATGTTTACAAAAGCACTTTGAAGGGCCACATATACACTTTACTGTTTTTTGCTATATTGAGTTTTCCATAAGGTACAGCGCAGAGGATTAGTATGTTGGTTGTTCACAGAGAGCCCAGCCCTCCTCTCAGCTTACTGAACTTCTCTATGCAATCATCATAAGCAGCTTTTTTATTTCCTCGAATTTAGCATGTCCCCCATGGAAGATACAGAGGTTTTTACAGAGGAGCACATTATTAGACACATTAACATCCCCCCATATCCTCACCTCTCTAGCATAAGAGCACTAGGAACTGTTCCTGATTACAGATGTCTCATGTGGAGTCACACTACAGCCTCACTGAGTTCCTGTGACAGACTCAGTGTGAAGCTTCTCATTCTCCCCCCACTTCCCCCTCACACACTGCCTGGCTCATAGGATACTAAGGGGAAGACAGGCAGGCTAAACATCCACTCACAGGACTGCAGCCAGCACAGGAGGATGGGCCGCGGCCCACCGGGACAATGCCTGGTCCTCCCAATGGCCAGTCCGGCCCTGTTGCCAGGTGAGCTGCAAAGCAGACACCGGCACACTCGCCTCCCGCCGCGCCGCATATCTTAATTGTGGACCTTCCCGCGTACCAGCTGCAATGCCTTCGCGTGCCACAGCTGGCACGCGTGCCATAGGTTCGCCATCGCTGCTCTAACACATCATCCATTCTTTAAATATCAGATTTAGAAGGTGTGGTAGGGTGTGGCAATGACAGACTTGAACAATATATATGTTTGAGATACCAACCGGGTTGTTCCCTTTATTCGCCCAAGGGTAAAATCAAAATAATGTAAAAATGAACAAAAAAAGGTGCATCTTTGCGCTTCTCCCCTGGTCTGGGGCCTCAAACAAATCAGGTCGGGTCTGGCTTCCCTGAGGTCCGTCTCGCAGCTTGTACCGTGCCAAAAGTGACACCTTCTTCTGGAATGCCTGGGATTTATGGCGGTCAGACTGGAAGGGGTCTAAATGCCCTCATTGGGTGGTTTCTCTGCACTGCAAAGTAGAAAAGTGAAGACAAAGTTAGTGGCAGTGCACCCTCTTATCCCGACAGGTTATCACATAACTTGACTGAGCCCGTGAGGGAATCCTCTGACGCACATGAGTGACAAAGGCTATTACAGATAATAATACCTTATTAAAAAAAAGACTTAGCAAAACTTATTGCAAAAAACACATAGAGAAAATCCAGAGGAGAGCGTCTAAGTAGAATTCAGGAAGAGCTATGAGGAGAAATTGAAGAAGATGAACCTTTTCAGTTTAAGTAAACAGAGATTACAAGGGGACATGATTGAAGTCTTTAAAAATGTGAGAGCAATTAGTAAAATGGATTACTGCTTATTTCAAATACTGTACATTCTTCAACACAAAAAACTTGTTAAGGGCAGATTTCACAGAAATGTTAGAAAGTTTTTCTTTATGCAAATAACTATAGACATGCAGAATATATTACTATATTGAGTATTGAAAAGTTATTACTTTTACACTTTAGGGACCTTCTGATCTCAACTTGATGTTATTATAGACAATCAAGGTGAATGGGTGGACGAGCTTATTGGTCTGTTCTAACTACAATTGTTCTGATGTTCTAGTACATGTTCCCCAATTTTGCATTTTTTCTTCTTTAAAACTGAGAGATAAAATTATACATTTTACGTATTACTTGACTTTTTTTTATCTGTTTTGAGAATTTAGATTTTCTCAACCCATCTTGGAACATATAATTTTTTAAAGAAATTTTTATTTTGACTAAAGTAGATTTGATAAACCTTTTGGTTGACTACTGCCTTAATTCATATTTCCCAAAGGTCTTTCTCATTTTTACCTAGGGCATGTTGACAATTTGGGCGGCACGGTGGCGCAGTGGTAGCGCTGCTGCCTCGCAGTTAGGTGGCCCGGGTTCGCTTCCCGGGTCCTCCCTGCGTGGAGTTTGCATGTTCTCCCCGTGTCTGCGTGGGTTTCCTCCGGGCGCTCCGGTTTCCTCCCGCAATCCAAAGACATGCAGGTTAGGTGGATTGGCGATTCAAAATTGGCCCTAGTGTGTGCTTGGTGTGTGGGTGTGTTTGTGTGTGTCCTGCGGTGGGTTGGCACCCTGCCCAGGATTGGTTCCTGCCTTGTGCCCTGTGTTGGCTGGGATTGGCTCCAGCAGACCCCTGTGACCCTGTATTCGGATTCAGCGGGTTAGAAAATGGATGGATGGATGTTGACAATTTTGTAGTAATATGTAAATATTTCATCATAAATTAACAAGGTATGCTGCTTAATAATCTCGAAAATGCTTTCACTGGTCTCTCCTATTTTGTGTCTGTATTAATTTACTATATTTTCCCTTAGATCTTACTTTAAATCAGACTTGTCAACTAAACATCTTTGTCTTTAAATGTCTTCTAAAATGTTACTTGCCATTTAAGTTGCCTTTCCAGTTGTTCATCAGATTAGTCTGATTCTGTTTGTCTTTGCATAAACTCTGAGAATTTACTTAATTCCTTTTTTAAACCTCTAGCCCCCATATCTGTTGTCTTGATTTACTCCTAATCTGCTCTTTTGTACCCAGGGTATGAGGTTCACAAATTCATTGACTCTGATTAAATCTAAGTTCTGTTTTCCTGGTATGCAAGCTATATACACACAGCGGCCGTCTGATTATTAACCCAAATCATCTGCTTCTCCATAAAGATAGTCAAATGGCAGCAGTTCATTATATACAGCAACCAGATATGGTCAAGGGGTTTAGCTATTGCTACACCAAAGATGAAGATGGGCAAAACCTATGATTTAAATTACTTTGACTGCCAGACATACATAGTGACTTCAGCATCTCTAAACCATAATCTCTAAAGGTTACAAAGAATGATGTGATCAGCAAAAATCATGTCGTAAACAGGAGATCTGTGGATGGAAACACCATGTTAATCAGATAACACACAAACTCTTTCAAGCTAATAGAAAAGCCACAAATATTAGTGGTCACAAAAACATTGAACAACTTAAAGTGTACTGGACCTTGAAGTAAATGGGCTACAGCAGCAGGAGGGCATGCCAGGTTCCACATTTGCTAACTAGAAACAGGAGGAGCAGGCTATAGTGGGCATTTGATCACTAAAACTGAATTAGTGATAATAAGAAAATTTTTCATGGTCCGAGGAATTTTAATTTCTGCTGAAACAAGCAGAAGGCAGGGTCAGACTTATGTGTAGACAGCATCAATGGATCCACCTTGTGTTGTGTTAATGATACAGGCTGGTTGTTTAAGAGTAATGATCAGGAGAATGCTTACACATACTGTAGTAACCTTTGTTGCTGACTATGTGCAAACTGTTATTGCCATATTCTACTCTTTTTTAAATTGATACTTTTATTATGATAATGCACAGTGTCACCAAGCACAGGATGTTACCATGAACACTTACCCCAAGTACCTTTGGGATAAGGTGCAATGGGAACATAGTAGCATGAATCAGTGGGTAAAAAATAAGAAAAAACTGTGTGTTACAGTCCAGCAGTGTGTTAAATGTGTGCCCGAGGAATTCAGGTAAAACATGGCCCTACCTAGTACTAAGTAGATGCAGGTAGGTTCAGACTCTGAGCGTAACATTACTACTGCACTTTTGCCCTTATGTGAAGTAAATATTGTTATTCTGCTAACTTAATTTTAAAAGTGCATTATTTGAGACTGAAGCAATAATTCAGGAATGTGTCTTTCCAAAACAATATATGATAGTCTACAAAAATGTCCATACAGAAATTGTCTCTCTTCTACTCCTAAATCATCAAAGCTTCACAAAATTTCATTCCAAAAGAGATTTTTTTCAACTTCTGACAGACCTCACGCTGTCTTGTAACACAAGAAATACAACACATCTGTGTGTGAAGTTTTCATAATGAATACACGGGTTAGTGAAAATATTAAATACTTCAAAGGTGAAGCAAAAATTAGTTTTATCACGAAGAAAGGGTCACTGTCATTAAGGAGCTACAAGCTAGAGTATTTTCTTATTTTACTAGGAACTGAGAGACAAAAGGAGACAAAAGATTCACAAAAAGATTTGGGACAGCCACCTGTATAATTATTCCTGACTGCAAAAGAGTTAAATTGAGAGAACATTTGTGTACAGATTCGAGTCCAAAACTTGTGTTGGTGAGGCAAAGATGGCGGTTTTAAAGCAGTGGATATGAAGTGGCATCATCAGGGTCAGAACTGGAAATGACGTCATTAAAACCCAGACCCAGAAGTGACATAACTGCACCCAGAATCAGAAGTGACGTCATCAGGAGCCAGGCAGAATTTCCCGTAATTGGTCTGCAGTGGAAAGAGAGAAAAGGCCCCTTAGCTGCCTCCCATGCGCACGTGTGTGACAATGGTTATTTTAGGTGGTTTGGCTTTGCTGCACTTGACTGAAGTACAGTATGTTTAAAACGTTTGCAATCTTACCATTCTTATAAGCACTCTTGTTGCTGGCTGAGGGTAATCCAGTTCATACTATGGGTGGCTAATCTCTCGCTGATGCAAATTGGCAGTGCCGCTTTAATAATCTTGAAATGATGGAATAAAGATGATCTTTGAATGTAGAAGAAAGTGATACAATCTTATAGTATGATTTTTATTTTATAGCATACATATGCATGTCCCTGTGGGACCATGTGTTTTGAAAAGCAGGGAGAAGAGCTGAAAATGATAAAAAAAAAAAAAAATCAGCAAAACAAGATTAAAATTCTGTGTTCTGAATTTTTATATTCATAGGTATCCACTTGACCACATTAAATACATTTTGGATGTCCTGTTTTTTATTTTTTTCAGGTTGGGAATTCACATTTTGACATCAGCAATCACCATATCAGATTTACTTTGGTTTCTGACATTATTTGTTTTTGTACTTGTTTATTTTTATTTCCTGACCATTCCCCTTTCTTTTTACTAGAACTTTAGGTTTCATTTTTGAATTTTCTTTATATGAATATGCCTGTTTAAACCTGTTTGTTAATATATTAACAAGTGAGTAATTCCAAGGGTTAATTTACTGAGCAGAATACTTCTTGACACCAAGTATTCTTCTGTATAGTGAAGTGTTTAAGACACAGCAGTTTATAAGGTTTTTAAAATGCAATACAGTATCATAGTTAAAATGAATTCTGTGGTCTATGATGTGCACATATGCTGTAAATAAGAGGAGATCGTTCAGTCCATCAGGGTCAGCTGGACTGCTAATGGCTAACTTGTTCCAATATTTCATCTAGACAATTTTAATAAGATGGCAAGGTTTCCAGTTCATTTACATGACCCAGTATGAAGTGTTTCTATTTTTCTTTTTTGAACTTTCATATGTGCCTTCCAGTACATGATTCACTATTGAAGTGTAACAATTCTCCGTGATCAACTTTAGAGAATTTTAAACACTTATATTAGTTCTTAGTTATCTCTTTTTAAGATTTAAGGGATTTATCCCTTTAAACTGTTAAAGGAGCAAATACCCTTTAGTCTACCAGGCTGCCCATCTTAGCCATGATACGCTCTCAGCAGTATATCGTACAATATGAGCACATAACCCTTTCATTTACATATAACAGGTTTTACAATGCAATATAACATTTTATTTAATTTTGGTAAATTTCTTGGAGTTTAATGATGCTGTTTCAATGTAAATCTTTTTCAGAATTTGCTTCTGATAGGTCAGTCTATGTTAGACTTTATAGTTCATGTTCCTCGGTCCTATGTGTAGTACTTTCTACCTGACTACATTAAAATGCATTTTCCACATTAGAGCAGGTTTCAGGTCTTTCAAAATTGTCTTTGCTTATTATTTAGTATTTGACACCCATTCAGAATTGTGTCATCATTAAATTTTAGCAGCTTATTCACAGCCGGGAAGTACCCATTCAGTTAGAACAGAAAAGATGGCTATTAGAGGCCAAACATACAATACAACTACAGTTGGCTTTTTGCCTTGTGAAGAATTAAGGGCTGAGCTCTGTCCTCTTTGATCACCAGGTCAGAATGTGTTGCCACCTTCTGGGTGTGGCTTCTTTTTATATTGTCAGAACTGGAAGGGGCGGAGCCTGCTCAGGGTTTTGTGTGTGTGACTAGGCATCCCCCTTGGATGGCTGTTTGATGCTCCTGGGAAAGGAGAAGACACTCTTAGAGTCAGCACCCCCTCTTGTCGAAGGGTGTTACTGCTTACCTCCTCAGAGGCCAGAAGGTGGTCCCCAGGCGTGCATGCATGACACAATCATTGTGTTTTTCAATGTTACTATTTTTCAGATTTTGTCCTTTTCTTTCTTTATCTCCCTGAAGAGTGTCCTTTTTACGAAGACACCCCATTTCGATGGATATTCTGTTTTTTATAGAATGACAGCTTTTTCTATTTCTTACATGTGTCTGTTTACATTTCTTTGAAAATGTTCTTATTTTATTAATTGAAGTTGTACTTTCCAATAGCTTGGCCTGAATTTTTTTAAACATTATATTTCCTTGTAATGATACAATGTATGTTAGGAATTGCATTGACCGGCTGTGGCATTTCCAAAGATTCTGTTAATGTATTTAAACTAAAGTTCACCGTACAAAGACAGATTTGATTAAACGAGAACAATGACTTCTAAAAACAATGATTTCTACCAGAGACTTTGTAATGTATGTCAGGTGGTAACTTAATGCAATAGCCATATTGTATTTTTTTTACGTCTAATTAATTTAAAGACATTTCTAAAATATATCTTTCCCAGAAAATGTTCGAGTTTGTTAAAGGAAAATATAATTCTTATTGTAGCATAGTAAAATTTTAAAATAATACATTTATTATTTATATTAATGTATTATATTTATTTATACTTTAATGCAGTTTATATTCATTTTTGCTTTGTGATGGACTGGCAGTTTTTGTCTTTTATCTCGATGCTTCACAGAAACAATCCAGATTAAGTGAGCTCACAGGTGCTTCATGCAGGACTGGTTCTTGCTTTGCACTCAGGTTGGGCTGGGATGTGCTGCATTCTCTCATAACAGTAAAACACAGACTAAGCAAGTTCAGGTAATGGAGGGAAGGATGGGTGTACTGTATAAACTGTTCTTCATTGAATTGAAACTCATGTTACTTTATATAAGAAACAAAATACAACTAAGGCATCAAAATATATAAATGTGTGACAGTAAATCTAGACAGTTCAGTGATTGCACATGTATGAAAAAAATCCATCCATTATCCAACCTGCTATATCCTAACTACAGGGTCACAGGGGTCTGCTGGAGCCAATCCCAGCCAACACAGGGCGCAAAGCAGGAAACAAACCCCGGACAGATGGCAGCCCTCCGCAGGGTGCGCACACACACACACACCAAGGACAATTTAGAATCGCCAATGCACCTAACCTGCATGTCTTTGGACTATGGGAGGAAACCAGAGTACCCGGAGATAACCAACGCAGACACAGGGAGAACATGCAAACTCCACGCAGGGAGGACCTGGGAAGCAAACCCGGGTCTCCTTACTCCGAGGCAGCAGCACTACCACTGCACCACCGTGCTGCCTATTATGAAAATAATTTGTTTCTTGATTTGGATTTTATTAAGGATGCTACATTTAAATAATTTAAATTATTATTCCTGTCCTAGATATCTGTCATGTTGTAAATCTTTTCCTATTTGTTTGCCTTTAAGCTTTTGCTCTTTGACATATGTTTCATGTTTCTAATTTGCTATTTGTTTTACTGACTATCTTCAATGTTAAAAGGTTTATATTTATTGGACTGTGCAGTGTTCTGAGGAACAATTGTAAAAAGACTGTTACATAAAAATAAATTATCTATAAACAAAATGAAGAAGGAAAAAATACTAAAACCATTCTTGACCTTCTATAACTACAAGAAGACTAGTTTAAAATATGTGTGTCATAACAGTGAATAGCTCAGAAAGGATGATGTGACCCTGCGTTCCTCTGACAATTCAAATTAGTCTGTGTCACCCTAAAGCATTTTATCAGATTCTGCCTGAGCTCCGTGTCACACGGACTGGAGACCAGATGTCTAACACCCCTCATGTCTCTGTGCAATTGAAGTGAAGTGTTAAAGCTAGCGTCAGTGTCCAAAAATCAACACAAAGGCCCCATGTTGAATATACTGCCTGAGGCTCGCATACCACATTTCACATTGGACATATCCCTTTTTGATTCATCCAGCTACAGAATGCTTCACCAGATGTCACTGAAATTCAAAAAGAAAAGAAAATTAACAAATAGATACTGAGTATGCTGTTGTTAGGTATATAAATAGGCGGATAGATTTTAATAACAGAGTACAAGCAAACAAATAATAAAGGTTGTCTTGCTCATTTTTATTTTGTAGAATCAGCAAGCTTGTATATAGAAAATGTGTATGAGGATACTAAACGATATAAATATAACTTCAAAGGTGAGCATGATCCTCTTATAATTGTATTACTATCAGGCTTTGAAACTGCATCTTACTAAATAAGTGTGTTCAATAAACTTACACTGTGACCAAATGCACAAAAAACCTGTTTTACTATCTATAAAAACTACAGGTGCAGGTGCATTTTAAATATTTATTTTGAGTCAGAAAACACAAGGCAATGAGGAACAGCTCATGTAATATAGTAAACCAAGAAGGATATGATGATTCATAATCCATTTTACTCTGGACAAAAATTGCAGTTTCACCTTATCATTAGGCACAAATAAATAAAATTCAAAAATTCAGGTTCTCTACTATAAATCAGATATTTCTTTCTCAGTATTCTACTATGCATTCTTTATCTATCATGCTGCTAATTAATTTATTAATTTATAAAATGACATCTCCATTATGGTTCCTTTAAATGATGGCTACTCATCTTTACTCAAAACCCAGGTGGGTCCTTTCAGAATAACTTCCACATTTTAATTCATTATCTTCTGCTTGGATTTAAACTTTGACTTCATTAGAAAAGTTTATTTTTTTTTGTGTAACAGCTAAGATAACTCAAAAAGCAGAAAATGTTATGAATCTCTGCAGCTATAAGGTTGACTCAGAATGAGGGGTTTCTTCTTCTCATATTGTCAGCAGGGCACTCAATTAAGTCAGGAGCAGACCTCGCAACATCCACTATAAGAGGAACCCCAATAATGAAACCCGAATCCCACTGGTCCCACTATTCTCTTCTACAGGTCATCAAACAAAATTTTCCTGCCTTTTTTCGATCCCTTTCTTGACCTCTTACCATCGATTGCCCAACAAACGCAAAATTCTTGTCCATAGTTCCCTTCACAGAGGAGAGCAAAATTCCTCACTAGGCACGTTGAGTCATAACAGGAGCCTCTGTGTCATTTGTAAATATGTCACCAACAATACCCTTGTATCTGATCCCTCTAGTAAATTCTATATTAAACAACGGACCTCTTGCCAGTCTAAAAATCCTGCAGTTCTGGTAGGAAGTGTTCAGCCATCTACATAGGTGAAACAGAGAGAAGGCTAGCAGGCCGTTTCAAGGAGCATGTTTGAGGCATTAAAAACAAAAACCTTACCTATCTTTCAGTTTTATTCATGGAATCTTGAATAAAATTGAATTAAAAAAATTGTTCAAATGACATGTTGATGTGAATGTCCGTGTGCGAGAAAAAGTAACATCCACTACAGACATTGCAGTGTCTGTTTGCTCAACAAGACACGAAGAAGAAATAATTGAGCTGCATTTGTATGTCTGCTTTTATCCCTTCAGCTCTAACTTTTCCAAGTATCATAAATTTACACAGGATGTTACAAACTCATAACAAATGTATGTTTTTATTATATGATAATAATAATTATAGTAGCAGCTCACTACTCAAAGTGCTAAATGCAAGAACCACGTGAGAGTCGAACCTCTTATCTCAAGATTGCTAAGCGGTAGCTTTTCCACTGCATCATCTGCATAGATTTGAGATGGAACAGCGTTACCACTGTGACAACTGGTTGAAAATGAAATGCGCAAACACACACGTATGCCAGATAAACACTTTAACACAGACTTCATCTGAAAGGATTGCAGCAGAGCGATGCCTTCATCTGACTGAATTGAGTGTAGCGGGCTCCATTCTGCTCAACCACGCATCTGCAAAACAAAAGCATGGTGATAAGGAACTACGAACTTCTTGGCATATGTCAGGAAAATTTAAGGAGCTCAGGGACAACGAAAAAAATTGTAAGATTCAGGGATTCTAATGTTAAGTAGTTTAGAAAACAGACAGATGAATGCTTTGAGTAAATATAGTAAACAGAGATGAGCATTTTATGAATATGTTTGAACTGTAATGTAAATGTTTTTGTTCTGAAAGTTAAAATAACAAAATATGCAGAGAGACTATTCATGAGTAAAATGTTGATGTTCCAAATGCTTAAACATTTTCACCACTTCCAACAGTCTTTCAGAAATGTTGTGCTGTGTGGGTTTCATTTAAAACTAGCAAATATTTTTATTTGTTCATATTTAATGGTATGTTTTGACACTTCTGAATGATAGTTGGGTAAATGTTATTCTAGTGATGCCATGTTGTTTTGTGTCTTTCATTGAAAGGCCCATGACCATATTGTTTACTGTTGCTTTGCTGGTTGCCTATCATGTTGACAAAAAAGTCACATGACATATTATTAGGATACAGTGCTTATAAAAAGTATTAATCCCCCTTCAAGTCAGTATTTAGTAGAAGCACCTTTGATAGCCAAAACAACTTTTAGTCTTTGTGCAAAGGTTTCTGTCAGACCATTCTTCTTTGCAAAACTGCTAAAGCTCTGTAAGCTTGTATGGGGTTTGTGAACAGTCTTTATCAAGTTAGCAGTTGGATTAAGATCTGGACTCTGACTCAGCCACTCCAGGACATTAACATTGTTATTTTTAAACCATTCCTGTATAGATTTGGTTTTATGCTTGGGGTCTTTGTCTTACTGGAAAGCAAATCTTCCCCCAAGGCACAAGTTTCTTCCAGAATTTCCCTGCATTTTGTTGTATTCATTTTACCCTGTACTATCATCAGTCTTACAAAGCCTGCTGCAGACAAGCATCCCCACAGCATGTTGCTGCTACCACCATGTTTCATGGTGGGGATGGTGTGTGTTTGATAATATGCAGTGTTTGGCTTATACCAAATATGGTGCTTAGTCCGATGGTCAAGAACCTCCATTTTGGTCTCATCAAACCATAGAACCTTCTTCCAGCTGACTTCAGAGTTCCCCATGTTCCTTCTGGGAAACTCTTTGTGTGTGTGTGTGTTTTTAATTATATCCTTCCCCTTCCTGCTTTCCCATAAAGTGACATGTGAAGTGCTCAGACAACAGTTATTGTATGCACAGTCTTTCCATTATTAGCCACTCTAAGTTGTAACCTTTACAGAGTTCTCATTGGTCTTTTGGTGGCCTCCCTCAGGAGTCGTCTACAGACGGTTTTTGTGGATGGTCTGCTTTAGGTAGATTTACAGTTGTATATCATACTCTTTACATTTCTTAATGATTAATTTAACTGGACTTCAAGGGATATTCAATGAAATTAATAGGATTTCTCAGAAAACTATCCAGAAGGATGCCACAGATAAACTCTAGACAAAACTGTAAGTTAGCCCTCAGAAAGATATTTCCACCATATCAGACCTTGCAAGAGAAACAAGAGATCCCACATTTAGAGCTCATTACTTGGGGAGATATGAGGAAGAACCTTAGCCTAGTGTGCCCAAATGAAGACATATAACATTATATCAGGCGTGATGGGTCATCCCCCTCCCATTCCATAAATAAAAAAGAGAACCCTCCAGTACATTGTATTAGAATTAGCTTTGTCCCAGGTAATGGACTGAAAAATGGAAAAGATGTTTTGTTTGGCATAAAAAGCATTTGTTTTCTCTCCTTTGTTATTTTTCTTTGAAGGTGATGGCAGAGGAAATGTTTATTTACTTGATTTGCCTGATAAAAAGAAAATTGCTCTCATCTATTACACCATTTCTTCTCACCTCTGCAATTCAACATATGGCATCTGCTCCCCATTGCCCAAGAACAGAATTATTATAATCAGTTTTAACTGCATGGTGTTAAATGATGAAATAAGCCAATGTGACTTTTCGGTGGGTAATATAAAAGGTGATATGTGCTCATTCTTCCAGATTGTTATTTGGTTTTGCATTATGAACAATATTTTAGAAAAGAAATAATCTTTCTTTAAGCAGGTGTGCACTGCATATTGAACAGAGTAATGTAAGGTGGTTCAGCATAAATAACTGAATACGTCTGTCAAGAAACATGATATAGAATATGACAGCAATCTATACGTATGATTAAACCTTTCAGTTTTGGAAGCCTGTTTAGTTGAATAAAAGTAAGCTTTCCACTATCTCATCCAAACATTTTTCAAAAGCTGTCTGCTTTAACAATATGTCTTGATAGTACTCCTGATTTTCCACCTTGAATATGCATCCACTTGATTCCCTACTGATTTCCAACATAATTCTCTACTTAACTGAAAGTGCTGAAAAAATTGTATTGATGTCCTTGGGAATTAGAACATTATAAGAATCGTGACAAGAACAGGCTGTTCAGCCCAACAACCTCATCTTTCAGCTTTAGCTTGTCCAAAGTACTATCAAGTCGATGTTTGCAAACTTGAGTTAGACCCCGACATCACCTTCTCAGTTGAGGGCTAAAGAGGTACAGATTTCCCACCAGAAAAAGTCAAGGTTAAACCTTAAATTAAAAAACAAAAATTCTAGTTGACTGTGCAATAGTAATCCATTAAGTTTACCTTCATTACGTTGTTCTTAAGTAGTTTGAAATAACATATTAGTTGAATTTTAAAATGATTGAAAGTTTCATATTGCAGTAAGCTATGATTAAAGTCAGTCATTTTCTAACCTGCTTAGTCCCAAACAGAGTTATATGAGGTGTTGGAGCCTACGCCAGCTAGCATCGGGCACAAGGCAGGAACAAACCCAGGACAGGGTGCCAGTCCATCACAGGGTGAATACACAGACAAACACCACACACACTCCAAGGCCAGATTAGTATTGCCAATCCACCTAACATGCATGTTTTTGGACTGTGGGAGGAAACCAGAGCACCTGGAGGAAACCCACGCAAACACAGGAAAAATACGCAAACTCCATGCAGCGAGGACCCGGAACTTGAACTCTGGTCTTCTAGATGTGAGGCAGCAGCACTATCACTGCGCCATTGTGTCGCCCCCTTGATTAAAGTGTAACATATATTTTACTTAAAAAGTTCTATGTAAATCTGTCACCAAAATGGAAATGTACTTGTGGACAATCTAGTGAACAGTACAAAATAATCAGTAAACAATATGTCACTGAGATTTGTGTTTGTTAGTTTTACGTGTTTACATATAAATGTAATTCATATTTACATTGTGGCTGGGTGAAAACAGACAAAGGTATGTCATGGAATGTTGGGGTACCAGCCGGGTTACTGCTTTTAATGCAGAATAGAAAACTCTGCCCTTTGGGCTTACATAAAGAAAATAAAGGGGCTTCAAACAGCCATCCAAATTACTTTAAACACAATCACAGGAGCTCTGTCCTCATCAAGCTTTAGGTCTAAATGCAACATCACCTTCCAGGACCGGTTAATTTTTATGGTGTACGCGCCTTTTGGGATGTTGTGAGCTGAGCTAGGCTTCCTCATTGAGAAAAAGAAGATACAGCCAGTGTCAGCACCCCGTTTCGCACTGGGGTGGTACTGCTTAACTCATTACAGACTGGAATGTGTTCCCCTTGTACACATGCATGATAACATATAAATGCAAAATTGTTCCAGTAATACAAAAGAAATGATTTTCCTTGCAGTCAGGATCTATATAAAATGACTTTTTTAGTATAATCATACAAAGACATACTGCAAGAACACAGCTATCACCAAATAATAGTCACGCATGTGCATCGTAGGTCTTCCTTACAAAGGTACAAGGTATGTAAAAACCCAATGGGACGAGAGCAGTCCTGGAAGGAGATGTCATTTCTGCAAAGAGCAACCTGCCGGAAGGAACTCTGCTACCAAAGTGGACCTTATTACTGGCTAACCAGCATAAATACCTTGCTTGTGAGTTAATTTTCAGTTTTGCGGGAGATGCATGCCAAAGAGCATTTGATTTTTTTTCTCTGTTGAACAATAAACGGGATTGACACCAGAAAATGTTCTTGTTCGTGCAACTGTTATTTTTGCACCCAGCGCAACAATATTTACTTTATTTACCAGCGTATATTTATCAGTTATATATGTTCTACAATGTGCTGATTAAAAGACAGAGAGTTAAAACCAGTATTCTTCTATATAAAAGCAGTCGGGATTGTCCTTCCGTCCCGTTAGTGGAAAGCGTAGCGGTATTCCGCTTATCACAGACTTACTACTTACAGCTTGCGGTACGAAGCGACCTGATCTGAGCAGAGTTCTGGTGCTCCCATCGTTCCCTTGCTTTTGGGCGCGATGCGCTGGAAAAATAGACAAAATTATGTCTCTGGAAATAATTAATGTTGATTGAGTACAAATGCCTCACCGCGTAGTAAATATCAGGGGGGCTCAAAAGGACGACCTCAATATAGAAAAAAAGTTTAAATTTCATCACAAAAAAAACAGAAACTACAAGTATTAAAGTAATACCGCTCAAATGCAATATAACCAAATTAATGAGTTTGTATATAATATCAAATTGATCTTCATGTTGAATTGCCTTAAGAAGTGGTCAACTTAAAAGTTGGTCGCCTTAAAAGGCGGGTCAGCCTAATATAATGTAACTATGTCATTTATTTGACTATTTTTATGAAAAAACATTAATAAAAAGAGCAGATAATACAATCTGCTATAGTAATGGACACTATGGAAAAGGAGATCATCCAGAGGGCAATACAAAAGAATAACAAAACCGGGAGATGAGTACAGCGGAGCAGACAAATCCATGCCAAAGCACTCTAATATTTCTAATAGTTATGAATGAGGTGAATCAAGATGTGAGAAGAGACTTGCAGTGGGACATGAGACAAATGCTTATGATTTCATTATCATGGAGGAGATACAAAATAATCTCCATTATTTCAATACTTGGGATCAACAGTACAAAGTAATGGGGATTGTGGAAGAGAGGTGAAAAAGAGAGTGCAGGCAGGGTGGAATGGGTAGAGAAGAGTGTCAGGAGAAATTTGTGACAGACGGGTATCAGCAAGAGTAAAAGGGAAGGTCTACAGGATGGTAATGAGACCAGCTATGTTATATGGGTTGGAGATGGTGGCACTGACCAGAAACCAGGGGACAGAGCTGGAGGTGGTAGAGTTAAAGATGCTAAGATTTGCATTGGGTGTGACGAGGTTAGACAAGATTAGAAATGAGTACATTAGAGGGTCAGCTCAAGTTGGACAGTTGGGAGGCAAAGTCAGAGAGGCGAGATTGCGTTGGTTTGGACATGTGCAGAGGAGAGATGCTGGATATATTGGGAGAAGGATGTTAAGTATAGAGCTGTCAGGGAAGAGGAAAAGAGGAAGGCCAAAGTGAAGGTTTATGGATGTGGTGACAAAGGACATGCAGGTGGTGGGTGTAACAGAGCCAGATGCAGAGGATAGGAAGATATGGAAGAAGATGATCCACTGTGGCAACCCCTAATGGGAGCAGCTGAAAGAAGAAGAAGAGGAAGATTCCTAGCCTGCCAACAGACCTTGGAAATCAATACAATAAAAAGCAACATATAGTAGTAACATGTTCAAAATATGAACAGATAATAAAACTTCAAACGAGTGCATGCATATGTTAGTGATGAAAATCAAAGGTGGATGTAAGGAAGAGTTGATAGCCCAAATAATAGTAGCTGGAACTAAACGGCAGGCGATGTTGGGAATATTTTCTGACAGAAAAATACCCTTGCTTTGCAAAGGAAAATGTCCAAAACTGCCTCTAAGCCAGTGCTGCTTGATGGAGCTGAAGCATGTAAGCTGTGCATGAAGGGAGACAGATTGTTGAAGTGGATGGAAATGCTTATGTTGAGGTGGATTCATGGTGTTACCCTGAAAGACAGGCTTAACAAAGAAGATATTGGGAAAGGATGTGAGGATCTTTGAGAAGTCGGAGTCATGACTTAGATCAGTAATGTCCAAAGTCCGGCCCGCGGGCCAGTTGCGGCCCGTCCTTTACTTCCATAGGCCCCAGAACACGGGCTGAGCAATGTCTTTCTCTGTGTCTGAGCCATCGCACATCCCGCCCGCTCTTTTCTTTGTGCCTGGCGCCGCCTACGACGCGGGAATGCAGAAGGATTTGAAATCTGCATTCCTTCTCTTACCACGCAGCCACCTGTAGCCCCATGTAGAGTTGACCGATGAGGTCTACTTCCTGTTTTAGTAAGTGCAATTTTAACCGTAAAGCCCTGTTGCTTCATATAATTCCATATATATGTATATAATGTAATAAAAAGTCCAGAAAGCAGCGCCGAGAGTAGAAGGGAGGCGGCGCGGGACCTCGATAACAGTGCATCCTTCCTTATCCTCTGCCCCGCCCGCCCCCTTCTACCTCTCGCGGCTGTTTCCTGGACTTTTTTAAAAGTGATTTGGATAATATCAATGGCGCTGGAGAATGGCGCTGCAATTCTTATTTATTTGATCACTTTGTATGCGCTGATTGTTTTTTTTTTCGTTATTACAGCCACCTGTATGGTGTTGAATCCACTGTGAGGAAGCAATTCTGTATGCACAGCGAGACATGACCTTGATTTCCCTTTTTATTCGTCTTTGTTGCAACATAGAAGCGTCACTTCTCCTTGTGCTCGTCCTCATTGCGCACATCTATTAGTGCTCGGGCAAACACACTTAGGGCTTGGGTGAACATACTTGAACCAAAACCTCTGGCACTGCGCTCATAATTTCTCCCCCTTCTGGCCAATTTCTAAAATGGCGACTGTAAATAAGAGAAGAAAAGTTGACAGTGAGGGCCGACGTTTCCAAGATAGATGGAAAGTAGAATATTTCTTCACTGAAATACGGAATTACTGCGTTTGTCTGAATGTGAATATAAGGAATTTAATGTCAAGAGACACTACCAGTCGAGACATAGCACATATGACAAGCTAAAAGGGCGTGACCGCGCTGAAAAGTGTAAGCAACTTGAAGCTGTTTTAATATCGCAACAGCGATTTTTTACAAGAGCCCGTGAGTCAAATGAAAATGCCACAAGGGCGAGCTATGAGGTTGCAACGTTAATTGCTAAAAATGGCAAATCTTTTCTTGAGGGTGCATTTATCAAAGAATGCATTATGAAAATGGTTGAGAATATCTGTCCTGAGAAGAAGCAAGAGTTTGCCAACATTTGCCTGGCTCGTAACACTGTAGCACGGAGAATTGAAGATATTTCATCAGATATTAAGAGACAGTTGACGTCCAAAGGAGTGGATTTTGACTTCTTTTCAATAGCCTGTGATGAAAGCACGGATCTATTTGACACAGCCCAGTTGCTGATTTTCATGAGAGGGTTGACGATGAAATGAATGTGACTGAAGAGCTACTTGACCTTCAGAGCCTTACGGGCCAAACAAGAGGAACAGATTTATTTGTTTCTGTTAGTTCTGCCATAGATGACATGAAACTGCCTTGGAACAAAGTTACTGGGATTACTACTGATGGGGCACCTGCCATGGCTGGTGAACGAAGTGGATTATCAACCCTAATCTGTAACAAAGTGATGGAAGAAGGAGGCAAAGCTATTAAACTCCATTGTATCATTCATCAACAAGTTCTCTGTGCTAAACATCTCAAATATGATCATGTTATGAAACCGGTGCTAAAGACTATTAATTTTACTCGCTCTAAATCCCTGTGCCACTGCCAGTTTAAACAGTTTCTTCTGGACATCCAGGCTGAATACGAAGATGTTTTATATCACAACGATGTAAGATGGCTCAGTCGGGGGTCTGCACTTCAGCGTTTCTACTCTCTCAGGAAGGAAATTAAAGAATTCTTAGACACAAAGGGACAACCGATGCAAGAACTATCTGATCCTATTTGGCTGGCTGATTTGGGGTTTCTAGTTGACACAACAAAGCATCTGAATGTACTGAACACAAGTCTTCAGGGGAAAGATGCAGCGGTAAACCAGCTCTATTCACACCTCAAAGCCTTTGGAACAAAGCTGCAACTTTTCATAAGGCAGTTGTCACAAACACAGCCCATTACCATACATTTTTCAGCGTTGCAGGAAATAATGAACAGTTTTCCACAGGATAATATCAGTGCGCAAATGAGCAGATATGCAGCAGACATCACATCTCTGGCTGGGGAGTTTAATAGGCGCTTTCAGGATTTTGAAGCTATTGAAAAAGAACTCAGCCTTTTCTCCTCTCCATTCTCTGTTGACCCCAATGATGCTCCAGATCAGCTGCAGCTCGAGCTCATTGAGCTGCATTGCGACAGCGAGTTACGCAGTCGTCACCAACAGCTCTCTCTTGTGAACTTTTACCACCAACTGGATAAGAGCCGGTTTCCAGAGATTCGAACATATGCTAAGAAAATGCTGAGCTTGTTTGGTTCAACATATTTGTGTGAGAAGACATTCTCTGCTATGAACTTTAACAAGAACCACTTGAGGACAAGACTAAGTGACTCTCACCTGCGTGACATTTTGCGTATCAAAACCACTGCCTTTGAAACAGACCTAGCCTATGTGCTGAAGTCCAGATCTCAGTTTCACCCTTCACATTAGTGGAGGCCATTTTTTTCAATAGAGATGAATACATGATAAAAAAATCTCAGTTAATGTTAGTTGTGTTCCTGGCATATATTTCAGCATCCTGTGTTGTTTTTTTTCATCTGGCCTTTAAATATGAAAGGCAGAGTGATTTTACTACTGTTTAGAATTGTAATTCAAATCGTTTGCAATAAAGTTTATATAAAATAGTTCATTTGTACTTAATTTTAAATGTCAGGCAAAATGGTTGGCCCTCGCGCATGTTCACTTCATCAAGTCTGGCCCTCTTTGAAAAAAGTTTGGACACCACTGACTTAGATGGTTTGTACCTGTTTTTGGAGGAGAAAGTTATTGCATTGAAACCCTAAACAGTTTAATTGTGACAAAAAGTTACCTTAGACTTTTCACTTCTATTTTGGTATCACATAGGTAAGAGAAACAACTAATTTAGGAGCTACATCCAGAAATCATGTCTCTAACAATCAAATGCAATTTCACAACAACATTTACATTCGGTCTTCTGCTATAGGTACAGTCTTAAGTCCTTCAAAAATCTGAAAACATAAAGCTGTGTTTCTGCACATTACTGCACTGTTTATTTAGTGTTAAGTGTGTCTACAATTTAAACTACTCACATTATGATTGCTGTCTGTTTGCCTTTCCCATTTATTGCAGAAGAACAATCTCAGATTGCTGTGAATTATCTCTAATCCTCTTCCTGCTGAGGAACTGCAGGTCGAAATATTTCTGAGTTATGTGTTAATAACTGAACAACAGCGTTTATCTGATTGAGGATAAGGATAATAATTAGCCTTTCACAAAATATAATACAAAACTACAACTAGACATGGAAAATTCATATAACCATTTAGCTAAACTAACTTGAAAAGTTCACACTGATTGCCAAAGTATTTCTTAGCATGTGACATTATGAAGGATGTGCTCTTTATGTGATCTTTATGCCACAAATGAGAAAAAAGGTTTGTTTCAGACCCCTTTTCCGTTTACCTGAAAACATTAGTGCAAACGTCTAAGAATGTTTGAACATTTTAAACATGTTGATTTAATGTGCAACCTGTAACCTGCACTACACAAGTAATGATTAATTTCCTTGTGTGAATATATTTGACTATAACTGGGCTGGAACTATAAGTTAAGTGGCAAAATATATAAACTACTCAAAGTAATTCATAACTTTTGATAACTTATATTCAAAATCACTGTGTGTCATGGCAATATGTCTGCCAAAAGCATGAAACAGCTAGAGAGTTGAGCACTTTTTTGAAATTTTTTGGATGCTATAATGTTTTAGGACAGGGGTCGGCAACCTTTCAATGGTGTCGTGCCGAGCCTATGTTACAATGTTATTCCGCATGCCGACATAATTCTACCAATTTTGTTATATATATATTATCAGAATTAGTCCAGTTATGTTTTAATTACAGTTACAGACGTTTATGCTTATTTCCTTTTTTTTTTTATCTAATTATTTTTTTCCCTACCCTAAACGAGACTGTTCAACATCATACCCTTTGTTTATTGTTATTGCTATTATTGTATTAAGACTTATTATGCTTATTCTGGACCACTTTCTAACACCATTCTCCGGGTTTATTATCCGGGTGTATTATCTTAATACATTAAGATTGCTGAAGATTATATATATTTTAAGTTCATAGCTTGTTAATGATTACATTTTAGGCATATAGCATATTGCATTTAGACTATATTGTTAATAGATATCTCTATTTTTTAATCCTAAAACGCCGCTGCGTGGGGGCTTGTTTTGCTTTGGATGTGCTCTGTCTCTGGGTATGTCAGAGGACCGGGACTGTGTGAAGTGGGGTCTAGCCTCACGTGAGGAGGCAAAATGGGAGGGTGGGGGGTTAAGGGGGGGAGAGAAAGAGAGCAGGCTATATCTATACCTAATCTATCCTTTTAATCTTTATAACTACCAACGTAATAATAGACTGCATAGCAATAACTCATGGGGAAATAGAAAGTTAAGGCTGAAGCTGTCTCACTTCCAGTTAAGACTATAAAATAACATCAAAAATTCAGAATCAATGTCTCCATGATGGGACAGTTAACTTTGTGTGCTGGAATGTTAAAGGCCTGAATCACGAATTAAAGAGAAAGAAAGTAGTCTCTCACCTAACAGGTTTAAACGCTAAAATAGTATTTTTACAGGAGACCCATTTACTAAGCAAGGATCAGTTCCGGCTGCAAAACGTCTGGACTGGCCAAATGTTCCATTCTAGCTTTACAAAGAAAACTAAAGGTGTGGGAATTCTCATGCATAGAACAGTCTCATTTGTACCATCAGATGTACAAAGTAGTATTAGATCCCGAAGTGAGATATGTGATGGTCATGGGAGACTTATCCAACTGTAAAATGATTTGATAAATGCTTATGCACCTAATGTTGATGATAAGGAATTTATACAAAATTTATTTGCATCCATTCCCAATTTAAACACTTGTAAAATTATAATGGCTGGGGACTTTAAATGTGTTTTAAATCCACTCTTAGATAGGACTGTTACCACAGGGGGGACGACATCTAACACTGCAAAGATAATTACAAAGTTTATAACTGATCACAACTTATCAGACCCCTGGAGGTTTTTAAACCCAAACGCAAGAACATATTCTTTCTACTCACCAGTACATCATTGCTACTCAAGAATTGATTATTTCTTTATAGATAATTATTTCTTGCCTTTAATTTACTCTTGCAAATACGATGCTATTGTTATTTCTGACCATGCACCTCTGATCT
Organism: Polypterus senegalus; assembly: GCF_016835505.1. Taxonomy (NCBI): domain Eukaryota; kingdom Metazoa; phylum Chordata; class Cladistia; order Polypteriformes; family Polypteridae; genus Polypterus; species Polypterus senegalus. Next base: position 60,663,416 of record NC_053155.1, read on the forward strand.
TGGAGCTAAAGTTACTATGCCCCACACACTCACCTCGCACCTCTCAACCCGCTTCTATTATCAGATGAGAATTGTATAGAATTTATATCCAAACAAATCAGTTTCTTCCTAGAGACAAATTCATCCTCAGAGATTTCTGCAGGAATACTCTGGGAAACTCTTAAGGCCTTCTTAAGAGGACAGATTATCTCATATCTTTCCCACAGAAATAAATTAGAAACCAAGAAAGTAGCAGAGATAAAAAGCGAAATTACTAGAATAGATGAAGAACATGCCAGGCTTCCAAGCGAGGCTCTACATAGGAAAAGGCAGGCTCTACATTCAGAACTAAACCTCTTGACAACTAAAGAAACTGAACAACTAATTTATAAATCCAGACATCATTACTATGAACATGGAGAGAAAGCTAATAAGCTTTTAGCTCAACAAATTCACAGCAAGAAGTCTGCAACACAATCCCAGTAATCACCAACATGAACGGAGACAAAATCATCAACCACAAAAATATAATGCACACATTCAGATCATTCAAACACAGCTGTTAATGGATTAGGAGAGATTGTGAGTCCAAGGCTGTCTGAGAGGTAATTAAAATTTTTGTCCAGAATAATGTTAATTTGGTGCAGGCCCAGAACATGTGGCCCAGTGAGGCTGGGACTTGGTTGCAACGTTCGCAGGTTGGATCATGCCCTGGAAACATTTTGGAGAGTTTTAGTCGAGACAGATGTGCTCGATATATAATTTTGAGTTGAATAATTGTATGTTTTGCACATATGGAGCTCGAGTGAATTTGCTGCATTGCTACTTTCCACTCCTTTTCTGATATATTAATTGAGAGATCTTTTTCCCAGTGTCATCTTGGATCTTTGAATGGGAGGAACTGTAAAATGATTTTATATATTGCAGAGATGGTGTCTGAGTCCTTGAGATTGAGCAATATTTTTTCCAGCATGGATGAAGGTGCAAGATGAGGAAAATCTGGAAGGTTCTGTTTAACAAAGTTCCTGATTTGAAGATAGTGAAAGAAATGTGTAGCTGGAATGTTAAATTTGGAATGTAATTGTTCATAGGATGCAAAGACGTTGTCTATATAAAGATCTCTAAGTAAGTTAATCCCAAATATTTTCCAGATATTAAAGACTGCATATGTTTGTGACGGTTGAAAGAGGTGGTTCTCTTGCAGAGGTGCCACAGATAAAAGCTTCTCCATCTTAAAATGCTTTCTACTTTGGTTCCATATTCTAAGTGAGTGAAGCACAATTGGGTTATTAGTATATTGCCAGTAACAGAGCACAGAGCAGGGAATATAAAGAAGTACTGCAGAATTTTATTTCTATTGCGGACCAAGCCTGTGTTTGTTCTTCTATTTGTGTCCAGGTTTTTATAACTGGTATGTTTGCTGCCCAGTAATAAAACTGGAAGTTAGGTAGAGCCATGCCACCTTCTGTCTTTTGTCTTTGTAGGGTCGCTCTTTGGATACGTGGATGTTTTGAGTTCCAAATAAATGAGGTTATTATTGAATCTAATTGCTTAAAAAATTATTCATTGATGTATATTGGGATGTTTTGAAATAAAAAAGGAGCTTAGGAAGAATATTCATCTTAACAGTGTTAATTCTTCCAGCTAGAGTAAGATGAAGGGTTGACCATCTATGCAAGTCTTGCTTAATTTTTTCCATGCAGACAGCGAAATTTTGTTGATGAAGAGCTTTATGTTTACTTGTGATGTTTACCCCTAGGTATTTGAACTGTTCTACAATGATAAAAGGTAGGGTATCTAATCTAATATTATATGCTTGAGAATTCACTGGAAAGAGTACACTTTTATTCAGATTAATTCTATTAGAATTAGAACAATCTAGACGAGAACAGGCCATTCAGCCCAACAAAGCTCGCCAGTCCTATCCACTTGCTTCCTCCAAGAAAACATCAAGTCGAGTTTTGAAAGTCCCTAACGTCTTACTGTCTACCACACTACTTGGTAACTTATTCCAAGTGTCTATCGTTCTTTGTGTAAAGAAAAACTTCCTAATGTTTGTGCGAAATTTACCCTTAACAAGTTTCCAACTGTGTCCCGTGTTCTTGATGAGCTCATTTTAAAATACAAGTCTCGATCCACTGTACTAATTCCCTTCATAATTTTAAACACTTCAATCATGTCACCTCTTAATCTTCTTTTGCTTAAACTGTAAAGGCTCAGCTCTTTTAATCTTTCCTCATAATTCAACCCCTGTAGACCTGGAATCAGCCTAGTCGCTCTTCTCTGGACCTTTTCTAGTGCTGCTATGTCCTTTTGTAGCCTGGAGACCAAAACTGCACACAGTACTCAAGATGAGGCCTCACCAGTGCATTATAAAGGTTGAGCATAACCTCCTTGGACTTGTACTCCACAGATCGTGCTATATAACCTAACATTCTGTTAGCCTTCTTAATGGCTTCTGAACACTGTTTGGAAGTTGATAGCTTGGAGTCCACTATGACTCCTAAATCCTTCTCATAAGGTGTACTCTCGATTTTTCGACCGCCCATTGTGTATTCAAACCTAATATTTTTACTTCCTATGTGTAATACTTTACATTTACTGACATTAAATTTCATCTGCCACAAATCTGCCCAAGCCTGTATGCTATCCAAGTCCTTCTGTAATGATATAACGGATTCCAAATTATCTGCTAATCCACCTATCTTGGTATCATCTGCAAACTTAACCAGCTTGTTACTTATATTCCTATCTAAATCATTTATATATATTAAAAATAGCAGCGGCCCTAGCACTGACCCCTGTGGAACACCACTCTTAACATCGCCAGTTCTGATGAGGTTCCTCGCACCATCACCCTCTGCTTCCTGTGTCTGAGCCAATTCTGCACCCATCTAAAAACATCACCCTGAATTCCCACTTCTTTTAACTTGATGCCCAACCTCTCATGTGGCACCTTATCAAATGCTTTCTGAAAGTCCAGATAAATAATATCATAAGCTCCACTTTGATCGTATCCTTTTGTTGCCTCCTCATAGAATTCCAACATGTTAGTAAAACACGACCTCCCCCTTCTGAACCCATGCTGACTGTTCAGAATAACTCCTGTCCTTGTCATGTGTTGCTCAATCTTATCCTTAATAATTCCTTCCATTAATTTTCCTGTGATGCTTGTTAAGCTTACTGGCCTATAGTTGCTTGGATCTGCCCTGTCACCCTTTTTATATAATGGGATGATATTTGCCATTTTCCAGTCCTTTGGAATCTCTCCAGTGCACAGTGACTTCCTAAAAATATGTGTCAAGGGTTTATATATGTACTCACTAGCCTCCTTAAGAACACGAGGATAAATATTATCTGGGCCTGGTGATTTGTTTGATTTCATCTTATTTAATCTGAGCAGCACTTCTCCCTCTACAATTTCCAAATCCCTCAGTACCTCCTTAGTAGTTGTGTTTACCTCTGGCAGGTTATCCACTTGCTCACTTGTAAACACCTCAGAAAAATGTAAGTTTAGGGCATCTGCTATTTCATTGTCTGTATCTTTTAATTCCCTTTACTATTCCTGATGAACTTGACCTCCTCCTTAACTGTTCTTTTACTACTAAAATACTGAAAGAATCTCTTGGGGTCTTCTTTCGCCTTATCTGCTATATTCCTCTCCAACTGTCTTTTAGCCTCTCTGATATCCTTCTTAATGGTTGCCCTCATTTTCTCATACGCTACGGTTCTCTTTGCAGTCATTAGTCTTATATGCCTTATACAGCAGTTTTTCCTTTGCAACTTCTTTTTAAATCTTTATTAATCCATCGTGGAGATTTTTTAGTTTCCTATTACTTCCAAATTTAGGTATGTATCTGTCCTGCATTACATGTAAAACATTTTAAACCTGTTCCACTGCTCCTCGACTGTCTCCACATTTAAAAGCTTATCCCAGTCTATCCTACTTAGACTTTGTCGCATCTGCTCAAAATTAGCCCTACTAAAGTTCAACTTAACAATTTTAGTCTTTGCATCTGTACTCTTACAAAATACTGAGAATTGTATTACATTATGGTCACTTGACCCTAGTGGTTCAATCACCTCTACACCCTCAATTCTATCCTGATTATTACAGAATACTAAATCCAGATAGGCTTCACCCCTTGTTGGTGCTTTAACATGCTGTGTTAAAAACAGTCGCTGATTACTTCTAAAACTCCTGCTCTTGTGCTCCTCCATCTGTAAGGTTATCCCAGTTAATATTTGGATAATTAAAGTCCCCATGACTATAATATCCCCTGTAAACTTGCCTTTTGATATTACTAAAAGATGTGTGTTGAAATTACTGTCTGAATTGGGTGGTCTATAACACACTCCTAAAATGAGACCTTTTCCCTAATATTTTCCAGGCGAAGCCACATGTCCTCACTAAGATGGGGCTCATCATCCAACTGAAGATGACTTACATTTAATTCCTGTTTGGCATAAACAGCAACCCCACCTCCTTTTCTGTTCTGTCTATCCTTCCTAAAAAATGTGTATCCCTCTATGTTACACTCATCCCCATCTTTGTTATTTAGCCAGGTTTCCGTTATTGCTATAATATCATAATTGTGCTCTGCTACATACAACTCCAACTCACTTACCTTATTTTTGATACTTCTAGCATTAAGGCAAGCTATTTTTAATGTGTTAATCCTTCTATCTTTACGTGTTTGCTTAAAATTTACATTACTATGCATTTTTATTTCTACACCATTGTTTGTTCTTCCATGTATAGATCTAAATCTGGCCTGTCCTAAACTCCCTGCCTCCCATTCCCTAGTTTAAACAATCCTCGACTAGCCTACACATACGCCTCCCCAATACATTGGTGCCCCTCCGGTTCAGATGTAACCCGTCACGGGAACAGGTCCCATCTGTTCCAAAAGGAGTCCCAATGCCCCATAAACCTATACCCTTCTACCCTGCACCAAGATTTGAGCCACGCGTTAAGCCTTCTAATCTCCTCAATCTTACCTGGACTGGCGCGTGGCACAGGCAGAACTTCGGAGAAGACTACCTTGTCAGTTCTGCTCCTCAGCTTGGTACCTAACTCTTTGAATTTGGATCGCAGAACTGACAGACTACCCTTATGTATGTCATTTGTTCCAACGTGGACAATGACAACTGGATCCACCCCCGCTCTGGCCAAGAGCCTATCCACCCTTCCAGGAGGTCTCCCACCTGTGCTCCCGGAAGGCAACACACCGTCGAGACTCTCTCTCTCTGGAGCACACCTGCGCTTCAATCCCCTAATGATTGAGTCCCCAACTATCACTACCTCTCTCTTTTTGGGAACTGGTTTTGAGGTGGCCCGTTGGGGCTCCTCAACCCTGCCTACCACCTCAGAATTATCAGAGTCACCGTCCAGCTCCGCCAGGACATGATAACGTTAGACACTTCTAATTCTGGGGTTGATGCCCCGGACAGTGTGCACCCTTTACCTTCGCCTTGCACCGTGACCCACCTATTCCTACCTGTCTGGTCTGGAATCTCCTCCCGCGCCACCTTAGGGGTGCACACTATCTCTCTAAAGGACACCTCTGGCTCTTCCAAACCATCATCTAAAAAGTCCAACATCCAACAGGACTTGCATTTTGACAATGAATTGCCAGTGGTTCAATGGCAATCGCAAACAGCAGCGGTAACAAGGGGCATCCTTGTCTGGTACCACGTTCTAGTTTAAAGTAATCTGAGCAAATGTTGTTGATACAAACTGAAGCTTCTGGATTGGTATACAGTGATCCCTTGCTGTATCGCGCTTTGACTTTCGCGGTTTTGCTCTATCGCGGATTTTATATGTAAGCATATGTAAATGTATATTGCGGATTTTTCGCTGATTCGCGGATTTCTACGGACAATGGGTCTTTTGATTTATGGTACATGCTTCCTCAGTTTGTTTGCCCAGTTGATTTCATACAAGGGGCGCTATTGGCGGATGGCTTAGAAGCTACCCAATCAGAGCACGTATTACATATTAACTAAAACTCCTCAATGCTATAAGATATGCCTCCTGCGCGGTGCTCGATTGTTTGCTTGTCTCTGCCTCTATCTCACCCTCTCTGACATTCTCTGCTGCTGGCGGAGGGTGTGAGCAGAGGTGCTGCTTGCACAGAAGCTGTTTGCCTAGTGGATACGGACGCTCCTCTAAATGTCTTTATCGAGGTGCGTCCAAAAGCACACTTATTGATTTTTTGATTGTTTGCTTTAATCTCGCGCTCTCTCTCTCTCTCTCTCTGACGTTCTCTGCGCTTGACGGAGGAGATGTGAGCAGAGGGGCTTTTGCACAGAGGCTGTTTGCTTAGAATCACGGATGCTCCTGTAAAAAATGCTGAAAGGCTACCTTCGCATTGATCCCTTCATTGCCGCTGCTTTATCGCGGTGCTTGCATACTTAAAAGCGCAACAGCCCTATTGATTTTTCATTGTTTACTTTACTCTCTCTCTGACATTCTCCGCTCCTTACGCGCACTTTGAAGAGGAAGATATGTTTGCATTCTTTTAATTGTGAGAAAGAACTGTCATCTCTGTCTTGTCATGGAGCACAGTTTAAACTTTTGACTAAAGGGTGTTATTTCATGTCTAGAGGGCTCTAATAATGTTAAAAAACGTATTTAGAAGGTCGTAAACAGGTTTTCTATGCTCTAACTGCGAAAATATTAGATTTATAAATAAAGAATCCTACTTCGTGGAAATTAATTTATCTGTCTGGAGCGGATTAACGCGATAAACAAGGGTTTACTGTATAACTGTCGGAGAATATTTATAAACAGTGTGGGAGAGTTTCTAAGGGCTTAAAATATATAAAATAATCATACAAACATATGGTTTCTACTTAGCGATTTTCACCTATCGCGGGGGGTTCTGGAACGCAACCCCCGCGATCGAGGAGGGATTACTGTACAGTAATTTGATCCATGCACAAATTTTTGGGCCAAACCCAAACTTCTCCAATGTAGTAAAAAGGTATTTCCATTCAATCATGTAAAATCCTTTTTCTGCATCCAATGATAATAATATTTCTTGGATGCAGAAAAAGCATTCGACATGATTGAATGGAAATACTTTTTACTATTTTGGAGAAGTTTGGGTTTGGCAACATTTGTGCATGGATAAATTACTATATACTAACCCAGAAGCTTCAGTTTGCATCAATAACATTTGCTCAGACTACTTTAAACTAGAGCGTGGCACAAGACAAGGATGCCCTTTGTCACCACTGCTGTTTGCAATTGCCATTGAACCACTGGCAATACATTGTCGAAATACTGATCAGATAAAGGGGATTAGCAGAGAAGGACTGGAACAGAAAATCTCATTATATGCAGATGACATGGTACTGTATATATCGGACCCAGAAAATTCTGTGCCTGCAGTCTTAGCAGCACTCACAGAATTTCAAAAGCTCTCTGGTCTCAGAATTAATCTGAATAAAAGTGTACTCTTTCCGGTGAATTCGCAAGCATATAATATTAGATTAGACACCCTACCTTTTATCATTGCAGAACAGTTTAAATACCTAGGGGTAAACATCACAAGTAAACATAAAGCTCTATATCAACAAAATTTAAATCGTCTGCATGGAAAAAATTAAACAAGACTTGCATAGATGGTCAACCCTTCATCTCACACTAGCTGGAAGAATTAACACTGTTAAGATGAATATTCTTCCTAAGCTCCTTTTTATTTCAAAACATACCAATATACATTAATAAATCGTTCTTTAAGCAATTAGATTCAACAATAACCTCATTTATTTGGAATTCTAAACATCCACGCATCAAAAGAGCGACCCTACAAAGACAAAAGGCAGAAGGTGGCATGGCTCTACCTAACTTCCAGTTTTATTACTGGGCGGCAAATATACAGTCGATAAGAACCTGGACACAAATAGAAGAACATACACAGGCATGGACCGCAATAGAAGTAAAATCCTGCAGTACTTTTTTGTATTCCCTGCTCTGCGCTCCAATACACACACGCGTTATCGGCAATACACTAATAACCCAATTGTGCTCCACTCACTTAGAATCTGGAACCAATGTAGAAAGCATTTTAAGACGGAGAAGCTTCTTTCTGTGGCCCCTGCAAGAGAACCACCTCTTTCAACCTTCACAAACATATGCAGTTTTTAATATCTGGAAAAAATTGGGGATTAACTTGCTTAGAGATCTTTATATAGACAACGTCTTTGCATCCTATGAACAATTACATTCCAAATTTAACATTCCATCTACAAATTTCTTTCACTATCTTCAAATCAGGAACTTTGTTAAACAGAACCTTCCAGATTTTCCTCATCTTGCACCCTCATCCACGCTGGAAAAAATATTGCTCAGTTTTGAGGAATTAGACTCCATCTCTACAATATATAAAATCATTTTACAATCCCTTCCTTTCAAAGATCCAAGAGGACACTGGGAAAATGACCTCTCAATTAATATATCAGAAAAGGAGTGGAAAGTAGCAATGCAGAGAATTCACTCGAGCTCCATATGCACAAAGCATACAATTATACAACTCAAAATTATATATCGAGCACATCTGTCTCGACTAAAACTCTCAAAATGTTTCCAGGGCATGATCTAACCTGCGAACGTTGCAACCAAGCCCCAGCCTCACTGGGTCACATGTTCTGGGCCTGCACCAAATTAGCATTATTCTGGACAAAATTTTTAATTACCTCTCAGACAGCCTTGGACTCACAATCCCTCCTAACCCATTAACAGCTGTGTTTGGGGTTCTTCCAGAGGGGCTTAAAGTGGAGAAGGACAAACAAATTGTGATTGCATTCACTACACTGTTGGCACGCAGACTTATTCTGATAAACTGGAAGAACCCAAACTCTCCTCTTTTAAGTCAGTGGGAAACTGATGTGTTATATTATTTAAAATTGGAAAAATCAAATACTCAGTTAGAGGATCTGTGCAGACTTTTTTTAAAACATGGCAGGATCTAATCAGTAATATTTTAAAATAAGTTTATAAAGCACAGAGAATTTATTAATTTAGGTATTTTTTACAAGCCTTAAATTTTACACCGTTTGGCTTGTTCTCTCTCTCAGGGGTGGGGATTGATCTGTTCTTAACATAATTCTTTTTTTTGTAAAAACTTGATTGCTATGTATTGATTGTAATAAAATTAATAAAATAAAAAAATAATATTTCTGAGGTGTTTGATTTAGTTGGTGAGTATATTACATTAAAAAGGCGTAGAAGATTTGAAGATAAGTGTCGGCCCTTAATAAATCCAGTTTGATCTTGTGATATTACCGAGGGGAGCACTTTCTCCATCCTTCTAGCTATGATTTTAGAGAGTATTTTAAATTTCAGATACCTTGTTGGCTCTCTGTTCTTATATTTAGGCTATAACACACTACATGTAAAGATTATTTTTAATGCTTTGCATTATCAGAAACTTTATAAATAAGGTTGATTTAATATAACAAGAAAAATAAAACCTAGGAAGAACAGGCTTTGTCACATTGGAAAAGATAAGGAATAATTATTTATCCAAACATTTTAGTCTATGTCTGGGTGTGTTTATACTTAACAGTAAAACAGATAAAATGAATTATTAACATCATCCTTTTTTGAAATATGTCTATTAAAAATTCATGCTATGGTATGCTATATGGCTCGCCGTTAATCCTGCTTGAAAGTTTCTGCTCTTTTTTGGGACATTTAAGGCCTACCTCTTTAACACTTTGAATCCCACTATTGATTAGACAAGAGGAGGGAGTGCATCAGCTTTTGCTTGGTTGGAAAAATTTAGCAGAAATGATATTGCGTCTATAGTTTAAAGTCATATGATATTTTTGCCTCTCCAGGAGTTAGTGGCTGAAAGTAAGGGTCAACATAAAGAAGACTGAGATGAACTAAGAAAGTGTGTTTGTTTTATGTTTTTGAGCATTATTTATGATTTATCTGATAAAGTCCACCTTTGTTTAATATTGAATTTTTACACTTGTGGATGTGACTGTCTTTGCCTTCATGGGAACTCCTTTCATTCCCAATGTAAAAATGGAATGTTGCCAATAAAGGTGTCCTGAAGCAAGTACTGACCACCCACTCTGCAGCAGTGCAAACGTTTAGAAACATGCAAATTATTTTTGATATTTAAGGCTGAGTAAGTTTGTTGGTTTCCCAAAACTTTAGCAATTCTTCCTTTTGAAATACCTAAGAAAGCCTTGAAGTCTGCTCAGCATATTACAGGCACCCTGCAAATTTTCCTTCATCCTCATTAAATAAACATTTCATTGTGGTATCCAAATGATCACAAATTTAACTTTCTTTTTTTTTTTAAACCTTTCATTGTGGGTTTGACGCCTCTTCTTTTGACTCACCTCTGATTTATTTCTTTAAGAGAATTGAAGGGGAACACTTAGAAATAAAATTGAAAAGTTGAATCCTGATCTTTGTAAACGTAGCTGTAAGACAGGTCTCATGAATTATTCTTTTACATCACAGAGCTTGCTATGAAAATCCAAAAACTGTTAGCTGATTTCTCATCTTTTTACTTTGCCTGCAGCAAAGTTATAATCCACTCCCACCTGCTTTCAAGACCATATTTTCAGTATGTTGCTTTGACCCTAGGATTTATATATACAGAGTGTGGATACAATATTTTATAGGTAAACCTCCAGAAAATGTTATTAATTTTTGCACCATAGAATGTTCTAAATTTTTAGGAATGATGCTCTGCTCCTCTTTTTTTAAAGATAAATGAATCACTATCGTGATGGAAGTTGTCACGTTTAACTTTGTTTTGTGCTTTACATTATCAGACTTCAAAACAAGGTGAATTGAATTGCTTGTTGCATTCTGTTGTAATAGAGTTTAACAATAGGCTTACAACCTGTGCTTTAGGAATATTTACTTTTTTATTTCCCCTAAATCTTTAGAATGCAAGCCTCACTTATGATATCTCCTATAGGTAACTAATGCACATTTTAGCAAGGCTAAATCCATGCATTTTTTACATTGCAGATTAAGAAAATAGGCCAAGGTACGTGGACTGACCTTTCAAGTTATTACATTTGTTGGTTCCTGGAAACTGGAAGATTCAATTAAATAATAAGTCTTGTTTTCCCATTGACTTCAATGGCATAAATAGTGTGGATGTCTTCATGCAAACCCTGGTATGCAAAATTCATTTAAAAAGTGTTAATTCAGCTCTGAGAAAAACTAGATCTTGTGGGTGCCTGATCTTGTGTTTATTATTCATACAGATATTATAGCAGTCTTATCTTATATACTGGATTACTGTAATTGATATATCCTGAGGCTTGGAGGGTGAAATAGCATCAGAAAATAACCCAATGCAGTTCACCAGTATGCTTAAGAGAAGTGCCAAACAGCTTTCATACATGAGATGCTCAACTTAATCTTGGTAGCTTCCAAATTAAATTATGGGATTAATGTAGCATGTAGTATTACTTTGACCTTACAATAGGTATGTGGTGACAATTTCCATACAAGAAACATAATGAACACATATTGTAAATGCTGAACTTCAAAAAAAAAAGCTAAAAAGATAATAATAATCATTTTTATTCCTGAATTAGCAAAGACCAAGAAACTGAAAGTCTTTTATTTGTTAGGATTTAAAGAGATAACTGGAATATCAAAAATAATTAGAATGTGTAAAATTCATCCATTCATTTTCTGCACTACATTTTTTATGATAAGGTGCTAGTATTACTTACTCTGTTTTTTATTGTTGTTGTATCCATTCATTCAAATCAATTAGGTGATATAGGGTGGCTGTGGTTTCACCTGGAAGCAGTGAACAAATGGCATTAACGAATCCTGGATGTAAGTTCAGAAATTGCAGAGCACACTTACTATGTGTACATAGAAATACTGTATTTAGTGTCACCAAAAATCCACAGTGCATTTTTTTTAAGGTCGTAAGAAATCTCATTTACTCAACTAGTGGGAATCATAAACAGCCACCATCAGAAACCAATGAAACTAGTCTGAAAGAGATTTATTTAACACTTGTTTATCCAATGGTTATTCAAAGTAATGTACGAATATCAAGGTCAAAACATAATTGTTTTTGCATTTTTGTTCTTTGAGTACTGACTTATTAAGTGCACTAATGCAAAAGTGTAAGTGAGCTTTTTGCTTTGATATAATAAAATGATGACAATTTGAACAAGATTAAATTAATGCTTCTTCTTCTTCCTTTTCTTATTTTCCCACTTCTATGTGGGGTTGATGAGTCCGATCAAACTTCTCCAAACAGCTCAGTCCTACCCCTCCTCACCAGTCAACCCCTTTTCCTTCAGATCTTTTAGTTTATCGATCCACCTCCGCATTGACCTCCCTCACTTTCTATTCATCTGTATTTCCATTCCCATCACTCTTTTGCAAACATATTCATTGTCTCTCCTCATCACAAGTCCATACCACTACAACCTACTTTCCTGTATACAGTGGTCCAGACCTAATTATGCAATTTTCATTATGCTATAACTTATTAAGTTTATTACGCAGAAAATCACCCGAAAAGTCCTGGACCATCGAGAAGTGTGCAAATTGACGAAATGAAGAATCGTCTTCACGCCGAACTGGAATCGTCCCCGTATAAATCAAAGTCATCCAGACAATCTGGATCTGCATAATTAGATCTGGACCACCCTGTACATCGTAGATGTCTCTCCCACTTTTGTTGTACCTCTGATTGTCTCATTTTTCATTCTATCCTTTTTTGTAACTTCACACATCCACCTCAACATTCTCATTTCTGCCATATCTATCTTCTTCTCCTGCATTCCCTATAGTGTCCATGTCTCAGCTCCACATATCATTGCTGATCTTCTCACTGTCTTAAAAAATGTACCTTTAACCTTCGCCTTAATCCTTCAATAACATAATACTCCTGATACCGTCTTCCACTTGTTCCATCCACACTGCGCTCTATGGGTTATCTCTGCATTTATTTTTTCATCTGGGGCTACCACTGATCCTAGATATTTAAATGTATCCACTGTTTTCAGTAGCTCTCCCTGCAAGCTAACTTCTGAATCCTGATCATTATTAAACGTCATATACTCTGTCTTCCTATTTATCTTCAATCCTCTATCTTCTAAGGACCTTCTCCATTTTCCAACTTTCTCTCCCCTTCTTCTTTGCTGGTGCTACATAACGCAATGTCATCAGCAAAAAGCCTGCACTGTGTTGATTGGTCTATAATCCTATGATTCAACACATCTCGTAACCAGAAAGTGGTAAGAATTTAAAGAAGATCAATGGTGCAGAACAACTGCAACTGGAATTTTGTCTGTTACCCCAACATTAACTTTAACCTGAGTCCTCAATCCCTCATATATATTCTGGATAATCCTCACATACTGTACTTCTCCAGTATTCCTTTCTGTCCCATGTACCCCCAGATCTCTTCACGTGGCACTCAATGCAAAGACTGCATCAGCTGTTCCTCTCCCTGACATAAAATCAAACTAATCCACCCCATGATGGTCTCTTCCCTAAACATTCTCTCTATAACTTTTTCCCAAATTTTCACTGTGTGTGACATCAGCTGTATCACTCTGTAGTTTCCACAATCCTTATAAATGGGTACAATCACACTGTTTTTCCACTCCTCTGGTATTCTCTCCTGTTCATAGACCCTCTGCATTGGATCCCACAACACACCTGCTCCTTCTAAATTCTACCACATTTCTGCTGGTATTTCATCTGGTTCTCTCTTTCCAATTTTCATGCTTTTCAGTGCCATTTTACTTTCTTCCTCCTTATTCTTGGTATGGGTCCTTCATTTGATGCTCCGTCCCCAAATACTACCTTTGGATTTTCTCCATTCAACAGCTTTTCCAAGTACCTCTTCCATCTATATCTTCCATACCTTGCTCGTCTTTTATCTGCTTTATCTGACTAAAATCCTTTCAAGCCTTATTCCTAGCCTTGTCTATTCTAAAAATCATTCTCCCTCCCACTTTTGTCTCAGATTTTTCATCACCCCTCCAAAACCTGTACCTTGACTCTTGCTCCTGCCCTTCTTTATCTCCTTGTTTGTCTGCCTATATTATTCTCTATCTTCCTTCCTTCTTGAATAAATAAATTCCACTAATCTTCTGAATCCAATTAGCATTTCTTTACCAATCTAACATTCTTATAAATAATAACACATTTCATATGCTTCTTTGTTTGTAATTCCTTCCTCAAGCCTGGGTTGGCGCTGTCATTTACATCTTTCTTTCTTTTGTCTTCAGAACTTACGATTTGTGGCTTCAAGAGCCAAGATATCATTTCCGCTTCCATAGGTATACCTGCCCCTGTTGTTTCAGTATTCGGTTTGTTATTTAAAGATCAGCCCTTCCAGTAGGACTCCTAGGACTCCTTGGTACTGCTTGAATTTTTTTTTTGCTTCATTGCTTTTTTTGTTTATCACCAATCCAAATTCATTGGGGTTCACCTGCTGGTGCTCCAAATCTTTGAGTCATTGGTAAACATTGAATGATTATTGAAAAGTACAATGATCCCCATTCATTAAGCAATACTACTTGCATGGAATTCAAAAACAAAAGTAATGTTGGGTGAAGTGTCATGATAAGTTTGCACTGCTACCTCATGGATCCCATTCCATTTGTTGACTATGGGGAGTTTTCATGTTCTTTTCCCCAGCCTCCTCTTTTTGTGCAGGTTCCTCCAGATATTCTGGTTTATATGTCGAATCCATAAAGACATGAAGGCTAGAGTGTGTGCAAGTTTGTACAGTGCAAAAACCTCAAGTAAACTTTTCTCACGTTGTCATTATGGGGTGTTGTGTGTGTGAATTCTGATGAAAAAAATGAATTTAATTCATTTTGGAATAAGGCTGTAACATAACAAAATGTCGAAAAAGTGATGCGCTGTGAATACTTTCCGGATGCACTGTAAACATGCCCCATTAGTGAACTGGTTTACTTCTACATTCTGGTTTATCACCTTCATCCTAAAAGTTTGTGTGCTAAATTAACAGACAATTCGAAACTTGAATGTGTTTAGCGGTAAAGTCTGACAACCCTTCAAGAACTGTTTCTTACATTATGAATGACTTTGCTAAAACTACAATTATTACAGTATAACTTTAGGTTGTTATGTTAACTGGTGTTTTAAAATGTTCCCGGTATCAAAGAGTTTGAAGGATCTTTGTGACAGTCTAAAGAACACAAGAAATCTTACTAATGAGAACAGACCCTTTAGTCCATCAAGGTAATAGTTACATTGCCATAATATCTCACCTACATACTGTATTTTGTGTAGTTGCTGAGGTTTCTGCTTGAACTACATGTTTCAGCAGTATGTTCCCAATGTCCACAGTCCTTGGTTTCCACTAGTGTCCTTCAATACATGTTTCATTTAACTGAAAGAATTTTGCTGGATCAATTTTACCAAAGGCTTTAAGAATTTTAAGGTTTTGCATTAGGTCTATGTACAGACTTTAGTGTTCAAATGTAAAACAATTCTCTGAACTGTAGAGTAAGGCATCCCTTTAGATCAGGGATTTCTTCAGTTACTTTTCTCACACACTATCCAGTTTTTCTAGATTTGTTATGGGCACTTAAAGAAATGTTCGGTGCTGAAAAATATTAGTGAGAGGAAAAAATTGTAGTCAGTGGCAGAGTAGTGTAGAAGAATCCAGAAAAGTGGAAATAGCAATAATTAAAACAGAAGCAAGATCCACAAATTAAAATCAAGAAAAATCATTGCATAAAAGTCATTTTAAAGTCTGAGTATAATCACCCTTGGTTAACAGCTATATAATCTAAAAATGTATTTGTCATTTAATTGCTTGTGTACATCGTTTGGATGATAAGCAAAGATGTCTTGACATAAACCCATAAATCTTTTCTGATTTGCTTCCTGTATGCCTGTGTTACATATATGTTATTTAAAATTATACTTCTTTCACCTGATATATGTTATTTAAAATTATACTTCTTTCACCTGAAATTTGAACTCAGTTTTGAAAAATACCAAGGTGTTTTGAATAGTTGCTGCCTCTTTGATATTTTCTATAACTATAGTTTTAATTAATCTAAATTTAAGAAGACTGTAATTTTTAGAGTATAAAAAATAACAGTTCCACCAAAGCCCCCTACCAGCATTCTATCGATGACCTTGCTCCATGTGGTGCACTCCTTTTTCATCTGTAGACTTTGTCTCTTGCTGATTGGCTATCCTGAAATCCAGTTTCTCAATTATCACCAATGTTAATGTCTTGTAACAAACCATGTTTAAAGACTAAATTAATAATATGCAGGAATACACTGAAAACAAATTGGTGCTAAATTCAAAAATGAAAACCATTTTTCTACAGGTAACATAATTTCACAAAACACATTTAGTTGCTGTCAATTATACTGTATTTTATTGTTTATGTGCTATAATTAATCAAATTTCAATATTATAATGACAATTTGTTTGAATTTAATATTTTCTATAATGTAATATTAAAATCAATGTTTAAAGTTTCTTCTTGAGAAAATTAACTACTATGAGCAATGTTGGTTCATATGTGGAGACCTGAAAATCTTAACTGGGTCAGCGGTCAGGGAATACAAAATTTACAGGTTTTCTCAGTGAGTGAGTGGGCTCAGAAGGAATGGCCAGCAAGGAAAAAAGTGATTCCAAAAACATCACCCTCCTGGTAGATCCTGATAGAGTATTGCTACCAACACTTCATATTAAGCTTGGTTTAATGAAGGTATTTGCCAAAACTTTATCAACAGATGGAGCCTGTTT
Organism: Polypterus senegalus; assembly: GCF_016835505.1. Classification (NCBI taxonomy): domain Eukaryota; kingdom Metazoa; phylum Chordata; class Cladistia; order Polypteriformes; family Polypteridae; genus Polypterus; species Polypterus senegalus. The sequence continues at coordinate 60,680,172 of NC_053155.1, forward strand.
TTATGTATTTTTGTCAAAAATGTTCAGGTTTACTCCAGGATAAATTGAAAGGAGGCATTTTTGGCAGATCTGATATTAGAAAACTGATTTCTGAGGCATAATTTGATGGTACAATGAACGACCTGGATCAAGAGGTTAGGGTATCATTCAAAGAAGTAATTTCTAAGTTTTCAAGTTACAATAAAGATCCAAATACTAAACATTTTGTGAAAAATGTATTGCTTAAACTTAACTAATTGGATTGCAACACAAGACTTTAAGTGCACTTTGCTTTTGGAAATTCTCCCTGAAATTCTTGGAGCGGTGAGTAAAGAGCAGGGTGGAAGATTCCATCAGTATATCAAAGGATGTCGAAAGAAGGTACCAGGGACATTGGGATGTCAATATGATGGCAGACTACTTCTCGGTAATTCATATGGGCACAACAGAAAAAAAGTGTACAAACAATGGGCCACAAAACAAAGGTTTGGATTGAAAAAATGACATAAACCAGAGAACTTATGTGCTAAGCAATGAATATGAATCATTGTTATTTTACATGTGTTTCAAAATACAAGATTAACTAAATATTGTATATATGAATACATTGTGTGTTTTGTTAAATTTTAATTAAAATTTCTTTTCAATTTTGAACTTAGATGTGACCTGATGGAAATATTCTAAATATATTTTTATTGTGTTTGTGAATGCAAGTATAAATACCTATTCACATTTAAAAGATTTTTTTATTAATCTAATTATACAGAGCTGTGTTATGTAATGTTAGTAGTAAGTAAACGTCACTATTATACATCTCAAAATTTTGACAGGTGTATGTCCTGCCCCTCTGGCATTTCCGGTGCCCACCAGCAAGATGCCAACTGGTTAATGGACATTCTCGCGCTCTGGTTTCTGCCAGTTGTCGTGAATGATGTTTGACAGGCATCTGACCTTTTGTCAGTTGTCCGAAAGGAATTGGTCGGCCGATCTTGGCCTTGGTCCTAAAAGTGCACTGGTCAGCTTTGTAAGCCGAGATGGCACTTTGGGGAACTGTAAAGTGTAAAAAGGTAAGTCAGCAATGAGGCGGAGCGGGCATCCTGCTCCTATGTGTGTACAGTGCCTGTGTGTGTACAGAGAGTACAGAGAGCATGAGTGACAGACCCAGAGACAGGATGTACAACTAGGCTTAAGAGAGAATCCATTACACACCCAAGGAACCTGGCAGTTTTGGTGGTATTAACAGCTTCTTTAGAAATGTATCAAGTCGTCGTGAAAATGTCAAGCGAAAAAACGTGCTGGAATGGATGAGTGGACAATATACTTACAGTGTGCACAAACCGTCATGGCTTAAGTTCAAGAGAAACAGAACAATTGTTTCAATGGTCGATGACCAGTGGCAAGCAGATTTGGTAGAGATACCTTATTACTCAAAATTCAGTGATGGACATAAATTTATCCTCACCTGTATCGATGTGCTCTCAAAATACATTTGAGTTGTGCCATTAAAGGCCAAGACAGGGAAAGAAGTTTCCTGTGGTTTTAGTTTGATCTTTAGACAGAGAAGAGTTCCTAAGAAGCTACAGACAGACCAAGGCAAAGAATTTCATAACACATTGGTACAAAAACTACTAAAACAGAACAATATTGTACAGTTTGTCACAAACAGCGATGTAAAGGCCAGCATAGTAGAACGATTCGATAGGACCTTAAAGTCCAAAATTTGGAAATATTTTACATATTGTGTGCTGGGGTGCTGATCGTACCCCTAGAGATTACGTTGACAGACTACCTTCACATTACTCTTTACCTTATTTGCACTCTGTTGCATGACAAACCTCTCGCGTGGTACTCCGCATACTTAAAAACATGTACAGCACCTGTCACTTTTGGAATTGATTGTTTGCTTTTCTCTGTATCTCTCTCTCTGACATTCTCTGCTCCTGGCGGAACTGTCATCTCAGACTTGTCATGGAGCACGTTTAAACTTTTGAAAAAGAGACAAATGTTTGTTTGCAGTGTTTGAATATATTTCCTGTTTTCTACAACTTCTGTTTTTCTGTGCAAATCTGTGACCCAAGTGGTACCAGGAGTGGTTGCACAGATGGATGCTGAAGAGTTATTTCAAATCATTCAGAATGTCCCGCTTCCTCCGGTTCCTCCTCTTCCTGAAAATTCTAAGAATGTGCTGATGAAGATGGGTCCTTCCGATGACCCAGAGATGTTTCTTTTAGCTTTTGAGCAAGTGGCGACTTTGTTGAGATGGGACAAATGAAACTGGGCCGTTATCATCTCCCCTTTTTTGTTGGGGGATGCCTTACTTTCCTTACGGAATGTGCCTCACGATAAGCTCGGCAATTATGATTTCCTGAAGCGGCAGGTTGTTTTACGTAAGATTACAAACTTTTTGGCTAAAGGTTTTGCACTTAATGACTGGAGACTGAACATGGACGGTCCAATCCATGCACAAATACAAGATTTGATTCATAAAGTAAATTGCTGGTTTGAGGGAGACGAGATGGAACGAGTTATGGAAAAAGATGTCATGAATATTGTACTGGCCGGGATTCCTGCAGTTCTCCGAGATGAGTTTCTTTTTCATAATGTTGAATCGCTAACGATTGTGGCCAAATGCTTAGAAGGTTCTCAGACAGCTTGGAGTAAAATTGGTGGATTTGCTGCCCTGTATAGTGTTTTACAGAGAGCACCCAGGGAATACTTGTTGCTTTGACCAGAGGATAGAACATCGACGGGCTTCAGGACCTGACAATCGGATGTCGTCAGGAAGACCTCCTGGGAATACAGTTATTGATGAGGTGCCCGTATCTGGGGAGACAGGAGGGGGCAGAGGAGGCCGTGGACATCGCCGCGGATATTTCGGCAGTGGTGCTGAACGAAGATGTTTCCGGTGTGATCAACTCGGTCACTTGGCGAGGGTATGTTGCCTGTCTCCAGCTCAATCGATGGAAATTGGATTGGCCGAGGTTTGTTGCTCCCGTATTCCCTATTCATCAGAAAAAAAAGATGGCTTATTGATCTTGGTAAAGTTGGGGGGCCGCAAGATCTCGGCATTATTCGACTCAGGCAGTGACCTTTGAGTTGTCAGGCGGGACTGTCTTGACGATGAAAGCCTTAGTAACACTGAGATTGAAGATGAAGATACGTTGTGTACATGTTAAAGACTATGAGACATCTTCTTCCTTTGACTTATAAAGGTCATCCCTTTAAAGTTTGGTCTGCCATTTCGGACTCCTGCCCCTGGCCATTACTGATAGGCAGAAGAAATGCCCTTTTTCCTAGACTAATTGCTGAATGTCGGGCACCAGTCGTCGAGTCTCCTGTTGAGGTTAGTGGGGGGGAAGAAGAAGACCTACTGGCGGTTAGGGAAAATCTAGAGCCCCAACTAGATGTTGAACCCATTCTCTCCAGTGAGACTGAGGAAGACATCCCCCCCAATTTCCCAAAGTGGCAGGGAGGCCCTTCGACATCTTCGCAGATTACAAATGCCTCTGAACTCAAACCGAGTACTAGCGAGCAGTCGGATTTCGTGCTGATGCTGATAGCTCATTAGAATTTGCATTTAAACAGGCTTGCTCAGCTAATGACTCCTATTACCAAGAGCATGAATCCAGGGGCTTGAAAACTCCACACTTTCTAGAAAAAGACGGTCGCCTTTTCAGAGTGATTTCAGATCATTTAATGGGGTAATTTATTGAACAACTAGTTGTTTCTGAAGTACATAGGGAAATTATTTTGCAGCTGGCCCACTCTCACATCTTGGGAGGGCATCTGGGAGCTGATAAGACCAGATATCGGTTATCAAAACAAATTTATTGGCTGAATATGGGAAAAGATGTTGAACGGCTCTGTACTTCATGTTCTGACTGCCAGATCGTCTCAACCTATAAGCCTCCTCAGGCTCCCCTTTGTCCTATGCCTATTTTGGATGTCCCCTTCCAGCGGGTGGGTTTAGATATTGTAGGCCCTTTGCCTAAGACTAAAAATGGGTATCAATATATGCTGGTGTTGGTAGACTATGCAACACGATATCCAGAGCTGGCTGCTTTGAAAAATGCCAACTCCTCCACTGTAGCCAAAGCTCTATGCGAGACGTTTACTTGTATTGGCATCCCTAGAGAAATTTTAACTTATCAGGGCACATCTTTTACTTCTCGTGTGATGAAACAATTGTGTGACAGCTTTGCTCTTAAAAAATTGAGTACCACTGTTTACCATCCACAGACGAATGGTTTGAACGATTTAACAAAACGTTAAAACAGATGATCAGGTAAGTCGCTCATAATGATCCCACATCCTGGGAGTCTGTTATGCCTTTTGCTATGTTCGCGGTCTGGGAATCGCCACAGGCACCTGCGAGGCATCCTGGATGTTGTATGTGAGGAATGGATAGGAAACGAGACAAAAGCTCTTGGACTGAGCTTTGCAGATCGGGTAGTTTTGTTGCAAGATAGAATTTCTAAGCTTTCTTCTATTGCTGTGGAGCATCAGCGACATGAGCAGGAAACTCAGAAACGTCTTTAAAATAGGCGCTGTAAGCTCTGTGAATTTAAACCTGGTGATCGTGTTTTGGTACTGGTACCGTCTGACCCGCACAAATTCCTAGCTAAATGGCAGGGCCCTGCCATTATTGAGGAGCATATGGGACCAGTAAATTACAAGGTTAGAATACCAGGCCGCCGCAAACCATTCCAGATTTTATACATTAATCTCTTGAAGGAATGGTATGACTTGGCTGCTGTTTCTTAGACCAATGTTGCCATTGGTACTAATTTGACTGACTCACAAAAAACAGAATTGTTATCTTTGATAGAACGGAACACTGACAATATACAAATTCTTTTCGGCATATAGATGTCCTGTCAGACTTTCTGCAGAGTTATAACCACGATTAAAACAAAACCTGTAGATGTGACTCCAGAAAATGTTCTGAGTGTTTGGGAAACAGTCTATGGCAGGGCCTTGCAAAGAAAATCTACACTGTGCACTTTGAAAATAGGTGATCATGTCAAAGTTTCAAAATTAAAAGGTGTATTCGAAAAAGGCTATGAGCAGTCATTTATAGATGAAATATTTATTATCGTGGACTGTTTTAAATGACTCAAACCTGTATATAAACTAAAAGATTATGTAAGTGATGAAATTCAAGGGACATTTTATGCAGAAGAGTTACAAAAAATAAACCCGATGCTAACCAGGTGTACCGCATCCAGAAAATTCTAGCCACTCTCAGGCGTGGTAGAAACAAGCATGTGTTGGTAAAATGGCTTGGTTGGGACAAGAAATTTAACAGTTGGGTCAAGGCTTGAGAAGTGAAAGACATAAGGAGTTGAGAAAAGCAAGAAAAAATGGCTAAAGTCAGAAATGGATTTTATGTAACACTGCCAAGTAATTCATCGGCCAGGACTTTTCTGAACAACACAATAGTATCATTCACCGTTCAGCTAGCCAAGACAATAGAACTGTCCAGAGACTGGAAAGTGGCATTGGTAGAACTGACTTACCCAAAAACGTTCAATTCCATCACTCAGGAAGCACAATTTACACTAATGAATGAGGAAACAAGATCAACAAAATGGACATACAATTTAACACTAGAATTACCACAGCCTACGAAAAAACTCATAGATCCGTCCCACCTTAAATCTCTTCGCACCTCTCCATCAGCCTCTTTTGTCCAGTAAATATGTTGATAAGCAGCAAGCAGTCTGCTATCACATCCCCCATAGTTTTCTCAGCTCAAGTCTGTTTACCTGCCTGTCAGTTGCTTGGAGTTGTATAGAGTGAGAAGTCAAGCAAAATCACACCTTTTATAAATACTGTATCGTTATTTGGAACACATGCATTTCATGTGTGTTCCATGTTTACAATGATCTATGTAAACACATCATTAAAAAAGAAACGTTTTTCATGTTTTAGTAAGAACTGACAAAAAGTAGACATAAAGTGTATAATGTGTGATGCCTGAAGTCCAAATATCAAAGAAACACTTTCACAAAAGGTACAAATATAACAAAACAAGTGCATTTTTATTCAAGAATTTAACCGAAGAAAAAAGAAAGCAGGTTATGGTAGGCGGTTGATATGACAGCTTGTGTGGTGCAATGCTAAGAACTGCTGCCTTTCAATCAAGAGGTCGCAGTTTCGATATCAGCTGCTTCCCAAATTTACCATTTTGAGTAGTGAGCTACTCTTATTGTTTATATCATACAATAAAAACATACATTTGATTTGCGTCTGTAAATTTATAGTACTTGTTGATTTTTTTTTTTTTAGTTTTATTCTCTCACTCACGTTCAAGCTTCCACAATGTGATGCCATTTTCAGATAAAGACGTGGTAGGTACAAACTTGTTTTGTTATACCCCCTCTTTATTTAAAAACCATGTCAGATATTGGGCGCGAATGAGACTGGGAAAACTGTGGACGTGGGTGTGAGTGTTGTGCGTGACTGAGAATGACTGTGAACGTGAATTGTTTTTATTCAGTTTTATTCTTGAGTGTTCAGGCTCACGCTGAATTAGTATGCGCCTTCTGATCCATGATGTCAGCTCTGACAAAAAAAGAGAGACTTAGATATATATGACATTTGGAATAATTCATTTTTCGACCTGTATTGTACATTTCGAAAAATGTTGTTGCACTAATGCAACATTATATTCATTTGCATACCTTCATGCGGTTGTAGTCATGATGTGACTGCATTTGTTTTTTGTTTTTTTTTCCGATCTTGGCCAGTGTCCACATGTTGATGCATGCTGGTATCTCTTTTCAACTCCATGAGATACAGAGGACAGAATAGTACAGACAGGTTAGTTTTGTGTTATAAACAATCATCAGATTCAAATGTTAACAGTTCCCACATGCACCCAAGGACTGTCTCTCTTATATTTACGACATGTGTATAAGGTGTGAAGCCTGAAGTCCGAATATCAAATAAACACTTTCACAAAAGGTACAAATATAACAGAACAAAACTTCACGGGGTTGATCCTGGACGAGTATGTTTTGAGAAGTGAGCTGCTCGTATTCTTACTATTTTAGAATACAAACATACATTTGATTCCAGTCTGTAACAGCCAGTACATCTAATTTTTCTCTTATAATCTGATTTTAGGTTTCAGATTATTTAAGGGTAGATTGCTTTGAAATTTCTATTATAGTTTTTACCAAAAATAATTCCATCATCAAATGTTGATTTTAGTTTTATTTTTGATGGGCATTAAATCATGAAAATGCCAAGGTGTGTGGTTACATTCAGAGGAAAACTGTGCAAAAACACAAGCATATTACCATTATGCTCATGTTCTTCTGAAATTATTAATATCCCTCATGTGCTATGTATTGATCAGAGAGCATTTTACCAAGGGAGGAAATATATAAATGATTTGTTGAGGTTCAATTGTCAATAACAACCTGTACTAATTCTAAATTCTGATACAGTCTAAGCTACTATTTTTTTTCATTTGACTGTCAAAGGTTATTCATGAGTATGAGAAAAACAAGCTAGAGCCTCAAAAAGGACATAACTCTAGATCTAGAGAATAGCTTAGAGCTGTTTGATTCACTCCAAAGTCCCAGAGTCTGATCATTTGTTATCCAACATTAAAAATGAAACTGGCATATGGCAAAACCTCCAACTATTTTTCGTCTCTGAAACAGCAACTCTTCTGGCAGGGTCATTTACTATTCTAATTAAATAATGTTTGCTGCCAGTTTTAAAAATATTTATTTATATAAACAGTAATACTTGTAAGGATAAATAATAATCTAGAAGTAATATTGATGTTGAGCTTATTGAATCTCTCAAATTACAAAAGAGACTGTTGAACTAGCTGTTGAGACTTTGTTTAACTGCTCTCCAGTACTGCTATAGTTTAATTTTACTCACTCTTTATATTACTGTATTATTGTGATTGCGAAATACAGTTAATTTTAGTTATCATTAAGGTCATTCTCCTGAAAAATCTAGGTACAGAAAACAGATACTGAAGCATTGATCCTATGGGAAAAATGAGGATATGTCCTGGCAGGGCACCAGCTTGGGGGGTCAGTCGGATGCACCAACCCTTCGCTCCAGTGTGGGCCGTCAAGGCCTGCAAGGCCTTCTCTGCTGGCCTAAAAAAATATCTGAATCACAAACTGATGTTAATTATATTTTGTCAATGAATACTTATTAAATAATTCCAAATAGTCTGTCCGCTTCCTTTCATAGCTTTTCCGATGGTTGTGCTGCTTCCAGACATGTATTTTCGTATTAAAACATTTAACCAATCACATTGCAGCCATCATTTGTTGCCAGGCAGACTCAAAGTCAAAGAAGTCTGCCCGGAGGCCTTCACAATCTGTTCTGCAGGCCCTCTAACACAAAATAAATGTCGAAAAAAACTGTTGCTTCAACCAATCAGATTTTGAGTTGGTATCACTAGGGCCCTCTAGCAGGCGTACGCCAACGTCACCATATTCAGACCCATTGATTGGATAGGATGGTGTAATAGCTAATTTGTCACCCCGCGATGGCTGAAGGAGGAGAAGAAATAGATTTGGTGCCAGATTTACTTTCAAGGCCATTTTCAAGACGGACTTTCAAGAAAAGCTGGACATTGTTAAGAAAGGTCAGACAACTCCGAAGCTAGCTAGCCTGTCACAACCAGGAGGAGAATTTGTCCGCCACTTTCAGGTTACCAACTACAAGTGGTACCCCTGGCTCACAGGGTCTGAGGAACACTGCAAATTGTATTGCTGGGAGCGCTTGTTATTTGCCACTGATCGACATGGTGTTTGGAGCCACACTGGGTTTGTAAATTTGACTTGCCTAACCAAGGCAGCAACAAGACATCAAAGCACTGCTGGACAGTTACAAGCAATGGTGCTTTCCAAAACTTTTGGGGAAACCAGAGTGGATCTACAGCTGAACAAGCAAGTGCGCAGGGCAACGGAGCTCCACAACGAAAAGGTGAAGAAAAACAGAGAAATCTTAAAAAGACTGATAGACTGTGTAATTTTTTTGGGCAAACAGGAACTTTCATTTCAGGGACACGATGAAAGCGCGGGATCCAATAACAGAGGGAACTATGTGGAGCTTCTTTCTCTCATTGCTGAGACCAACACGGATTTACATTACCCCCTGTCCACCTATAAAGTGTTTAGTGGTACGTTGAGTAAAATACAAAACGACCTGATCACTGCTATTGCTGAAGTGATGGGAGAAGAGATAAGAAGTGACGTTAAAAAAGCACAGTGGCGGACTGTGCATTTCACACCTAGGTCTTCAGTACTGCTCAGTCTGAATCAACCCGCCCCTCAAAAACTAATTTATGGTTATAAAAACCATCTTAATATGCAGAAATACAGCATAAAGAGCCATTGCATTGCAGACAGATAACTCCTGTAACCACAATAAATGCCTTTATTGAATAGACAAACCAGGGGTGAACAAGTTCTTTTCTACTGCAGCTACAGCCGCAACACACATAAAAAACATCAAAATAACTCATAAACTTGCAATATTATTTAGGAAAATCGCAACATTTTACTCACCAAAAATTCAGATTATTTGTAAACAAAATCCATCCTTCTCTCTTTCCTCAAAAACAGTTCAATTAATAATACATTTTATTTATACAAGGCGCCTTTCAGAGAACTCAAGGACACCGAACAAACAATAAATAAATAAATAAATACAAAACACAATTATAATCAACTTAAAACATCAAAAAATCTAAAAATTAAAACCAAACAAAACCACTATAATTAGGAGGAAGAAGAAAAAGCCATTTTAAACAAATGTGTTTTAAGTTTACATTTGAAAGATGAATATGATTTGATATTTCAGAGATCCGCAGGTAATGAGTTCCAGTGCTTGGGAGCAGAACGGCTGAAAGCTCTGCTCCCCATGGTGGTTAGACGGGAGGGAGGAACGGTCAGATGGGTGGAGGAAGAGGATCTAAGGTTACGGGATGGAATGGCAACATGTAGAAGGTCAGACAGATATGGAGGTGCGAGGTTATGGATGGCCTTAAAAGTTAGTAGCAGAATCTTAAAATCAATACGAAACTTGATGGGAGCCAATGAAGCTGCTGCAAGACCGGAGTAATATGGTGAAAAGATGGGATTCCAGTGATGATACGTGCTGCAGAATTCTGGACTAACTGAAGCTTGTGAAGAGATTTATTAGGGAGACCAAAGAGGAGTGAATTGCAGTAGTCCAGCCGAGTGACAAGACTATGAACAAGAATGGCAGTAGTATGAGGAGTGAGGGAGGGACGAATGCGATTAATATTACGTAAGTGGAAGTAAGCAGACCGGGTGATGTTATTAATGTGACATTGGAAAGATAGAGTACTGTCGAGGATGACACCCAGACTCTTGACCTGAGATGATGGGGAAACAACAGAGTTATCAATAATAAAAGAAAGATTATTGGTTTTGGATAATGATGATTTTGAACCAATGAGGAGAACCTCAGTTTTGTCACTGTTTAATTTAAGAAAATTTGAAGAGAACCAGGATTTAATTTCAGAAATGCAATCAATAAGTGAGGGTGGTGGAAAAGAGGAGGTGGGTTTACCAGCAAGGTAGAGCTGGGTGTCATCAGCATAACAGTGAAAATTAATGTTATATTTGCGAAAAATATTGCCAAGGGAAGAAGGTAAATAATAAAAAGAAGAGGCCCCAGGACAGAGCCTTGGGGCACACCAGAAGTAACAGCGGTGGGTTGGGATGTGAAAGTTTTAAGCTGTATGAACTGAGTGCGGCCTGAAAGGTAAGATCTAAACCAATCAAGTGGAGTGTGAGTAATGCCAATCAAAGATAATCTATTAAGGAGAGTGGTATGACAAATAGTATCAAAGGCCACACTCAGATCAAGAAGGATGAGAATAGTGATTAGACCAGAATCAGCAGCCATAAGGAGGTCATTAGTAATTTTAACAAGTGCTGTTTCTGTACTATGAAGGGGGCGAAAACCAGACTGGAACTTCTCATATAGATTATTGTGAGACAAGTGGGTGTGAAGTTGGATAGCTACTATTTTTCAAGAATTTTGGAGATAAAGGGCAAGTTAGAAATGGGGCGAAAATTATTGAAATTAGTAGGATCACAACCAGGTTTTTAATATTGGGGTTATAGCAGCAGTTTTGAAAGATGAGGGAATAACACCAGTAGTAAGAGAAGAGTGAATGATGGCAGAAATAAGAGGGACTAGAGAGGGGAGGCAGGCTTTAACCAAAACTGTAGGCAGGGGGTCCAGCTGACAAGTAGATGACTTGGATTTGCAGATGAGATCTGAGATTTCAGAGGAAGTGGGAAGCTGGAAAGAAGAGAAAGAGTGAATAGGTGAGTGTAGTTCAGAAGAAATACAGAAAGGATCTGGACCAAGGTGCTGATGTATCTTTTGGATTTTCTCATTGAAAAAGACATAAGAGAATTACAGAAGGCAGTTGAGTGAAGGTGAGATGGTAAAGAGTCTGGAGGTTATGTAACATTATTAAGTAAAGAAAACAAAGACTTGGTGTTACCTGTATTACTAGTAATTAACTGAGTGTAATAATTAGATTTGGTTTGAGCTATACAATCCTTGTAATAGAGTAGATGATTTTTATACATCTCTTTGTGGACAAAGAGTCTGTTTTTTTTAAACAACCTTTCAAGTTGCCTGCCTTTAGCTTTCAGAAGCGAAGTTCAGGCGTAAACCAGGGGCAGAAAAGGAAAAGAAACAGATCTGGTTTTAGCGGAGCCAGAGAATTAAGAATACCATTAAGACAAGTGTCATAATATGAGACCAGTTCTATGGGAGAGGATAAATTATAAAAGTCCATTTGCGAATCAATTCTAGAAGACAGCAAATTCAAGTTGATATTCTTAATGTTACAAAAGGCTATGAGACGTGGAAGCTTAGGAACAGAAAAGGTAAGGTAAGAATGAGAGGAGGAAGTGGTCGGTTATAGTGAGATCATCTGCTATAAGATCAAAAGGAACAACACCAGAGCAGCAAATCAGGTCCAAGATATGTCCTTTACAATGGGTAGGAACATCAGTGTGCTGCGGGTATCCAAAACTCTCAGGCAAGATAAAAGTCTCTAGTGAGAGGGATATTGATATTGTCCAGATGTATATTAAAATCCCCAGCAGAATTATATTTGGAGTAATTACAGATAGATTGGTAAGGAAGGTAGCAAGATCGTTCAAAAAATTGTTGTTAGACTTAGGAGGACAGTAGACAGTTGCAATTATGGTTGGAACTGGCACAGACAGTTGACACACAGTCGATTCAAAAGAGCTAACAGCAGGAGCAGGCAACGGCAGGACTTTCCACTTCTCGCGATAAATTATCGCGACACCTCCTCCATGGCCAAATGCACAGGGTTGACAAGTGTAAACAAACCCCGGGGGGGTGCATTCATTAAGTTGTGAAAAGTCTTGAGGTTGCTGCCAAGTCTCAGTTAAACAGAGAAAGTCAAACTTACGGTCAATGAGGAGATCCTGAATGAGATGTCCCTTGCTCGTAAGTGAGCGGATGTTCAAAAGACCAAAGCTGACAATGTTGCTGTCGCATTTGACAGTGGTGTTAGTCGACCGAGCTAAGCTGGCCAACACGCTATGGTCAGCGTTCCTATCTGTGTTATGTGGAGGGTGCCGAAAATCAGACCAAAAAGAGTTAATTCCTTTCAAGGCGTCCGTTCGGAATCTCCGGCGGGACCCACGATGGATGTATCTCCGACGAGGGAGAAGTATGACGTCCGGGTCGAAATATAGCACCGACAGCAAGGGCACAAACTGGAGAAGACGCAGTCGAAGCAGCTCAGCAGCTGGGTACTGGAGGAGGCCAGTCGCAGGTTGAATAACGAGCGACAGAAGACTCCAAACAAACAACCAAGCAAAAATCCTACCAGTCCACATTGTAGGCGAGGAGGCCGCAAGCAGCACAGACGTGCAGAGAATAAACCGGTAAGTTTCAGACGAAACGGAGGTTAGGCTGAAGCTAAATGCATACACAGCATATAGTATATAGCATATATAGCCACGCAGAGATGTCAGCAATATGGCAAAAGAAATACCATCAAAATCACTAGTCTTAGCAAAAATCAATATTCTAGTTACCGGCGAGCAGCGGCGACCAGTCCCGCCAGCGTTCACTCAACCGGAAGTCATCACCTTTACCTCTGTCGTACAGATTATCCGTGCGCTTCAGTTCCATCAAGAAGTCCCTTTCTACCGCCAATGAAGCTAATGCTGAAACCTGTCGAACCTGCCCTGTCGGATTTCTGGCATAAGTTTTAATTTGCTTTAGGGCTGAAAATGTCCGCTCGACAGAAGCAGTGTACACTGGAATGGTCACCGCCAAATATACCAATGTGAACAGCTGCCCCATGCTCTCATTCAGATTTTTCTGATGAAGGAAGTCAAGGAGATCAGTGGGAGATTTTCCTGCAAAATCATCCATGGCATACATTACAGTCAGTTCAGTTTTTAGCCAAGACAGATCAAAAAGTGCTCCGTGGCTCTTATGTTAAATTGGAGAAGGCTGCATGCGGGAAATTTTTCTTGTATTCCCGAAACTTCTGGGGGTCAAGGAGCGTGACAAACACCAATTTTTCGTGGTCTTGAAATCTGGTCTGTCTGGCAAATAATATTGTCCAGAATCCTGCCATGGAGTTGGCCGTAGTGCACGCAAGAATCTTGCGCTTGACCTCTTCGTGCGCTTGGAGCGCCTGCGGTGCGTTCAGTGGTCTCGTAGAGTTCCTCATATCAGCTTCTATCTCGCTCAACGGTGTCACAGAACTCCTTTACCCTAGCCAGACAAAACTGCACATCCAGTTTTTTGTCCTGTAGTATTAAAAAGAGCACGTCTGAATACTCAAAAATGCCATTGAATGTGTGAAGCAAAAAGCAAAACTCAAAATCATCCAGATGTGCTTTAAATCCATTAGCACAGCACACTGTGACTTCCACTGCAGTTGAGTCCTTTGATCGTCCTCTAGAAGCCCCACCAGAAACTGTGAGCAATCACGGCAGAGCAGATCTGAGAACCTCACAAAACCATCCTACTAGTAGCAACATGCGTTTTTTTCAAAGTGTAGGGACTTAATCATTGCAATATTATAACCTGCACCTGGAATTTCTTGTTCAAAGGGAACAATTGCAAGCCTCTGTCCTCATCACAAATGGTGTCAACGGCTTACCCATACTCCTTGGTGACAGGTAGACACAAGTTGATCTATTCAGTGTAGTGCATGTGCAGCTGCCGACATCTAAGGACATCACAAACAGAGTTGCCAGGTCTTGGAAATATTTCGAGCCCAATGACAGCTGAAAACATGCCTAATGACGCTATGGACCAGTCCAACAAATGATGCTGTTGACAACTGGGGGGAGTTTTGGCACTATTGGTGTCTAGATTGGCCCCCCCTTGGAATTTTTCTGCTGTTCACATCTTTCTCCTTGCAGTTTTCTGCTATCGGAGTTATCCCTGGAGTTATGTCATTTGTGCAGCCACACATAATCTATGAAAATAGAACAAAAAAAAAAACACACTGCCAAACCTATTTTTTCCCCTCATAGATATTTCATAAATAGCCCAATCTGGTGTGAAAACCAAACATCTAACAACCCTGATCACAGACCTGTTATTACTAAATCTCATGAGTTGCATTTGCGTGATAGGCAGCAGTGAGGACTTTATTCATGATTAGACTGTGGATGTCACAAAATGCGTATAATAGTGGATAAGTGAATCTACAGAAACAGAAACCACAGAAATGGAGGATTTACTGTATATAAACTTACATAATATATTGTCATGAACAAAAATTTTTTAGCTTGTTTTTATAATTGTTGACCATTTATTTGTTAATCGCGTTATTATTTTTGTAGTTGACAACCTTCCATCGTCTTATGAGTTTCAAAACAACCATGTCTTCATGACTTTACTTCAGTAGCTGTTGTACAGGGTGGTCCAGATCTAATTATGCAGATCCAGATCATCTGGATGACTCTAATTTATGCGGGGACGATTCTTCGTGTCGTCAGTTCACACACTTCTCGATGGTCCGGGATTTTTCAGGTGATTTTCTGTGTAATAAACTTAATAAGTTATAGCATAATGAAAATTGCATAATTAGGTCTGGACCACCCTATAGTGTATACATGTGTGAGATTTTTCTAATTAAAAGCACTTAGTAAGAAGGAAAGAGTTTTACATTTATTTTGCTCTCATGGTATATTTATGTGGTCATTGCAGATTTTAAAATTTTAAAAGCAGGCTGTTCCAAAGAATTTTTTAACATGTTTAAACTGAATATTGCTGAACCCTTGTTTAAATTATTTTTTTATGTTCATTACAAAAAAGTGGATATTATAAGCTAAAATATCCATTAAAACACCAAAAATTAATCATATGTGACACTACCTTTTTTGGTCAGTGCCAATAATTTTTGGAATTTTTAATTTTGCTGCAGTCTTGGTTTCAATATTGTTTAATCTAATCTGATATGTTTGTTACAAATGATTAAACATTAAAACCTATACGGCTGTTTATAAACAACACAATTAGTAATATATCACACTGAAATTATTATGTTATTCATCATCATTGCTCTTAGATACACTAATTAAAATAGGTAAAAAAGGTTTGTTCCATAATTTTAAAATCATCAGTAATGAAAGTTACCAATTGTAAGTTGGTAAATCTCTAACACTAAATAACGCAGAGATGTTTATAATAATGTGCAAGAAAAAAGGCCACATTTCAAGTCCTTAGGACCAACTATGGTGTCCTCCTTTCCTTAAAATTTCTTTGAAGTGAATGATCATGTAATACGTACAGCTTTTAAACCACCAGCCCAAATAAGGATTAGAAAGTAAATCCATTGACATTTTTGATATATGTCATGAGATATTTAATGAACTATTGTGTAATAATAAACAGTCACGTTAAATTAATTTTTATTGTACACAGCAATAATGAATTGCATTTAATCTCTTTATTATTCTTAAAACAGTCCATATTATTCTTTTTCACTAGTAAGATATTAAAAGTCCAAAATATTTTGTAATTGACCATCTGCCAGTAATACAGAAACATCTATTATAAAAATTGGCAAGTGTGGTCTGAAACTCATAAAGATGAGTTTCATACAGATGTTTGTGGTTTCTTTCAACAGCCCTTTAAATTATCCATGCCATACCCATTTCTTAAAAATCTGATAAATGAGGAAACTCAAATCATTTATAAAATATATTGTTAAAGAACATCACAGCACAGCCCCCATTGGTATTTTCATTTATATGCAATTAGTTGAAGCCCTAAAATACAAAGTGAACTCATCACAATAAATGCCAGACCATTGCTCAAACCATTTGCATCAACATCAATATGCTTTTTATTTGGTAAGTGATTCTGTATGAAATGCATTTATCTAAAGTTTTGTGAGTATCACTTCACTGCTTGTTAGTTAGGCTTCCCAAATGCACAGCAGACTGCAATAGTAACAGCATCTTTAAAATCCTGGTATATCCATCAAGTAGTTACCAAATTTTCATTTAGGTTAACAAGTACTCGCATTTATGAATATCAAAGCACAATGCAGAGTTTGAAATTGGATGTATGGCAGAGATGGGGTTCCTAAAGTGTAACAGAACATGAGATTTATAATCTTGGGGGGATTTTAGGGTTAGAAAGAATGATACCATCATTAACTAACTGATTTATCTTAGCATGTGCACATTTTATTTTCTGATATTTTCTTTCCAGTAGAAATGCTGCTTAAAATCCAACGTAAATACAAAAATTCAAACAGTATTATATACAGTAGGTACTATTGAATTAATGAACTCCAAGATAATTAAGGATATTTCCATTTAAGCAAACTCTTAAAAGCTGTTTTATAACAACATGCTTTTAAAGTCTGTTTTTTTAGTGA